>NC_134689.1:174549428-174889428 GCF_050947455.1 Rhinoderma darwinii | reverse complement strand
CTGAAGAACTATGGGAAAGGTAGCCTGCTGAGCATTGTTATGGTTATGTGACCACTCGCTCTATTTCCGACCCCAGTACACAGATTTGCCAGGAGAAGGAGCGGACGCACAGGGGGACAGACAGAGACCAAAATAAGGAAAATATATTTAGTAAGTGGTTGAAAATTATATTGAACATCCTAGAAATTGATGGAGATTAGGATTTTAGCAATAAGGTTCGTGGGCAAATACTTTTAAGTCAGGAAGGGTTTTCAGTAGAATTGAAACTGGACAATCTTTTTCTATATTCCCTATCAGGGCATATGGATGCATTCAGTACTATGTTTCCCGTCCAGTGGCGTAACTACCGCCGTAGCAGCAGTAGCGGCTGCTACGGGGCCCGCGGCATGAGGGGGCCCGTGTCGCCTGCCGGCACGGGCCCCCACCGTGGCCGGAGGCTCCGCTAGCAGCCGCTGTGGCTGCTACAGCGGGACGCCACTGAACACTACGGCAGAGCAGGGAGGTATCTCCCCGCTCTGCCATTAACTGGTTCCCGACCGCTGGCTGTATTTTTACGGCCAGCGGTCAGGGTCCTTAAAACCCGAGCCATAGACTTTCTGCGGCTCGGGCTTTAACTTGCTGCCCGCGCGATCGGGCAGCTGAATGTCGGGTCTCCGGCTGTCAGGGACTGCCGGGGACCCTGAGGAGAGGATAGAAGCAGCTTTCGCTGCTTCTGTCTTCTCTGATCACTTGTACACAGCGCTCAATGAACGCTGTGTATATGAATAGAGGCAGCGGCCGCGCCGCTGTCTCTATTCCTCCCGGTGATCATGTGACTGGTCACATGATCGCCGGGTGCCGTTACTGACAGACTGCTGCTGGGTCTTACTAGACCCAGCACAGCCCTATTTGTGACAATCGTCACTATGAGAGGGCTGATTTCCCCTGTAACTGGGGCTGCTGTGCAGCTCCAGTTACAGTGGAAAAACATGGTGTAAAAGAAAGAACAAAAAAATATAAAGTTCCCCAAAGGTCTTTTTTGACCTTTGAGGGACAGACCATGGTAATAAAAAAATAATAAAGTAAAGTGCAAAAAAAATGTAAATAATAAATACACATAAAATACCGACCCCAAAAAAAAACGTTCCCCCCGCCAATCATTGTTGTAACGCTAGCGCTGACCCAATTACCCTAATATAGACATGTAATATATAAAAATTTACGGTAGACAATGACGATCACAAATAAAAGGTCTATTTTAGGGTAAAACTATGTTATTACCAAAAAAAAAATAGCTGAAATGTAAAAAAGCTTATTTTTTTACTATTTTCAAACTTTATGAATAAAAATTCTAAAATAGCAAAAAAGGTGTGTATAAAATTAATAAAAAAAGAAACCTGCATTGTCTACGGAAAAAACGTCGCAAAAATCACGTCGTTAGGACAGGGGATACATGTGTGATCGCTGGCATTGATAAAGAGAACGGGGGACTGAAAGTCCCCTGAAGTTCTCCATCACAAACCTCGGACTTCCGGGGTCTGTGTCGGCAGCTCCGTAGAAATGAATGGAGCGCCGGTCGTGCTTGTGCGCATGCGTGACCAGCGCTCCTTTCATTGTTATTGAGCTGCGCAGACGCCAGAAGTCAGAGGTTAGTCATGGAGAACTTCAGGGGACGTTCAGTCCCCCGTTCTCCCTATCACTGCCAGCGATCACACATGTATCCCCTATCCTGTGGAGATCCTGTGGAGAGGGGATACATGTCTTTTGTAGGACACACTGTATGTCGCCTTTTTTTGGGAGGGGGGACGCTGTATGGCGTTCCCTACAGGGGGGGTGGCTGTATGGCGTTCCCTATAGGGGGGAGCTGTATGGCGTTCCCTATAGGGGGGAGCTGTATGGCGTTCCCTACAGGGGGGGCTGTATGGCGTTCTCTACAGGGGGGGCTGTATGGCGTTCCCTACAGGGGGGGCTGTATGGCGTTATCTACAGGGGGGCTGTATGCCGTTCTCTACAGGGGGAAGTATGGCGCTATCTACAGAGGGGGGCTGTATGGCGTTATCTACAGGGGGGGCTGTAAAAAGGGCACTATCTACAAGCGGGGGGGGGGGGGGGGGTTGTGTGACACCCAGGGGAGGGGGGGGCCCCAGTCAAAAGTTTGCTATGGGGCCCAGTCTTTCCTAGTTACGCCCCTGTTCCCGTCAAATCGTTGGTCACCTCAGTGGAATCCGACGGTTCCCATTATAAATCAGTGGGGTCCATTGAGCGCTGCTACTGCATCGTTGCTTCTGTTATAAACAGTAGCAATGGCGCAAGTGTGAACAGAGCCTAAGGGCTCATTCAGACGAGCGTAATACTCGTCCGTGTGCTGTGTGTGGAAATCTCTCATACAATTCAATGGGGCCATTCACACATGCATTGTTTTTCACGCAGCGTGTGTCTGTTGCATAAAACTCACGGCATGTCCAATATTGGTGCTTTTTCACGCGTGTGCTGTCCGTGTTTCACGCATTAAATACATTGAAAAGCAGAGAAATAAATAAAAAAATGAAGTACTGGCACAGACGTGAAAAACGCATGCCATATGCAAAGCACACTGATGCGAATACGCAACGCACATGGACGAGAAATGTAGTAAAAACGCTGTTTTTTACGTGCGTAAATCGGACACGCTCGTCTGAATGTAGCCTTAGAAGGGGTTGTTCACATGACAGTTTCTTTAGTTCACTGAATTATAACAAAGCACACAAAATGACAGCTTCTATACTAAACAACCATAATTACACAGTCTGGAATTCTGTACTATAGTCATAATTTTGTAACAGAAGTGTGATGAGGACAGTCTGATAAAGACGTGTTTGATACTGACTACTGTATATGTACTTGTGTCAGGTACACATCAGCATAATAGGATATCCTGTGGCCAGTCGGACCTCTTTTAGTGGTGAGAGTGCTATTCTTTTTATGTCTTGTCTTCATTGAAAATAATACTTGGATCATCTGATGCATCAGTTCAATGTATTCTTTTATCCAGCGTTTCATTAACCATCTCAAGTGTGTGTCAGAATACTTAGCTGTTGATTGACAATCACACCATTCACACGGAATGACAAAGATTAGTAAGAACTTGGCATTCATGTAAAGTAGATGGAAGGCAAAGTCTTCCTGGAGCTTTCCCTATACATTTTTCATAAGTACTCCATGTGATACGTAAATGCAGTCTCCTTACACAACTCTCCTGGGGCTCTACCTGTTCTGAGCTAGGGGTTCTATTAGCTGGAAGCGGAATATGCTTACTGCTCTGTCACCATGGAGCCAGGTATGGTATAGATGGTCCGCAAATAGAGACACAGTTAATTAGTCCTTGTTTGCAGAACCTGCACTGATATAGTGTGTTCAATTGTTTATTAAGCAATATTAAAGTTGGACTTTATTTATGCATTATGTATTATTTACTTAATGTGTTATTTATAAATAAATAAAAAAGTCCAGAATCATGACATTTTTTAAAAACTGCCTACAATGGTGTGAAGTAACAAAATAAGTAATTTTCACCTCCTCAATCTCCTGCCTCTCCAGTGCCACTGCTTCCCCGGTCCCCCGCCGATCCATGTTCTTCCTGCACCAGCGATATCGTGTTGTTACAACATGTGACTGCTTCAGCCAATCACTGGCTGTAGTGGTGACCACAGTGCTTTCAAGACATCCCCGCTATAGCCAGTGTTGTAACAACACAATATCATAGGAGTGGCAGTGGATTAAAAAGGTACATATTAAAACATTTTCTTAACTCTTACATGGTGTTGGACCACCTTTTTAATTCATTAGTTTGGAGAATCTACTAAACTAGCATCCATCGGGAAAATGTTCTAATTTCGATTTTATTTCATAGTCTTGGATAATATTGGATCTTCCACATTATACAGTATCAGGGGCAAAAGGATATATAAGAGTCTAAATAACAGAAACCTGCAATTTCAATAAGATGTGTAGCGTGACCTCAAGATATAACCATGTCAGACTTCTTTTCCATCATTAACGTAACATTGTAGCCAATATTGTTCAAGTGACGATAAATACTTGAAGGGTTTGTTACTTCGGAATTAGGACTAATAGAGGCGTTCTGAACCGGAGACCTTATGACGTCCATATTCTTTAAAAAGGTTATCGTAGTGAGACAACCCTTTTTATTTTTTTAGGAAGAATAATTTCAAATATAAATCTTGCAATGATTGGGTTGCATAGTAGTGCACACCCTTATGCATTGCAGAAGCACATGTTCCTTTTATTACAGCAGAACATATTTTGTGTATCCAAACTTTGTCTATAGCAAACTTTGTGTATCCAAACTTTTGGTTATTTTAATCTTATATGAAAAAAAAAAAGTGTTTTCCTTTTCTGAAGCTATGCCTTGTTTTTTTCCCTTGAATGTTTGTTTTGTGTCATTGTAAGGTATAGACCATTTTTAGCTACAACTTTGACAGAGGACAGCAGATTTTGTGCTGAAACAGATTCATTTTAGAGTTATTCATGACTTCCCATACCTGGACTAGGGCACTTGTGCCAGTTGAAGAACTGCAGCCGCAAAGCATAGGACTGCCACCAACCTTTCTTTACAGGAGATCTTGTATTCTTTAGGTACCAAGAAAACCGGTCTGAGCCCATGATAATAGAGAAGAAAAATTCTCTTATCTGCACATGGAAATCATCTAAAGATTAATAAGGCTGATTGTATACCTTCAAGTAGTTCACAGGATACCCAAGCTGAATGTATTAGATGTGAAGCCATGAAGACCAGATTGTCTTAAAGCTGATTGCTCAACACCAGGCCCGTGAAAAAATCCAAAAGCCATGAAGAAAAAGAAACTTGGGTGTACTTTTCCTGTGAAACCATACATTAATGTTATTTAAAATGTTTGACAGTTTGCAAGATGACCCTGCATCTGCATTTGATCTATTACATCATAGAATCACCGTTTTTTTGAAGATTTTTTTTAAGAAGTTATTCAAACACTTTTTTTGTGTGTGAAAAACACAACACTTTTGAACTCCATGAATATTTGATGATGGCAAAGCTATCCTTCTGCTAGATAACTGCATATACTTGTCTCTGAGCTGGTTTGTGGAAATGTCACCTTTACCTACAGTGAATATAAAAAGTCTACACACCCCTGTTAAAATGCCAGGTTTTTGTCATGTTACAAAATCAGTCCAAGATGAATCATTTCAGAAAATTTTCCACCTTTTAATGTCACCTGTAATCTGTACAATTGTATTGAAAAACAAACTGAAATCTTTTAGGGTGGAAAAATAAAAATAAAGAACAAAATTAATGTGGTTGCATAAAAATGCACACCCTTAAACTAATATTTTGTTGAATTACCCTTTGACTTTATGACAGCATTCAGTCTTTTTGGATAGAAGTCTATCAGCATGGCACATCTTGACTTGGCAATTGTTGCCCACTTTTCCTTGCAAAAGCGCTCCAAGTCTGTCAGATTGCGAGGGCATCTCCTGTGTACAGCCTTCTTCAGGTCACCCCACAGATTTTCAATGGGATTCAGGTATGGGCTCTGGCTGGGCCATTCTAAAACTTTGATCTTCTTCTGATGCTGATTTGTTTCCCAAACTGTGGGTTGTGGCCCCCTGGGGGGGTCATGTGAAGACCTCCAGGAGCTTGCGAGTCACTCACCGATGTCCCGGTTTCAACTGTGTCTGCATCCTTAGGACGCAGATACAGTTTCCAATGCGGAAGCAGAGAGTTGATGGCTTCTTGCTCCAACGTTCTTTATGTAATGCCGGCCGTGAGCGGCTCGGTGCAGACAGGCGTGATGTGACATTATCGCGTCTCTCTGCGCTGAGCCACACACTGCACAAAGTGGAGCAGAAGGATCTCTACTCGTGGGAATGGGGATAGGAGAGTAATTATTTTATTAGTTTTGTATTAGGCACTATGGAGGCATTATACTGGGTATGGGGGGCTGTTATGGGACAATATACTGTATCGGGGCAGCTGTGGGGGCATTATACTGTGTGGGGGCAGCTATGGTGGCAATATACTGTATGGAAGCAGCTATAGGGGTATTATACTGTGGGGGCAGCTATGGGGCACTATACTGTGTGGGGGGCACTAAGCGGTCAAACTGAGTAGGGGCAGTTTTAGGGGCATAATACTGTGTGAGGGCAGCTATTGGGACATTATACTGTGTAGGGGGCAGCTTTTGGGGCATTATACTGTGTAGGGGGGCACTATAGGGGCATTATATTGTGCTAGCAGCTATAGGGGCATTATCCTGTGTGTGGGGGGCAGCTATAGGGGCATTATGTTGTGTGGGGGCAGCTATAAGGGCATTGTGCTGTGTGTGGGGGGCCCTACTCAGTTGTGGCCCACTCAGATGTGTTTCGCCCCATCTGTGCTAAAGCCCTAACTACGCCTCTGATGACCAGTGATGGATCACCATCAGCAGCCATAGTCGGGCCCCAGTGATGCACAGCAGCAGGATACATTGATACCCCAAGATTATCGTTGTTTTCGATATTGCAGGGACTTATATTTAGAATGGAGCTAAGTACCGGGATCTAACTTCGAATGATGTTGACAAACGTCAGACGAAATGGGGGCTAAGTATGGTAATGGGGGGGTCCCAAACAAAAGTCTCAGCTAAAAGTGGGTCCCAGCCTCAGAAAGTTTGGGAACCACTGCTTTAAGAGGTTGTTACTTCCCGTTCCATATCTAGTTTTACACACACAAATCTTCACCTTTATCCAGACTCTCTTTTTGCATTCGCACTTTCTTCATTTGACATTGGTTAAAGTGACCATTATAAATGTATACTGAAGCTTTTAAAGCATGTTACAAATGAATGTTTTGCTTAGGCTATGTTCACATCTGCATTTATTTTCAGTCAAGGTTTCCATCATTATGCTGGACAGAATAGCGCTGCATGCTGTGCTATTTTATCATGTTGTTTCTTACTAAATCTGCTTTGGAGACTCTGATGCAGATGTAAACAAAGCCTTAGATCAATGAATATTGAGCCCTGGTATTGGTACAAACAAATATATACGGTATACAATACATATTAGTAGGTAAAAAAAAACAAACACTGTAAACCACACTCCATGCTTTGTGATTTATGAAGTGTGATGGGCTAAAATATAGTACAGCTTTAAAAAGCATCTTTCCCTGTGGCTTCTTCTAAACTGCTCTTAAAATAGGTCATTACATTTACAGGCTGGTGGGTGACCACCGAAGTCATCACTGAAGCATGTAGATCCACTGTAGTCACCTGAGAATTGGTGCCTTAAAGGGGTACTCCCATCTTACGGATTTATGGCAAATCCACGGGATATGCCATAAATGCCTGATAGGTGCAGTTCCCACCATTAAAAAAAACACCATTGGTGACCCTTGTTCAACAATTCCCCACCACCGCACTCTTCATAAAGTTCTAAGGAGAGGTGGCCATGCTTGCACACAGCTCTCTACTTTTAGGTCTATGGGAGTTATGGAAAAAGGTGAGCAATCAGCACCATAAATGCTAAAGATTGGAATACCCCTTTAAACTAGGCAACAGATTACATTTTTAATTAGGAAGTTTGAAGAAGTCCATAATGAATAACTTCAATGGAAAAATGCCATTAACGAAGAGTTTCCTTCTTAAAATTAGCTTGACATTTTGGACATGCTCACATAATGGGTTTTTGCTCAGCCAGCTAACCCCTTGTTCTCCGTAATGTATTCTTGCAGTGTAACAGAAGACCATTGTAGTGCACAAAAAAAAGATAATTGCTTACATTGTCTTGATATATATGTATGTCTACTGTGAAGACCATATATAACATATGCCGAGGTTATTACTGGGGCATTCCATGCTGCAGTCTTATAGAAACCCTTGCCACTGAAAGGACTGGAGTTTATGTGCTGAATACATAGAATCTTGCATTGGACAAACCGTACCACTGTGCTATCCCTCTATCTTTCTTTAATTTGAGCTATTTGAAACCCTTGGAAATCCCCTGATGAATCCAATAGGAGAAAAAGTGTAGTGAGTTAACATATAGGGCATTAAAACGGTTGTCCGTTATAGAAAAAAGGAAACCGCGCCATGCCTGTCCATTAATGGGGATGAACTGCGATACAATACAAAGACCATGGACAGACGTGGGGATATTTCTGGGAAAAAAGCAGGTTCTTTTTTTCCGGACAACTACTTTAACCCTTTGCCTGCCAAGGACGTATCTCTTATGTTCGAGCACGAAGGAAACTTCAGTAGCCAAGAACATATCTGATACATCCTCGCTACTAACGTCTCTAACTCAGACTGTGTCGCAGAAGATTCTTCGCTTTCAAACAAGATCTTAAAAAATGCCGATCTTGCGGTGACACAGCCTGATTTAGAGCAAATATTTTCACCTTTCACTTCAGCCATAAGGAGGAGATGGGGACAGGGGGGGACAGGGGGGTGGTGGAGGGAAGTTCTGGCAGCGTTCAGGGAGAAGGGGAGAATATGGGATCCGCCTGTCACTCTATGGCTGTAGATGACCCCAGGGGGAGGGGTAACGTACTCTTCTCCATGTTATCACCTCCCCTTATGAGAAAAGTAGTGAGATCATGCAGTTGCTCATCTAGTCTCCCCTCTGCACCTATTTAGGCCGTTTATTAACTCCACAACCCAGACGCTTACCAGCTTCTGGATTGCGGCTTCAAATAAGTTGCACCACAAACAAACATCAATAAAGTTTGTACATTTTACACTGTTCTTATCCTGCCCGTAGCAGAACTTTAGCGTAAAATCTGCTGACTGGCTCTTTAGCAATACCGATTACACGCTACAGTCATAGTGATAAAGATTGGAATGCCTAATACATTTCTGATGGATGGAAAAGGGTTAGGCTATGTTTGCAATCAGTTGGGTT
Source organism: Rhinoderma darwinii (assembly GCF_050947455.1). Taxonomy (NCBI): domain Eukaryota; kingdom Metazoa; phylum Chordata; class Amphibia; order Anura; family Rhinodermatidae; genus Rhinoderma; species Rhinoderma darwinii. Next base: position 174,880,533 of record NC_134689.1, on the reverse strand, counting down.
TTTTTGGCACGATTTCCGCAGAATTGCAGCAAAACTGAGCGGTTTTTTTCAGTATTTTTTTTTTCAATTGCAGCAAAAAAATGCAATTTGACCTCAATACATGAACAAAGCCTTAGAGTTTGCATAGGGGGCTAGAAAATTATATACCTATATAATCTCCAATTTAATTTGCATGCAAATTAACGTAGACCTGTGTGGTATGTATCAACTCCTCACATCCCCAAGTTTTTTTCATAGTAAATTTTGTTTGCTTAAAGGGTCTGCTTGAGTACGCATTTTAGTCTCAAACTTGAATTTTTATGCAATTTTTTTATTTCATTCATTGTTTGATGCAAAGTTGGGTGAAGCTGGTTATGTGTAAAAAATCTTAAGTTGTATTTTTATGCTGTGCGCTCTCAGAAAATGTAGGTTTTGGTAGCATAGTAGCTGTTTGCCATGTGCAGTACATTTTTAACACCTTTTTAACACATTTGTGGATAATGACCAAATATTGCATGTCTTCTGTTTCAGTGTTTTTGACAGCACAAGCTCTTGTTGATGTAGACGTATGTGGTACATATGAACAAACACCTTGGCCTATTATTTTGACATTGTTTTTGTGTGTAAACCTCTGCTTGTATGTCAGTTTTAGGCGCAAAAGTAAGTTGTAATGCACTTTTTTTTTAAATTCTTATTTGTCACAAAGTTATGTGAAGGAGAGCATGGCTACCAATAGTACATCAAGACAATTGCAATTGTCAGGTTGTCTGCTTTCACAAAGGGTTTGTGGGTGCACTCACTTTTTAAGGTATGTAATCCCTGTATTTTATAGGGCGTTACTTTTTATTACATTTCCAATTCAAAACCAGATTTTTGGTTTCTTTAATTCTGGAGATATTGTGATTTATTTTTTTTTAAGATGTAGGATGCACCTATTTTTTTGCTTGGGTCACACTTTCAGCCACAAGTATAAATTCTTATGCATTTTTTTTAAGAAAAATATCACTTTGACACAACATTGCGTGACTTTACCTGGGTGTATAAAATCAAGAGTGGCATTTTGACAATATGCCAGGTGTCTACTTTTAGAAAATTATATAGGTATGATGGTTTGGTATTTTTTTTATTTTGCCATTCAGCTTTTATTTGTACAGTGCCATGTGAAAACATTCACCCCCCCCCTTGACGTTTTTCCTGTTTTGGTGTATTACAACTTTGAATTAAAAGGGATTTTTGGGGGTTTGTACAATGTGATTTACATAACATGCTTACCACTTTGAAGGTGCAAAATATTTTTTTGCTGTTATACAAACACGCAGGACCCACTGACACGGAACCCGTCAGTCCTGCGGACCTGACTAATTCAGGTCTTAGCTAACTATACAGCTACTCTTTAAACAGAATACAAAGCAGCTGTATCTCAAAAAATAATTTTTAATAAAAAGTATTTCTAAAGTTGCACCAATCACACTGATAGATATTTTTATTAAAAAAAAAAAAAAAAACTATTTCAAAGGTGTACATAGCCTTTAAGACAAAAAAACAGAGAACTTTAATTCGCATAAGTATTCATCCCCTGAAAGTCAATACTTTGTGAATCCACGTTTTGCTGCTTTTACAGATACAAGTCTCTATGGATAAGTCTAGTAGTTTAGCACATCTAGACACCTCGATTTTTTTTTTTTTGATTTTTTTTTTTCCCATTCTTCCAGGCAAAACTACTCCAGCTCCTTCAAGTTAGATTGGTTGTATTGGTGTAAAGCAATCTTCAAGTCATGCCACGGATTCTCAGTGGGATTAAGTTTGGACTTTGACTAGGCCATTCCAAGACCTTTACAGGTTTCCCTTAAACCCTTCCAGTGTAGCTTTAGCAGTATGTTTAGGGTCATCGTCCTGCTGGAAGGTGAACCCCAGTCACAGTCTCACATCTCTGACAGACGGAAACAGTCCTCAAGAATTGCTCTGTATTTCCTGCCAGCCATTTTTCCTTAAAGAGGCTCTGTCACCACATTATAAGTGCCCTATCTCCTACATAATGTGATCGGTGCTGTAATGTAGATAAAAACAGTGGTTTTTATTTTGAAAAATGATCATTTTTGACCAAGTTATGGGCAATTTTAGATTTATGCTAATTACTTTCTGAATGCCCAACTGGGTGTTTTTTAACTTTTGACCAAGTAGGCGTTGTGAAGAAAAGTGTATGACGCTGACCAATCGGCATCATACATTTCTCTCCATTCATGTCCATTTGTACTCAGCACAGCGTGATCTTGTGAGATCATGCTGTGCTGTCACTCACACATTAACTTTACTGAAGTGTCTTGAGAGTGAATAGACATCACCTCCAGCCAGGACGCGATGTCTATTCACGCTCCTGACACTTCGGTAAAGTTTGTGTGGGACTTAATCGCTGCACAGCGAAATCTCGCGAGATCACGCTGTGAATGATAGCATGCTGACAGCAAACTTTACCGAAGAGTCGGGAGTGTGAATAGACATCGCATCCTGGCTGGAGGCAATGTCTATTCACTCTCAAGACACTTCAGAAAAGTTAATGTGGGTGTATGTGACAGCACAGCAAGATCACGCTGTGCTGAGTACAAATGGACATTAATGGAGAGAAGTGTATGACGCTGATTGGCCATAAATCTAAAATTGCTTATAACGTGGTCAAAATTGATAGTTTTTTTAAATAAAAACCACTGTTGTTATCTACATTACAGCGCCGATCACATTATGAGTAAGAGATAGGGCACTTATAATGTGGTGACAGGGCTTTTTTAAGTCCTGACTAGTTTTCCAGTCTCTGCCGATGTAAAGCATCCCCTCAGCATGATGCTGCCATGTACTTGGGGAGTCTGCCCAATGCTGTTTGGCAAACTCAAAACGTGTTGTCTTCTGTTTTCTGGCTATGCTATTATAAGCCCCCACTCTGTGGAATATATGGCTTATAGTGGCTCTAGAGACTGATACTCCCATATCCGTTATGGATCTTTGGAGCTATTTCCGTGTTATAGTTGGTATCTTTGTTAAATCTCTGATTAAAGCCATCTTGTGAGTTTTGGTGGGCGGCCTTCTCTTGTCTGGTTTGTAGTTGTGCTGTATTTTTCCATTTTGTTATATTGGATTTAATGGTGCTTTGTGGGTTGTTCAAAGTTTGGGATATTTTGTTTATAACCAAACCCTGATCTATACTTCTCCACAGCTTTGTCTCTGACCTGCTTGGAGACCTCCTCGGTCTTAATGCTACTTGCTTAGTGGTGTTTCAAACTCAGGGACCGTTTAGAAAAAAGGGTATTTATACTGACATCATATGACGGGTCATGTGACACTTTGAATGCACACAGGGGATCTATTCAACTAATTATGTGACTTCTGAAGTTAATTGGTTTGACCAGATATTATTTGGAGTTTCCTAGAAAATGGAGCAAATACATATGCACTCAAAGCTTTTCAGTTTTTAGTTATTTATTTTCTTTTTAAACACAGTATTCTTTTTTTATTCCACTGTAACAATTTGGACTATTTTATCGGGTACATTACATAAAATCAAATTTAAAATCCATTTTAATTCCAGGTTGTAATGCAATAATACAATATATGTCAAAAGTGTTACAATTGTCCTTGCTACCACAGGTGGGAAATGTACAATTAAATTATTTTTTTTTTTAAATGCCTGGCAGCGAAAGGGTTAAAGTGGACCTGTCACCTCTACTGACATGTCTATTCTAGTAAACACTTGTATTGCCCATGACATAACAATTCTGGAATATATGTTCTTAAACTCTGCATTGTGTCATTCCTCTGTCATTCTTATAAATGTATAAATAAATTGACGATGTGGTGTGAATATCCCCCTTTTCATAAGTGTGCTCCTACACACTCTTAGTCTGTCAGCACTGATTGGACATTGTCAGTCTATGCAGGGACACCCCCTAACTGGTGATACCCAGTTGTAAACATTTCAGGAGAGGTGACAGGTCTTCTTCAATAGCGAGGAGTAGACTCCAAAGCCACGTTGCCCCATTCAGAATGACTACACAGTATTTCCATAGGGCCAGCAAATGGGGCTTCGAAAAAGGGAAAGACTGGTACCTACAATTATAAAAGGCACCTAGTGGTCACTAGAAATTACCATTTTGGACACTTTCTATTGAGTTTTAATCGTGCATAAATGAAAGTTATACATAGAATAATAGTTATACATAGAATGTCAAAATAAAACAACATACAGATATTTACTCTTGCCTAGGGTATAATATTAAGTAATGTTTCTTACTTCACATATATGTAATTCACTTGGGTTAAGTTTATTGCAGGCAACACTTAACTGGAGGACTCTAATGTAGAAATTACGCCACAGTTCTACAAAGTTCAATGTTAGCCTCAAGCTTGAAATAAATTATTTTAATGTCCTTCACGGTACATGTGTTTTGATGCATCTGATTTTAGATTGTGATTATGTGTGTTGTATTCACTTTTATCATCCACGGTACTCACTTTAGGTGCCCACCAAACAGCATTTAGCTGTTGCAATAAGTTTATAAAGACATGTAGACACTTTCAGTAATGCAGTCTGTAACAGAGGAAGGTGGGATAGCACAAGGAGACGGGCATTAACATTTTTTTTTTACCTACGCTAGTTATTTTTTATTTCTTTTACGTGTGCTATTGTTTTTTTCTCTTTAGTTCTGGTAAAATAAAGAGGATGTGTATTTTGAAATCTCTAACACTGTATGCACAGCACTCGTGTGCTTTCTACATTTTGATAATGAACTTTACAGCAAAACATCCTTTTTCGCATACATGACTATTTTAAACGTACAATATTAGGGAATTCTGACTTCATTTGGGGGAAACCCCCGTTCAGGACTTACAGTGAAGGAAATAAGTATTTGATCCCTTGCTGATTTTGTAAGTTTGCCCACTGTCAAAGACATGAACAGTCTAGAATTTTTAGGCTAGGTTAATTTTACCAGTGAGAGATAGATTATATTTAAAAAAAAATAAAAAAATCACATTGTCAAAATTATATATATTTATTTGCATTGTGCACAGAGAAATAAGTATTTGATACCTTTGGCAAACAAGTCTTAATACTTGGTGGCAAAACCCTTGTTGGCAAGCACAGCAGTCAGACGTTTTTTGTAGTTGATGATGAGGTTTGCACACATGTTAGATGGAATTTTGGCCCACTCCTCTTTGCAGATCATCTGTAAATCATTAAGATTTCGAGGCTGTCGCTTGGCAACTCGGATCTTCAGCTCCCTCCATAAGTTTTCGATGGGATTAAGGTCTGGAGACTGGATAGGCCACTCCATGACCTTAATGTGCTTCTTTTTGAGCCACTCCTTTGTTGGCTTGGCTGTATGTTTCGGGTCATTGTCGTGCTGGAAGACCCAGCCACGAGACATTTTTAATGTCCTGGTGGAGGGAAGGAGGTTGTCACTCAGGATTTGACGGTACATGGCTCCATCCATTCTCCCATTGATGCGGTGAAGTAGTCCTGTGCCCTTAGCAGAGAAACACCCCCAAAACATAATGTTTCCACCTCCATGCTTGACAGTGGGTACGGTGTTCTTTGGGTCATAGGCAGCATTTCTCTTCCTCCAAAAACGGCGAGTTGAGTTAATGCCAAAGAGCTCAATTTTAGTCTCATCTGACCACAGCACCTTCTCCCAATCACCCTCAGAATCATCCAGATGTTCATTTGCAAACTTCAGACGGGCCTGTACATGTGCCTTCTTGAGCAGGGGGACCTTGCGGGTACTGCAGGATTTTAATCCATTACGGCGTAATGTGTTACCAATGGTTTTCTTGGTGACTGTGGTCCCAGCTGCCTTGAGATCATTAACAAGTTCCCCCCGTGTAGTTTTCGGCTGAGCTCTCACCTTCCTCAGGATCAAGGTTACCCCACGAGGTGAGATTTTTGCATGGAGCCCCAGATCGATGTCGATTGACAGTCATTTTGTATGTTTTCCATTTTCTTACTATTGCACCAACAGTTGTCTCCTTCTCACCCAGCGTCTTACTTATGGTTTTGTAGCCCATTCCAGCCTTGTGCAGGTCTATGATCTTGTCCCTGACATCCTTAGAAAGCTCTTTGGTCTTGCCCATGTTGTAGAGGTTAGAGTCAGACTGATTAATTGAGCCATTGGACAGGAGTCTTTTATACAGGTGACCATGTAAGACAGCTGTCTTTAATGCAGGCACCAAGTTGATTTGGAGCGTGTAACTGGTCTGGAGGAGGCTGAACTCTTAATGGTTGGTAGGGGATCAAATACTTATTTCTCTGTGCACAATGCAAATAAATATATATAATTTTAACAATGTGATTTTCTTATTTTTTTTTTAAATATAATCTATCTCTCACTGGTAAAATTAACCTAGCCTAAAAATTCTAGACTGTTCATGACTTTAACAGTGGGCAAACTTACAAAATCAGCAAGGGATCAAATACTTATTTCCTCCACTGTACATCTATCAGCCAAAGTGGAGAGATGTACAAAGAGAGTCTCTAGCTTAAGAGGATGCGCCATAAACGGAGAGCCCATTGATTTAATTGAAAACTGTGTAATCCTTCATTTACCTGGTGGAGGTACAGAGAATTGTTACATGTAATATTTCCCTGTCAGGAAAAAATTTCATTAGTCATGTATGACCGACGCAACGTCAAAAGTTTTTTTTTTTTTTTTTTACAGATTTTTGGAGCAAATGGATTTCCACTGAAAACAATGAGATCCATTTAGTTTCCCTCTGACTTTTTCATGTAAAGGACATACTTGCCGGAGTTTTCTGAATGTGGAGATATCTGGGGTTCCCTATGCCTACTGCCTTCCACGTGTACTGTATATACTGTACAGAGACTTACATAATAGGCTCCAACATATGCAACTCAATAGTTATATACAGGAGGCAGTAGTTAGCGATTACCCAAGGTATCTCTGCAGCCCCAGATAATATAGACTTCGGAGCAGTGAGAGCTAACACTTTAGAGGGTAGTGCATACAGAGTCTTGCATAACATGTTGAGATAGCAGGGGAGCATAGACAAAACATGAATGATAACACTGAAATGCTATTATTTGGGAGCAGAGCTGAGCACCCAAAGTTAGGCCTCATGTACACAACTGTGCAGTATTTATGGTCCGTAAATACTGCATGGACGGGCCGTGGAGTGTCACCCGAATTTGCGGACCGTGCTCACAGTAATAAGTATAGGAGCACGGTGCGTAAATGTGAAAAATAGGACATATCCTATTTTTGGCGGGTCATCTCTACGGCCCGTACACAGACCCGTAGATAGACTGTTACGAGTTATGAAGTTAGTAAACATAGTACTGTATTGTATTTTCTAAATTATTTAGAAAGGGATGAGATGGCTTAAACCGCCAGTTTTTTTTCCCTGGTATTGCCAGCGCTTTCCATATTGTCCTTACTTATTGTAAGATTTTCTCTTACTTTCTAACTTGTATTGGAATGCAGAGAACTGATCCCCTTTTTCATAAAAATGGGTAGAGGGGCGTTATATTTTGGAGCAGCCACTTGTTCTTCAGAACTATAGGACCCTGAGACGCCTTTCATTTGCATGTAAAACATTGCATGTCACAATGATGAGCATGCAGCTAATTGGTTAAAAGACGACAATATAAGGATTTGCATACGAATGTGTTCGCTGTGCTCTAATGTTTGCAGAAAAGGCAGACTACTGAGTGCAAAAGTTTGCCAGTGAAAGTAAATGGAGGAGCTCTTTTTGTATTCCCTGCAGATGCTACCCAAGTGCAAATAACTTTCTCAGATGGCACAGATTTCTCTGTGTAGTAAAGTATACAGAGCTGCAGCCCTCCCATGCTAGGCCATTTCGACTAACCTTTGAATGTCTGACTTTGCAGTTTAAGACTAAGTTTACAAATTATAATAATTTAGTCATTTTCTGTAAGCCTCATTGTTGTTATTATAACTGAAACATTTTATCTCATACATCACAAAACAAAGGTTTTGGAAACGTATACATTTTCTTTCCTGACAAAACAACAAAGCAATATAAACCCACCACAGCAAAAACACAGGCACTTTATCTATCTATCTATCTATCTATCTATCTATCTATCTATCTATCTATCTATCTATCTATCTATCTATCTATCTATCTATCTATCTATCTATCTATCTATCTATCTATCTATCTATCTATCTATCTATCTATCTATCTATCTATCTATCTATATATATTTACCTTATTTTTCACTAGTCTTTTATTTTTAACATTTCTGTCTCTTTTTATTTTATCCATCACGTGAACACTTGTCTGGAAAATTGTGATTGAAAAACAAGGTTTGTCTCTAATGTTATGCTCTCCAGCGAGTAGAAAAGGGTCTGAATAGCTATACTGAAGTAAGAGAAGGACAAGAATAAAACCCATTAGACTAGTGAAGTCTGGGGAATACTGTGGGAGGTCATGAGCTATGAACGATGTCATGAATCTGGAACCCTTTGCAGTGGGCTCGCTATTCAAACAATGCAGCATACATCATTTTGACTGATAATATTTCTCATGCTTTCTCACACTCTTTCAGTGGATGCCTTGGACTCTACTTTTTGTACTGAGTGATAAGGATAAACAATGATTTCTTTTCTTTTGTTCGGGCATCACAGCATGTCTTTGATTACTGCCACTTGTAGGTATGCAGCTAGAAGGAAGTATGTTGTCAATTTTAGCTTTTGTGCCAGGCAGTGGTCTAAAGATTTGTCAATGTGTTTCTGTGTGTTAAATCCTCTACTCCTACCACACATTCTCCGTGTGTTATTATGGTCAGGTTACAAATTTTCTTTAATTTAAGACGTCTATCTAGAGGATTTGTAACAATATTCTGTGAGGTAGATTAAAGCTCGCCGCTGCTTTTTTTGTCCGTTTCTTAAAGGCTGGGTAAGCCTTTTCATTTATTTACCTCAAAAGAAAAGGGCCAGAGGAAGAAAAAAAAATGAACAAAGACTGTCTGTTTTGTGTGTCCCACTTGCTGGGCTGTTGTCTTTCCCCTTTTCTCTGGAGGAAGGGTAGAGTTGGGTCAAAGTTGAAGAAAACTGAAAGGACATTGAAGCCTGACTGTTGAAATTTGAATGATATGGTCTGAGTGCGAGTGTGTGTGTTCACTGGAATTCTTCAAGCAGTGGGTACTTGAGGTGACAGATGGCACGGCAGAAGCATACGAAAATGCACGCTTCATGTTTCACACCAAAATGAGCTTCTAATCTGATGAATGCCGTTAGTAAACATATCTTACATGCTGTCCAAAAGCAAAAGAGAATTGGTAAACAATATGAGTGCAACACTCTAGTCAGTGTCATATTGCCGTGTACGACCTCAGAGAAGGAGAACGCCCAGCACCATTACTGCAACAAGTTTATACAAAAGAGATAGCTGACTGTGTTCATGTAATTGTCTTTTTGGATAAATGACTGTCATTATATAAAAAGTACTGTCAAATTGCAGCAAATTGTTACCCCAATGAGGTTTTGAAATCAGCATACCATAACGCGATGGCCTCCAACATATTCCCTCTCTTGGTTCCACAACCCAAGAGGGAGGGTGAGGGGCACTACGACTGATAGGTACATATGATAATCAGTCTGGGAAGGTGCTTCATGTGCTTAGAACCTATTGGGGTATCCTAGGACTAGACCAAGATGCTAGTCAAAAGTCACCTTTCAACAACTTTGTCAGCACATACATGGCTTGGTAGAACAAATCTGGTTGGCTCATTCAGATGTGGAGGATGCAAAGCATTTGAATTTGTGAATCCTAGCAAGAACTTCAGAAGTGTGGCCCCGGGTCAGTATATGCCAACAGGGACTTTATCAATTGTAGAACACTAGGTATTGTCTATATGGTTAGTTTCCCTTGCCCCCTTAATTACATTCGCCAGTTTAGAAGACGCATTCTGGAAAATGTGGGGAATGTGTTAAGGGAGGACGATACTCCAGTTGCGAAACATGTCTTAAAACGCCATGAAGGGAATCCGAAATGTTTTAAATTTCAGGGCATTGAGAGAGTACGCCCCAATATGCGTAGGGGGGGTTTTGATAATAGAGTCCTACGTAAGGAATCTCAGTTGATCTTTAGGCTGGAAACCATTAGAGGTCTGAATGATTCCATTTAGTTTGTGCCATTCATTTAAATCTCCCCACATTGGGTATCATCTCCAGTGGGTTGGAGGAGGGTATATCAGTTCTTTATAGGTTGTGAGAAATTTTGATATCAGTGATTTGTGCTATTACTATTTGGTTAATCTTTTTCTGGTGGTTAAGCCTGTTTATCAAGATTGTAGTGCATAATACATTAGACCATAACTGTGCAGGATTTTTTATGAAGTATCCAACCATATTCTGCTTTGGCCTAGTGTGATGCTTTTTGCATATCAACATGATAACATTATACGTGAGACCTTTCAAAGTTGTGGGTAGATTATTCTTATTTTAATAGTACATCATTGCCATTTGGAATGATGTCTGGATTAGAATATGATAGAATGACGTGTTTTCAAGGTTTTGAGCCTTGGAATGGAAACTGTGCACTATGTTTTTATTTATTGCTCGGCTGGAGTTAACACTCCCCAGTATATATCTATGACATGGGCAGGGTAAGGTTTGGTGGCCCAGTGTGCTTGATTGCGCCACTTTTTCCAAAATATGGATATTGCCAAATGTACCTCTCATGGTTCTATTTAGTCAACTCTCAGTATAAGCAGGCTGCATTGTCAGCAAAGCAGCGTAAATCTCGTAGCTGTTTCTGGTTATTACCAAGGCAATAGCCGAGCCCCCTATGATGCGTACAGTGACGTGCCCCGGGCCTGTGATCTCATTGGTTCGGATTGAGGGATGGGGCACATTTATTAATATTGTCTACATTAAAGATTTTGTGGTCGTAGATCTGGGCAATTAATCGAAAAGACAAAACCGGAATTCAGCGCAATTAACCAACGTCATCTTGCGCATTTTGTTTTTTTTCAATATGAGTTTCCCCCCCGGTTTAAACTGTATCTGCATTATCAGGACTCAGATACAGTCGAATTCAAAACGTAGGGCACGGTACCGTAAGGTCTATTCACTATATATTTCCGGACGTGAGGCAGTGACGTCATTATGCCTGTCTGCGCCGAGCCGCACACACCGTAGGATCAGAGGGATCTTTTCCACTCGTCGTTGGAACAGGATTAGGTGAGCATGTATATTATTTTGATTAGGCACTATTGGGGCTGTGTGGGGGCAGCTATGGGGGCATTATATAGCGTGGGGCAGCTATGGGGGACTTCATACTGTGTGGAGGGCAGCTATGGAGGCAGTTATGGGAGCATTATACTGTGTGGGGGAAGCTATGGGGGGCATTATACTGTGTGAGGGCAGCTATTGGGTCATTATACTGTGTGTATGGCAGGTATGGGGCATTATACTGTGTGGGGGCAGCTTTGGGGACATTATACTGTGTGGGGCAGTTATGGGGGCATTATACTTGTATGAAGGGATGTTATGGGGGCATTACACTGTGTGGTAGCAGCTATGGGGGGCATTATACTGTGATGGCGGCTATGGGGGCATTATGCTATGTGGCGGCAGCTGTAGGGGACATACTGTGTGTGGGCAGCAATGGGGGGCTTTATATTGTGTGGGGGCATCTATAGGGGGCTTTATATTTTGTGGAGAGCAGCTGTAAGGGCATTATACTGTGTGGAGGGCAGCTGTAGGGGTTTTATACTGTGTGGAGGCAGCTATGGCGGGCTTTATACTGTGTGCAGGGCAGTTATATGGGCATTATGATGTGTGGGGCAGCTATGGAAGAATTATGTGTGGCGGCAGCAATGGAGCATTATACTGTGTGGGGGCAGTGTCGGGGTATATTATATACAGTAGTATATCACAGGCTTAGTTCATAAATATTAATTCAATGGCGTAGCTTGCAAATAGGGGACGTGGTATGCTGAAAGGGGTGTAGCCTAAATAATCGTTCATTAATCAAGGTTACATTACATGTTCAATTAATCGTATTTTGTATTGAAGTCCTAATCGCCAGCCCTATGTGGTAGATTTAGTGAATCCTGATAGACATTTTAGACACTTCTCTCTAACATGCCACTTTTTGGTTGGCTTACTTTAAACCAGTATTTTGCACCAAAATTGTGGCACATATCATTATTAATTTTGGTGCATTTGAGGACTCCACTAAGCTATGCCCCCTTTTGAAAAGTGTCTAGAAAGGAGCAAAAGTTTCTAAAACGTAACAAACCTGACGCATGGCATGTATGCCAGTTTTTTTTTTTTACACAATTTGTGCCAGGTTTCTGTGAAATTTGCCGTAGTAAATCTGCCCCAATGTGTCCTTGGGCAACTAGGCAGCCTAATTTTCATGCAAGAAAATAAACATAATGTTAAAAGAAAGGGTTATATTAATGTGATGAATTATGATAGACTGCTTAATAAAAGATATAAAGAAATGTTCTGGTAAAAGTGTCAAAGTGTTACACATACTGTATAAAAAGATAAGTAACAGCTTTTCATCTATGTGGTTGTGTGTGTTGTCTCTTCTTGGCGTCCACAATTGATTTATCTCTTTATATGTATAAATTAACCCTACATGTTTAAAACTATAGAATCCCTTTGGAAATTAGGGAGGAGCCATATTTGCTTATTGCATTGTTGATGAACTGTAGTCGTGATACAAGTGGCAAAGTAGTTTATAGTGGAGCTTGGGAGACCTCATTAAATCAATGCAAGCAACAAATTTAACACTGCCATGTATCACCAATGATTTGTACAGATGTTTTGTGTAAATTAAAGCTTCTGTATGATGAAGTCATCTCTGGCATTACTTTAAAACAATAAACTTCAAAAATCCATGTTCGGAAGTGAGTGATGCTCATTTAGCAACATTCAATGGTTTCAAGATTGATGTCATCACAACTGAAGTTGAATTTACTGTGCCAGTCGTAACATGGAATTTTGAATCTTTCCTTTCTTTAGTGAACTATAGTCGACCTAATATCATATTGGTCACTTTTTCATAAATAATAAAGAAACGAAATGTACTTTCTTCCAGTGTTAACCCATTGAAGTAGCCCACCATTTTGGCCTTCACATTGTTTGTATTATATTGTGATGTTTAACATCTGGAGAATACTAAAAGAAATAGTTAAAAAAATTATATATCTCGGGGTCGGACTTGACCAGCAGGATACCTAAGGATCCACTAGTGAGCTCCGACTTTGGCATAATAATGGACACCAAAGGTCCAGTAAAAGCGCCAGTGGGAAAATCAAATTTCTCACCATTGTACTGAAAATCAATACGCTTTTAACAGCCTGTATTCCGTCAATGGAGAAGAACACAAAACAGCGAAGAAGAACCAACCGGTAAATAAGAGGATCATTTAAAACAGATGGTTGTATTAAAGCTAGTTCAGTTGACAACAATAGGCAAGATTTGGTAAACAAATTTGCAAATTTACTAGGAAAATTTACTAAGCAAAATTCACCCAGCTTTGATGTGTCTAGAAAAATCGGTGTGGCTAAGAGAGGTCATAACATTTTCCAAATTTATTACAGATGTGAAACACTTTATGCCACATAAAACTGATGCTAGTCATGAAGTGGCGTAAGCTGGTTGCACCAAACTTATCATGCCGTTATTTTGACAATGTTGCAATTATTATAATTTTTTTCCATCTAGTAAATGAATGCATCCGGCAACAGCATTAACCCCCTATCCCCCAAAAAATGCCCCACATGCATCAAGCTCCATGTGACCGTGTTTAGTCCATTTTTAGAAATAATGGCTTTATCTGTGGTGAAAATAAGTTGTTTTTTTTGCCAAAAAGAGTTACTGTTTGCACTGAATACGCCACTTTGTTATTTGTGTTAATCAAGTTGGTATGGTTCTGAGTGGAGTTACATTTTAGGATGACCTCTTCGTTCCTATTACTGTTCTTCTGCTCCGTCATAGGAGTGCCAGACCCGTCACATGACGGACACCAGTGGCGTCCAAAAGAACCCATTGACTTTATTGGTGTTCGCCGAGTTTCTGTCTCGATATCCGTCATTTTACCAGAAATAATAGCGCTGCTTTTTACAATATAAAATGCAACATCTTTAAGAAAGGGCATTCAAAATTAGTGAACTTTGTCGCAAAATAAGCTCAAAAAAATCTGCTGCAATATAAAATATAAAACAAAGTAAGCTAATATTGATACATGTGGGCTATTGTTAACAAAAGGTGTTTCCAATCAATAACAAAAAAAAGAAAATCTGAGGTTTGACAAGAAATGTCAAGAGTGACATTTTTTTTGTTAGACACTCTTGCAGTATAAATACTGTTCTATCTGTATATTAAGAAATGTACATAGGCAAATTCACACCCCACCAACCAGACGGAGAGCCATAAGTTGCCATGTAGCTTGTTTAAAGTATGACTTTTGTTGGTTATGAAAAACAATGTACAGGGTGGGCCATTTATATAGATACACCTAAATAAAATGGGAATGGTTGGTGATATTAACTTCCTGTTTGTGGCACATTAGTATATGGGAGGGGGGAAACTTTTCAAGCTGGGTGTTGACCAGTGCGGCCATTTTGAAGTCAGCCATTTTGTATCCAACTTTAGTTTTTTCAATGGGAAGAGGGTCATGTGACACATCAAACTTATCGAGAATTTCACAAGAAAAACAATAGTGTGCTTGGTTGTAACGTTACTTTATTCTTTCATGAGTTATTTACAAGTTTCTGACCACTTATAAAATGTGTTCAAAGTGCTGCCTATTGTGTTGGATTGTCAATGCAACCCTCTTCTCCCACTCTTCACACACTGATAGCAACACCGCAGAAGAAATGCCTCCCGATCTGACCCCCTTAGACTTTTATCTTTGGGGTCATCTGAAGGCAATTGTCTATGCTGTGAAGATACGAGATGTGCAGCAACTGAAACTACGGCTACTGGAAGCCTGTGCCAGCATTTCTTCTGCGGTGTTGCTATTAGTGCGTGAAGAGTGGGAGAAGAGGGTTGCATTGACAATCCAACACAATGGGCAGCACTTTGAACACATTTTATAAGTGGTCAGAAACTTGTAAATAACTCATGAAAGAATAAAGTAACGTTAAAACCAAGCACACCATTGTTTTTCTTGTGAAATTCTCGATAAGTTTGATGTGTCACATGACCCTCTTCCCATTGAAAAAACTAAAGTTGGATACAAAATGGGTGACTTCAAAATGGCCGCCATGGTCAACACCCAGCTTGAAAAGTTTCCCTCCTCCCATATACTAATGTGCCACAAACAGGAAGTTAATATCACCACCCATTCCCATTTTATTTAGGTGTATCCATATAAATGGCCCACCCTGTATATGGATAAATTATGGTCTGTTAAAGCAAGGCTGATATGTCTCCTGAAAGTGACTTTACTTCAATGCATACACAGATATCCATTACATTTATTGTTTTTCCAAAATTCTCATATCATTTTGAACAGTTAGAGAATATTTTGATCTGGACAAGCAAGAATCGTGCAAAAGATCATTAAAAACAGCTCTTGCACCTTCCTATAGCCTCAAAACCAAGACCATATTTAAAGAGACATTTCACTTGCATTATTATTATTATTTTATTATTTTTCACCTGCATCATCATCATTATTATTATTTATACATGATTTAGCTTGCTGTAATATACTCATAGAAGTTCCTGTGGGGCTCGGTTCCCTGTCGCAGGCACACACAAGGCAGATTTTAAAGGAAGCCAACAAAAATTGGTATGGTTTTAAAAGTGGGAAGAAACCAGAGTGCCAGGGGAAAACCCTTGCATACACAAGAAAGTTAAGTTTAAATCCATGGTTCCGAAATGTACAGATGCCCGCCACTGAGCTGCATAATTTATGCGATTTCTACTGATGTATTTCACTACTACTCATGCCCCCTACTTCTTGCTAACATACGCTATATGGACAAAAGTATTGGGACAGCTACACATTACAACTATAGTAGCTTTTATGACATCCCATTCTAAATACATCTACCTGCACAGCTAAAACAGCTGCCTCTGTTCTGGGAAGGCTTTCTACAAGATTTTGTAGTGTGTCTATGGGAATTTTTGCGCATTCATCCAGAAGAACATTTGTGTGGTCAGACACTGATGTTGGACAATAGGGCATAGATCACAATCTTCTTTCTAGTTCATCCGTAAGGTGTTCAATGGGGTTGAGCTCAGGGCTCTGTGTGGGCCAGTCAAGTTCCTCCACATCCAACTCGCCCAACCATGCCTTTATGGACCTTTCTTTGTGCACTGGGACACCGTTATGCTGGAACAGAAAAGGACCGAACCCCAAACTGCTTTTACAAATTTGGAAGCATACAATTTGCCAAAATGTCTTGTATACTGAAGCATTAATACTTCCTTTCACTGGAACTAAGAGGACTAGGCTAACCCGTCAAAAACAACCCCATAGCATTATCCCTCCTCCATCAAACTTTACAGTTGGCACAATACCATCAGACAGGTAACGTTTTCTGGCATTCACCAAAGCCTGACTTGTCCACCAGACTTCCAGATAGGGAAGCGTGAATCATCACTCCACAGTTCCTCCAGAGTCCAGTGGCGGCGTACTTTACACCACTTCATCTGACGCTTGGCATTGGTCGTGTTGATGTAAGGCTTGCATACATCGGCTCGGCAATGGTAACCCATGCCATAAAGCTCCCGTCGCAAGCTTTTTGTGCCAATGTTAATGCCAGAGGAGTCAGCAGAGCGTTGGCGACTTTTATGCACTATGCACCTCAGCACTCAAAGACCCTGTTCTGTAACTTTACGCGATCTGCCACTTCGTGACGGAGTTGCTGTGGTTCCTAAGCGCTACCACTTTGCAATAATACTGCTTACAATTTGTTGTGGAATATCTAGGAGGGAAGAAATTCCACGAAGTGAATTGTTGCACTGGGGGCATCCTTCTACTGTACAAATGCTCAAATTCAGTGAGCTCTTATGAACAATTCATTCTTTCACAAAAAAAATTTAAAGACAGACTGCATGGCTAGGTGCTGGATTTTATACTATGAAAAAAGGAAAGAAACAACATTCCCAGACATAACCAGCACACATGGAGTTGCAAAAATCTTGAAATGTATTATATATTATCTAGTATAAAAAATGTATAGATACCATTTCCCTGGTCAATACCACAAACAAGTTGTACAAAAAACAGTGCAATATAAAAAGATAAAACACCTAGATCACCTTGCCAGGTAATTACTAAGTTGTTATAACCACAATTAGAATAAGAGGACAATATCCTTCAATATAAACAGCATTAAGTTCTAAGACCCCAATGGTACACATACTGACCAAAAAATATTTCTGACATGCACAGCTATAGAGGATTAGAATAATACTGTTGCAGTGACGAATAGTGGGGATTCAAAACGTCCTGTTAATAGGTGTTCTAACAAAAACGTCTCCATATACAAATCCAGGATATGCACATAAATCCAGGACAGAGTATACTCATGTATTTGAAGATATCTAAGTAAGGCCCCATTTTTCTTTCGTATTCATGCAACAAGAGGGTCTTTGACTCAATAATTTCCTTTTTACCAGACCTGATTCAAAATGCCACATTCCACCGTTTGTTAATAGCGGGTCTGTCAAGTGTAGGTCATATAGACTGACTATAGCAGAGATCTGCAGTCTGGTTAAGCTCCAGTCACGTCTTTCAGGATGTGGTAGACCGTTCCTTATTCAGGAAATGAAAGGCCGTTTAGGTACGGAAAATGGCAAGTCCCGGTCTGTGTGATCTAAGCTGTTTTAGATCACACAGACTGAGGAACTGTCTACCACGTGCTGAAAGACATGACTGGAGCTTAACCAGACAGCAGATCTCTTCTATAGTCAGTCTATATGACCTTCACTTGACAGACCCGCTATTAACAAACGGTGGAAAGTCATAATGGACAACATTGGGTTAATGTGTGAGGTACATGATTGGGTTAATTACTATTAATGTGAGGCACACGGAGGCTCAAAATTCATAATACCTTGTGTCTCACATTAATAAGTGAAGCAAAGCAGTTTCAATTTTATTTTATAACCGCGTAAACATCATAAATTAATCTATAAATGTGTTATTATGGTCATGGCGATACAGAATATGTGTATATTTTAGGTATTGAAACGTATTTTAATGTTTAGTGTAAAAAAAAATGTATCTTTTTTTATTTAACATTACTTTATTTTTTATTTTTAAACTTTAATGTACTGCTATATATCTATATGCCGGTACATTAGCCTGTGTACTGATAGTACACAGGCAGTTGTTAGGACATATCGAAGTATGCCCTAACAACAGGAAATATGGTAAGACACCCCTGGGGTCCTTCAATGGACCCTGGGCTGTCTGCCCATATATGGTATGTCCCTCGATCGCGTCACAGGGATTCCCTGTGACACGATCCAAAGGGCATCCCCCTTCTCATTTACCTGTTGAATGCTGCAATCAGTTTTGATCGCAGCATTCAGGGGAATAACGGCAGAGATGGGAGATTTCTCTGTTAGAGCGGGGCTGCGGCTGTGTAATACAGCCATTGCCTCGCTCCTGACAATAAGTGTGTGCACGTGGTCAACATGAGGTAATGTGGCCGGTGCTGCACTAATGAGTGTCGGTGCAGGCACTAAAGACAAAACATGTTTGTGTTTTGCAGTGCGCCCGCCATGTTCTGTCTTCAGTGCTGGCAATCATTAGTGCAGCGCTGGTCGCATCACCTCATGCTGACCGCGCACGCACTCGTCAGGGCTAAGGAGCGGGGCAATGACTGTATTATACAGCTGCAGCCCCGCTCTAACAACATTCATGTGTTACTATACTTAGCTGTGTGGGCGCACAGCTTAGTATCGAAATACATGAATTAACGGTATTGAACCATTTGAGGGTGCACGGCATCGAAACAGTATCGAAGTGCAATCCTAGTGCTGACAGTATGGCAGTGAGAGGAGTATAAACACAGGCCTCCCTCCTGTCCTTGTATGGTTTTAGATAGGGTGGGGATAACATGAACATGTATTTGTGTTATAACCTCTACTTATGAATCCGATAGCATATTTGCTGTAAAAAAATAAAGTGAGAAGATTGGCAGTTGTGCAAAGGAATCATCCAATCATACCTCTTTGCCTTATTAAGTCAATCTCCCTGCTCTCAGCTGCCAGAGGTAGCTGACGGCTGGAGGCATCCCTGCTCGAACGTGTGAGATCGATCTCACATGTTTAACCCCTCAGATGCGGCGCTCAATAGCGTGCACCGCATCTGAGTGGTTTTGGAGAGAGGGAGGGAGCTCCCTCTCATCCCACCGACACCCGGTGACAAGACTACTGAGTGTCTGTGTCTCCAATGGCAGCCGGGGGCCTAATAAAGGCCCCCAGGTCTGCCTGTAGTGAATGCCTGCTAGGTCATGCCGGAGGCATGTCCTAGAAGATGCATGTCCGTTTTAAACGGACAGGCAGTAATACACTGCAATACAAAAGTATTGCAGTGTATTATAATAGCGATCGGATGATCACATATTAAAGTCCCCTAGTGTGACTAGTAAAAAAGTTTAAAAAAAAAGTTTAATAAAGTTAATAGAAAAAAAAATTAAAAACCCACTTTTTCCCCTTACAAACAGCTTTACTATTAAAAAACCAAAATAAAGTAAAAAAGTTATGCATATTCGGTATAAAGCCATTACATTATTTAACCTGCACGGTGCACGCCATAAAAATGAAATAAAAAACAAAAGACGTAAAAATTTTTTTATAAAAAGTGATCAAAAAGTCGCATCTACTCCAAAATGGTACCAATAAAAACTACAAGTCTTCCCGCAAGAAAAAGCCCTCATACAACTGCATCGGCGGAACAATAAAAAAAGATATGGGTCTTCAAATATGGAGAAACAAAAACAAATAATTTTGAAAAAATTCGTTTTTACTGTGTAAAAGTAGTAAAACATACAAAAGCTATACAAATTTGGTATTGTTGCGATCATAACAACCCGCTGAATAAAGTTATTGTGTTATTTATATCACAAGGTAAACGGCGTAGATTTAGGACGTGAAAAAGAGTGGCGAAATTGCTGGTTTTTTTTTCTATTCCCCCCCCAAAAAAAGTTAATCAATAAATTCTATGTACCTCAAAATGGTGCTATTAAAAAATACAACTTGTCCCGCAAAAAAACACGTCCTTATACAGCTATATCGACGCAAAAATAAAAAAGTTATAGCTGTTGTAATGCGACGATTGAGAAACGTAAAAAATACCTTGGTCATGAAGGTTTAAAATAGGCTGATCATTAAGGGATTAAGGGATATATAATCCCAATTAAATTTACATGCAAAGATTGGTGCATTCCTACAGTTTTGTCATTTCTTTAACACACGCGGTGGTAAATGTAGACATGTGGCATGTATAAACTCCTTACATTTTACATTTTTTAAATCCAATCGTCAAGTTGTCTGCTTTTAGGAAATATATAGAGTGTGGGGACACACTCCATTTTCAAGGTGTGCAGTCATTGTTTTTTATGCGTTGTTACTTTAAATTTCCAGCTTAAAACCACATTTTTGGTGTCTATTGATTTTTTTGAAGATATTTTCAGGTAGAGATAGTCATGAGTAGCATGTATGAACTCTGCACATTTTAAACTTTTATTTTTAAGAGGTTTTGTGTGTCTTATTTTCTGCTTGAACTTTTATGAATTTTTTCGAGAGATCACACATTGACGCAATATTGCTTAAAGGCGTCTAATTTTGAAAAATACTGAGTGACATTTTGACAATGTGTAGGTGTCTACTTTCAGTAAATATATAGGCATGAATTTTTCATTTTATAATTCAGGTTTTATTTGTATATGTCAAAAGAGTGAAAATTGTCCCTGTTACGTGAGGAACAAAATGTCCAAAAACTCCTGGGAACAAAAGGGTTAATGAGTCCCATAGAATTTGAATGGAGTGTCAACATGCATGTTCGTAATTACGGACGAAATCTACGGTCGTGTGCATGGGGCCTTAGTTATGAACTTAGATGTGATCGGTAACATCTCGATCCTGCGACATGCAGTACCTGCTGACACTTAACCCATCAGTGCCTAACGGATTCAGGTCTCAGCACAAGATACAGCTGCTCTGTATACAGAATACAAAGCAGCTGTATCTCAAAAAGTATATATATTTATTCACTTTCAAAGGAGTACATAGCCTTTAAGGAACAGAAAAGTGTCCAACATGGTGCAACAAGTTTATCATGCCATATGCACTATTTTGTTAAAATGTATCATATTTCCGCTATTTTCGCTATCATGCAAAATTATGGAAAAAAAAAATAGATAATAATAGATAAATCTTCCTAAATAAAGAACATGTCTCCTTGTGTTCATGTGGATTTTTTCTCACACAAGTGAATAATTTCATGGGCCAGCATAAACTTGGACCTGGGCTAAGATTGATGGCACAGGATAATATTTTGTGTTTGTAAAAAATACTTCTTCCCCTTCTTCTTTTGTTAGTACTATTATTAAAAAAATTATAATATTATCATTTCTATTATAGTTAATTTTGAAATCTTATTGTGGCTGAAAACATTTCTTCTGTCAGTTCTACCCACCGGCCCTACTCATTATAGATCACAGCAATACCTGTAAGTGTCTTTTAGTATTGGCTATAATATGACCTTTGCTTACACTGTTTCCTTCTATCGGCAGTTCTTTTTTTAATTTCTTTTTTTCTCTTGTATTTTATGACAACAATACTTCACTGTGTTCCCAGTACAGGAGTCTATAGTAACTGCAGTATTGAATGCTTTTGTTTTGAATAAGGTCAAAAAAGAGTTAGACAAAGCAAGGTTTGCAGGTGCTTTCAGTTGCCTGGCACAGTGCCAGGCTGGAATATAAAACAGATCCTATTTGTGCCTGAGGACCAGGTTAGAGATGAATTCACATGTAATTAGTAGGAATCACCTTGTATTTTTATTGTCCTGATGATTGTTCAGCTGTTCAATTGTACCTCTTGTGGGTTGCTTCAAGTTTCATAACTTCTTTCTTCCTAAGTAGGAGCATTTAGTTAAAATAGCTTGCGTTAAATGTTTGATCTATGTATATTGTGTAATTTTGAATCGTCAAAAGCTACGTAATGTGCGAAATAAGAATTGTGACTATATATATATATATATATATATATATATATATATATAATTATAATGTCTTATACAGTTTTATTACATACGCATACTTATCTAGACACACTGAATGCATTACAGACATCCATGCACACATTAAACTACTTATGTACATATATGCACACATTTACTATGTATATGCGAACAGTAGATTCACCTATTCACTACATAAATACATACAGTGGGCATCCGACATTAAAATGTGTGTAGTGGGAGGGGTCAACATGTGGCACATGTATCATGTTGCCGCAGATCTCCTAGACTTTCGCCACATCCTCTTAATACATATGCTTGGTGTATAGATACAATACCGGAACAAAGCATTGTGCATAGACACGGTAACCGGATCAAGCTTACTGCATGGATAAGGTATCAAAACCAAGCTTACTGCATAGATATGGTACCATAACCAAACTTACATCATAAATACATTACCAGAGCTAAGCTTACCGCATAGATACTGTACCAGAACCAAGCCTAATGTCACGGCTGTGGGGAATCTGGACCAACTGGGCCACTCTGCCGTAACAGAGTAGCAGCTGGTCAAACAAAATGTCAATGACAGTCACTAGGGTGAGAGCACCTGGATAGCTGGCTTTGCTGGATAATCTGAAGCTGGCCTGTGCTGGACTATTGGAAGCTGGCTGGTGCCGGACTATCAGAAGCTGTCTGGTGCCGGACTATCGGGTTAATCAAACTTGTCTTGGATACAGGATGTGGAAACTGTAGACCTCACGGATACTGGACTTGGCAGGACACCGGACTAGGATACTGAAGTAGCCACGGACACCAGACTTGGCACGGACACCGAACACGAATACAGAATTCGTGACGGACACTGGATTGGACGCGGACACGGATACTAAAGTTGTCACGGACACTGGACTTGACACGGACACTGGACTTGACACGGACACTGGACTTGACACGGACACTGGACTTGACACGGACACTGGACTTGACACCGAACATGGATACTGAATACAGGATAACGCTAGGGAACCGTTGCAGACTAACACAGGGTTAGACACAGCATTGCTCAGGCAATGAGGAAGTGGGCAGAGTTCCTTTTAAAGTCCAGGGTGTTCTGGAATTGGTTGTGAGCAATATTCCTGGTGTGCGCACTGGCAGTTCGCGCCGGTGTCCCAGTGCAGGGAGATGTCGGTGCAATGAACAAGGAGGCTATCGGCCGCTGGGGTGAGTGAGCTACACTTAAAGCATAGATATGGTACCAGAACTAAGTTTACTGCATATATATGTTATCAGAACTAAGCTTACTGCATTGATATGGTACACAAACCAAGCTTACTGCATACTGTCCATAGGGTACCAGAACTCTGCTTACTGCATAGATATGATACCAAAACCAAGTTGACTGCATAGATACAATACAAGAACCAAGCTTACTGCAAAGATATGGTAACAGAACTAGGCCTAGAGCATAGATACAGTAACAAATCCAATATCCGTGCCCAGATACGGTACCAGAACAAAGCTTACTCCATAGATAAGGTAACAGAACTAAGCTTACTGCATAGATTTGATACGAAAACCAAGATGACTGTATAGATACAATACAAGAACCAAGTTTACTGCAAAGATATGGTAACAGTTTTTTGTTTTTTTTTGCTGAAAATAAAAAATTACTTCATTAAAAAAAAAAGATATGGTAACAGAACTAGGCCTAGAGCATAGATACAGCAATAGATCCAATCTCAGTGCACAGATACGGTACCAGAGCAAAGCTTACTGCTTAAAGACGGCACCGGAACAAATCTTTACTTCATAGATACAGTACCAGAGACAAGTTTACTGCATATATATGGTAACTGAACCAAGCTGACACCATAGATGCAATACAAGAACCAAGCTGACTGCACAGATCCAATTCAGGAACCAAGCATGTTGCAAAGTTATGGTAACATAACCAAGCCTATTGGTTTTACAACATACAGTACATAGATGCGCTCATACGCACTCTCACAACGAACTTGGAAACGCGCATATGCTCACCACAATGTCACACATACAATACACTCACTATACATTGAACAAACATACACACAGGTATATATCCACGCACACAAACACACGGAAATTGATTGCCTCTTACATGACAGGTGAGACTAGAGCTGGCAGAGGCTGTAAGCAAGGAAGGCGGGGTAGAGGTGCAGGCCATTTTCCAAGAGTAGGCCACACGAAGGTCAATTAGAGATTCATTCAACTTATCATCATCATGCGATGTGGTGTGCTTTATTGGTAGGGTGTTGACTTTTACCTTTTCTTTAAAGTGGACGTTTGTTTTCTTTTTTCAAATCGGAGCAGGGGCTAAAACCGCTGGGTGGCAACAATTTTGAATGTCACATGCCCAGCCGCCTATTGGCTACTGTGTTGGTGACATCTAATTTTGCTGCTGCTCAGCTGTCCCATTGCCTGTGCACACATTGATAACAAGTAATGGATTCTAAAAATCCCTCTGGCCCGACTGAAACCTGGAAGACCCTTAAGTTTAGGGGGAGTAATATGGTCACTGAACATGGCAGGGACGAAATGTAATAAAGACTAGCTTTTATGGGTTCCCCCGGAGCTTGGGCCCTGGGTGGATTCCCAGATTGCCCTCATTATAATCTGCTTTAATTCTGCGTAGCTTTTCCATACAATCATCACGGTATGTACAGCAAACATGCCAAGACCATCAGAATCCAATGTACAGGTCTGTGTTACCTGATTCTAGCTAGTAACCTGCAGCTGATTGCATAATGTTGCTTTATGTGACCATGTCATTTTAGTTGCTCCCTCAACTGGAAGCTTTGTGTCCGCCACTCCCTGCCAGGGTAACTGGAGCTGTTAACATTGCTGTTCTGGCGTAACACTGCACTTAGCGAAACCTGAGCACTGTGAATTGCTCTGTGTTCTGTTCATTGTGGCCATTATTAAAAGCAAAATAAAATGGACATTGTGTACACAACTGCGCTTTGATATGATGAATATCTCCAGTTTTCAGTAGTATATGCTTTACAAAATGTTTTGAATTGTTATGGAGTTGATGGAGCACCAGTGAGATCCTGGGATGTACGGATATACTGTTTATTAGAATGAGACTAATAGAGCTGAGTTTTGTTGAGAATGTCTACTTCTATAACTGATTCACTTATTCATGCATTGTATCTGCAGAGACTTGTGTTTTGTAAAACACTTTCCAAATGAAATCTTCTCACTAGCCAAAGTGAAGGAATATTATTCTAGGTAAGCACATGAATGGTGCTATTAAAGAAACACAATCTCACAATTTAGAAGAAGCTGGTTCCTCAATTCAAGTGAAGGCTAGCCCGTCTGATCCGATCCACAGCTACTGTAAGGCTGGGTTCACACAACCTATTTTCAGGCGTAAACGAGGCGTATTATGCCTCGATTTACGCCTGAAAATACGGCTCCAATACGTCGGCAAACATCTGCCCATTCATTTGAATGGGTTTGCCGACGTACTGTGCCGACGACCTGTAATTTACGCGTCGACGATGCGTAAAATGACTGCCTCGTCAAAGAAGTGCAGGACACTTCTTTGGACGTAATTTGAGCCGTTTTTTCATTGAATTCAATTAAGAACAGCTCTAAATTACGGCCGTCAATGACGCCTCGCAAAATGCGAGGACGAGCAATTATGTCTGAAATTACGGAGCTGGTTTCTCCTGAAAACAGCTCCGTAATTTCAGACGTAAATGCAGTTTACGTGTGCACATACCCTTACACAAATTGCTGGAGAAGTTATTACAATGCTGGCTACTATGGAAAAGTGTCTGAACACACATTGCATCTTGCTGCGTAGCCACAGACCGGTTAGAGTGTCCATCCATGAAAGCGCCTACAATGGGCGTGTGAACATCCGAACCGGACCATAAAGCAATGGAAGGTGGTGACCTGGTCTGATAAATCACGTTTTCTTTTACATCATGTGCACGGTCGGGTGCATGTGTATCATTTAAATAGGGAAGAAATGGCACCAGGATGCACTATGGGAAGAAAGCAAGGTGGTTGAGGCAGTGTGATGCTCTGGCAAATTTTATGTTGGGAAACCTTGGATTCATGTGATTGTTATTTTGACATGTGCCACCTTCCTAAAACTGCACATATAATTCCTATAGATCAACTTGGCAAATAAAAAAAGATAGGCATTAGTTCTCCTTGGAGGACCTACATTCACTCCTTTGTTAACTTTATTGGGAAGAAAATAGTGACCTATTCAATCAGAGCTTTAACTCCTTAACGACCACCCATCTTTTGGTGGCAGGCGGTTCAGGTCCTATGTCTACAGCAACGTCTTTTGGCGGCGCTGTAGAAGAGGCTGATGAGCGCTCCTGTAACTGAGCGCTCCTGTAACTTACCGCTCCTGAACTTAAAGCAGCCTTCTGAACACAGCTGGGATTGGGAAAAATTCTGACCCCAACTGTTTAAACCTTTGATCGCAACCGCGGCATTAACAAAGGGAAGTCCCCTCTTTGATTGTGTCACTGGAAACCCGGTGATGTTATCGAAGACCAGGAAGTCCCTCTGCAGTCAGCCCTGGGGACCTAGAAAGGACCCCAGGGTGTCTGTTCACTGTGCTTGCTCTTAGGGCACACTATATGCTGCCCTAACAGCCGCCTGTATCATAGTGACACAGTGTAATGTATTATATCATACAGGAGTATTCTAATACATTATAAGTAAAAAATAAAGGTGTAAATAAAGTTATCCCTTAATGGGATTAAAAAAAAGTAAAAAAATATCCCCCCCCCAAAAAAGTCTTTATTTTGCATACAATATATTTTATTGGCGATACATTACATAAAAATAAAAAAATGACACATATAAGGTATCTTCACGACCGTAATAACCTGAAGAATAAATTGAACAGGTTATTTAGTGTTAAACGTTAATTTGGATAAAAAATAAACAAAAAAACAAGGCAGAGAATCGCTTTTTCCTTTATTCACACCGTTAAAATAAATGATATAACTTACACAGTGAATTTTTTTCTACCTCCAAACGTAAATCATAGATTGAAAACGTAAATCATAGAAAATAAAAGAGATGTTGACAATGTAGTCTGATTGCATAGAGATGTAGAAAAATTTGCAATTTAAGGCCTTTATCACACAGCATTGATTGTAGAAAACTTTAAAGGCAGGTGCGGATTTACTGCAGTTTTAACTGTGGTATCTCTGTAAAAACCACAACAAAATTCAACCTATGTATTTTAGTGCAGAATTTATGGCCCAAAGCGTCTCCCCTCACAGTACGCAGCATAAATAGACATGCTGCAGATTTGAAAGCCGCACCTCAGAACAACTTTCCTGCATACTTTGCTGCTACTGTAAATTAAGCAGATGTTCCTCAAAGTATTCAGTTGCGGAAATTTCGCATCATATCTGCCCTTTGAGAAAATACCCTTAGGACTTGTTCACACAGTGCAGATTTGCTACAGATTTTGCATGTATTCTTTAAGCCAGAAACAGAATTGGATTGAGGAGAGGAGACCTATAAGGCCTTCCTTCATATATTTCTTCTGCTTAGGTTCCGTTCTTGGTTTAAGCTTTAAATATGCATGCAAAATCTGCACTGTGTGAACATGGCCTTACACTCTCTTGTTTTAACCACAAGTGGATGTACATTATTTAGTCACTTTTGCTGAAATGTGACTACTTCTTTTATGGAGGAAAGCGGAACTCCTACTTTTACTGCATCTATGAATGTGTGTCACATTGGGCTGGACACAAACAGATTATTATATCTCATGATCAGTTTGATGGCCTAGACAACAGTTCTGGAGATTAAGCAAATAATTGTTTTATTTTATGGTACAGTTTCCTAATTGTTCTGTTAGCACTATGTGTAGTCATTATGCTGACACTGGGTATTTTGTTTAGGGTGGTGTTTGTGAAGGCCTTTCCAGAGTCAGTCTTTTTCAGTTTCCACAGGTCACATTTTTTTGTCCTGACCGATTCTATGTCTGCCTTTGTCCTAGAGATTAGTTTATTAACGTAATTGTCTGTCTCAAAATGCCAGTGTGAGTCTGGCTGGATTGTTTCCCTTCTAGTGCACAGGAAGTTGGGTTCACGTTAAAGGCCATGTAAACCTTTTGAATGGCATATATATATATATATATATATATATATTTTTTATAAAAACGTTAGTCAGTGTGATTGGTGCAATTTTATAACAAGTTTTTATTAAGAATTATTTTTAATTATTGAGATACAGCTGCTCTGTATTCTCTATACAGAGCAACTGTATCGTTCACTAAATCCTGCTCCCGTCAGCTCCACGGGACTAACGGGTTCAGTGATAGCGAGTCATCCACTTGTAATCTATCACATCTACGTTCATAACTTCGATGTGATAGCTTACAGGTGGATCCTGTATGTCAGAGGCACGCAGGACCCGCTGACACTGAACCCGTCAGGTCCGCAGGACAGATGGATTCAGGTCATAGCGAACTATACGGCTGCACTGTATAGAGAATATAGAGCAGCTGTATCTCAAAAAGTAAAAATAATTTTTAATAAAAACTATTTATAAAGTTGTACTAATCACACTGGTCTTTTTTATTTAAAAAAATGCCATTCAAGGATTTACATAGCCTTTAAGCAGACTGCAGTTTGTTTTTTCCTAGGACCCCAGGGCGGACTGCAGAAGGATTCCCCGGTCTTCAATTCCGTCACTGGTTTCCAGTTTTCATGGCGGGTCACGTAACTTGGCGATCTTAGAGTTAACCCCTTCACGCACCCGGACATTCTATTACTTCCGGGTGTGGGGGGTGATGTTTGGAGCTATGTAGTCTGTTTCTATACAAAACAGACTTTGGATATGTGTACATTTCTCTTGAAGGGGACCTGTAATTCCCTTTTCCCTGTGTAATAAGCATAGAAGGGTGTTCAGGTCTCCTAACCTATTCTAGGGGTCACGTCTGTTAATTTCCAAAACTATTCTATTTTCAGGTGTAGATTTTGGTGGTGCCAGTCAAATGATAGGCCGCACTTTTGACAAGTAGATTATAAATTGATTCTGCCCAACAAATTTGTCCATTGCTTATCTCGGACCCGAAGATTGCCACAAGGAGACATGTTATATGCATACAGCTGCCGAATGACTGCTCTCATAAAAGGTTAGGGTGAGGCCCTAAATTATAGGTAGTCATTATTGTGGCTCCCAAATGAGGCTTGCTGTCTACACCTAATTTATAAGCTGAAAGGTTGTAACCCATAGCATAGTTTAGAACAGTATTTTTTTAATATTTCTAAGCGACATACCCCTTACTTATCAAAATACCCCCAAGGCTAAGATCAAATACTGTGTTTCCCCCCCCCCCCCCACAGACATAGCATGTACCTTTATACCACGGATTGAGACTCTATAGTTGAGAGGACCTATAGCTTCTTCTTAAAACGGGTTTCCAAGCTCAGCA
Source organism: Rhinoderma darwinii (assembly GCF_050947455.1). Classification (NCBI taxonomy): domain Eukaryota; kingdom Metazoa; phylum Chordata; class Amphibia; order Anura; family Rhinodermatidae; genus Rhinoderma; species Rhinoderma darwinii. Next base: position 174,850,883 of record NC_134689.1, on the reverse strand, counting down.
ATATATGGGCTGAGAGCATGTAAAAATAATAAATAAAATAATCAGTACTCACCTGATTAATCCCCTTTCGCTCCAGTGCCACCGCTCCGGTCTTCCCCGCCGTTCCATATTTACTTGACTGCTGCAACCAGTCACTGGCCACTGTTTGCATGGCACGTGATAACATTTGTTGCTGTTAGTTTTAGATAATCTTCGTAACTCTCAGACCACTTCTTTAATTAATTAATTAGTTGTTAGAGTGACTTTTACCACCCTTGAAAAGGCAAAGTTTTATCTATGAGTCAACAGTTCAAATTTATCGTTGCTTTTCTTTAATCCCAACAGTTAGGGTATGTTCACACGGCTTATTTACGGACGTAATTCGGGCGTTTTACGCCTCGATTTACGTCCGAAAATGCGCCTCGATAGCGTTGGCAAACATCTGCCCATTCATTAGAATGGGTCTTACGATGTTCTGTGCACACGGTCATTTTTTTTACACGCCGCTGTCAAAAGGAGGCGCGAAAAAAAAAACGCCCGCGTCAAAGAAGTGCCTGTCACTTCTTCAGACGTAATTCGAGCCGTTTTCCATTGACTCGATGGAAAAGCAGCTCCAATTACGTCAGCAATGGACGCACCGAAAAAGCGCCTCAACATGCCATTACGGCTGAAATTACGGATCTGTTTTCTCCTGAAAACAGCACCGTAATTTCCGCCGTTACGGACGCTGCCGTGTGAACATACCCTTAGGGTGGATTCACACGCAGCAGGTCTTATTGCAGACTGAAAATCAGTTACATTCATCAGAATGGGGTTGTTTCTGCAGCAAGCACGTGAATTTCTGCAAGTTCTATTCAGATGAATGGAACATATTTTCAGTTGCAGAGATTGCTGCAACAAAATTTGGCACGTGTAAATATACTTCTGTAATACTTTTATGAAATACCATTCAAATGGTGAGGTTAAAACAGCAGGTCCCCCCCCCCCCCCACATCCAAATATCCACCAGTGTTTTTTGTGATACTGCAATGGGGTTTTCCATAGAGATATCTCCAGGAAAATTTTCTCAAAAAACGTCCCTTTAAAAAAGACTCAGATTAAGATTAAGGCAAACCATGATAGCAAACTCAAGTATTAAGGCCCCATGCACACGAACGCAAAAACGCCCGTAATTACTGGCCCATAGACTTCTATTGACCACGGGTACCTTCCCGTTTGTTTACAGGTAGGTGCCTGGACCGTTGAAAAATATAGATCATGTCCTATTTCAGGCCGTAATAACGGCACGGGCAGACCCATAGAAGTCTATGGGACTCCCGTAATTAGGGGTGGCTACGTGTGTGCACCCGTAATTACGGGAGCGTTGCTAGGCGACGTCAGGGGATAGTCACTGTCCAGGGTGCTGAAAGAGTTAACTGATCGGCAGTAACTCTTTCAGCACCCGGGACAGTGACTACCGCTGGAGTTAATAGTATTAAAAGTTAACTTACCCAGAACTCCCTACTTCTTCCTCCATTCCGGCCTCCCAGGATGACGTTTCATCCTGTGTGACCGCTGCAGCCAATCACAGGCCAATCACAGGCTACAGCGGTCACATGGACTGCCGCGTCATCCAGGGAGGTCGGACTGGATGTCAAAAGAGGGACGCGTCACCAAGACAACGGCCGGGGTACGTATGAACTTCTTTTACTTACAATCGCTGCGGAAACTCTGCCCGAAAGGGCTGCCCCTTCTCTCTATCCAGCACTGATAGAGAGAAGGGGCTGCCGATTAGTGCAGAAAAAACAGGTCCGTAAATACGGGAGGAATACTGGTGACAACGGACCCGTATTTACGGGCATGGGTCCGTAAATACTGGTGGAATACGGGTCGAATACGTGTGACAAAGGACCCGTATTTACGCCAGTATTTACGGGAGGAAAAAAATAAGTTTGTGTGCATGGGGCCTTACACAGAGTTTTTACATGAAGGGAATGTTTCAGCTCACTGCTGCACCACTATGCAGTGTGTGCGAGTGCCCTTACTGTAAAAGTTCAACATTTTTTGAAAGTATTGACATACAATACGTTTTATCCATTATTACTCTTATGAGAAACAAGCCGCTGTCAGTTCGCTTTTTGCTGCTTAAGGCTGCATGTACACATCCGTCAGCCATTGTACGGCCGCTAATGACGGATCCGTGAAACACGGACCGCACACGGAAGGCTTCAGTGTGCAGTCCGTTGTGTCATGGACCAAATCAATGAAAAGGCCGAGACTGTTCCATTAAAAATGGACCGGAGTAGGACTTGTCCTATTTTTGACGGAACGGCCGCACGGTTCCGTTAAAAAAACGGAAGTGTGCATGGCCCTATTGAAATGAATGTATCAGGGTGCTATCAGTTAAAAAAAATCTATAGCACCCTGAAGAAAAAAAACTCAAGTGGGCATGAGGCCAAAAGGCCCTTTTACACCGGCCGACACTCGGCCAGTACAGTGAGCGCCAATCAACGAGACAAACACAGGACTCCAGTGCTGCAAGGCAACAGTGCTATCCACTGAGCCACCATGCTTAAAGGGGTTTTCCAGCCAATAAAAATTGATGGCCTAGCCTCAGGATAGGCCATCAATAGCTGATGGGTCAGGGTCCGACTCCTGGGACCCCCGACTATCAGCTGTTTTGCAGGGGCTGCAGCGCTCATACGAGCGCTGCTTCCCCTTCATTTCACTGTGAATCGTCGACACACATGTAGCGGCGATTCACAGGTATTGCAGCCTTCTACTCCCATTAAAGTGAATGGGAGAAGAAGGCTGCAAGACTGTGAATTGCCACAAAAGTTTGTTGAAGATTCACAGTGAGCAAGAAGAAATGGGGAAGGAGTGCTGCGCCTTCAAAACAGCTGATCGGCGGGGGTCCCGGGAGTCGGAGCCTGACCCATCAGCTATTGTTGGCCTATCCTGAGGCTAAGCCATCAATTTTTATTGGCTGGAATACCCCTTTAAGCATGGTGGCTCAGTGGATAGCACTGCTGCCTTGCAGCACTGGAGTCCTGTGTTTGAATCCGATCAAGGGAAACATGTGCATGGAGTTTGTATGTTCTTCCTGTGGTTGGGTGGGTTTCCTCCCACACTCCAAGAAAAACAGATAAGGAATATAGATTGTGAGTCCCACTGGGGACAGTACGTGATAAGAACTTTTGTATAGCGATTCGGAATATAATGGCGCTGTCGTGGAAGTCAATGGCTCAAAATATTTTAGACTGTTAGTCCAACAGACTCTCAGGCTAGGCACTTTATTCAGCATCCTAATCAGGATATTTCATACCGATATATATCGAGAGAGGAGAAGAAAACACACAGACGCTGCTGATATGCTCAAAATACTCCTCTAAAGGTTTATTTCCAAACTCAAACTATAATACTATCATTCAGAAGGGGTGTAGGCTTGAGGTTAACCAATCAGAGACAATGTGACAATATTTGTTATTCAGCCAATAGCAGACCATAAGATACATCCCAGATACATCATTATAATTCTTCACACATCAGGTTTGCAGGTGGCCTTATCTCTCTTGGGCAGAATGTTCCCGTAAGATGGGGGAGGCTCTCCCACACGCATATTTGCCGCCCTCCCTTCTCCCTCCCTGTGCCTTCACTGCAAGCTTCGTATGGGAGCCAAGGTCAAAGATAAAACATATGAAATCAACATTACTTGTGTTAAAGGGAATGTGTTGCCAGAAAAACATGTTTTTTTTTTAAAAATTAAACATTTAGTGTGTGGGTGATTAAACATTGTTCAAATTTTTTTTATTTTTTTCACGAGTCAGGAAATATTATAAATTAATTCTAAATTTATAATACTACCCATTTTTGGTCACTAGATGGAGCTATTCCCAAAATTGCAGCAGTGCAACATAGGGTTAAAAGCCCTCGCTCTAGTGAGCTCTCAGCATCCCCCCCTCCTTTATCCTGGCTAGTGCCGGGATAAACGAGGGGTTTGAACGGTGTAACCTCCTACACTGTGTGTCGCCATTTTTTGAGCTAACACACAGTGTAGTAGGTTTACATACAGTAGTAAACACACACAAACACGAACATACATTGAAATCTCTTACCTGCTCCTGCCGCCGCGGCTCCCTCCGGCCCGTCCGCTCCGTTTGCTGCCGCTGGTCCAAGTGCACAAATCCGGAAGCCGCGACCGGAAGTAGTAATATTACTGTCCGGCCGCGACTTCCGGTCCACAGGAAAATGGCGCCGGACGGCGCCAATTTCGAATTGGACTGTGTGGGAGCGGCGCATGCGCAGTTCCCACACAGACGCCGTACACGGAAGTCAATGGGACGGGAGCCGTTCGCAGTCCCTATGGGACTGTGGCTGCCGTATTCCATGTCTGTATGTGTCGTTAATCGACACAGACAGAAATGGAAAAAAAATGGCAGCCCCCATAGGGAAGAAAAAGTGTAAAAATAAGAAAAAGTAAAACACAAACACACAAATGAATATAAACGTTTTTAATAAAGCACTAACATCTTTAACATATAAAAAAATAATTTGTGATGACACTGTTCCTTTAAAGGAACAATGTCTTTCATATTCACTACAAAAGAATGGGAACTCCAGACAAGATGGCTGCTGCACGAAACTAAATCATTTAAACATTATTATAATCACTTTCACATATTACATATCTTAGTAATTCGGCCTCCTGCTTGATAATTCACAATGTCATTTCATACAGAGAATATAAGCAAATAAACCATCCTTCACAGCGCTATATAAGAAATAATGTATAAAATAATAAATGAGTGGATGTTTGTAAATTAATGGACGTTTATTGGCTGGAAAACCCCTTAAATGTTTAAGTAAATGTCTAGTTTCTCATAGTTGCATATCAACTACTAGTGTAGAGATTTTGATAGGAAATATGAATGAAAGCTGATGTATTTTTCATTTCACTTGATAAACTCTCTTAATAATGTTCGAAAGTTACAATTGTATGCATACCATTAGTCAGCACTCACACTCACCTATTTTCCTTTACTTCTTGTTTTCCCAGGAATCTGTTTTTTTTTTTATGGGCCTTCAAATATGGGAGATATCCATTAGAAGTGACATAAACAGTTTAACAGTCGAGGTAAGTCTTTAGCAGATCATGTTTTTTTTTATTAGAGGAACCTTTAGAAACTCATCACAAGTCTTCATTTGTATTTGGTATTATTAGTGAAGATGTAGACTGGTCAGGCAACGTATCAAATATATATATATATATATGTTGCTTCTATGAAGGTAAAGATGGTCAATATTTAATAGTATTTATTTTTCAAACAAGTCTTTGTGACTCCCTTGTATTATTAAGTGATTTTCAATTAGGATTTGAATCCCTTAATTATCACCATAGAAAGGATCATTTTAGACCTTAGGGCCAGATTGATTTATATCCGTTTCCACCCCTCGTATTTTGTGGTTTGTTCTTGTTATTTTCAATTATATTTTGGGACAAACGGTAAATATTTGTTACAAAAAACAAGAACAAAACACCAACAATGTTTTTTTTTTAAAAACATTTTTTTATTTCTTTCTTTATACCAAACACCAAAAGTAAGTTAATAAATTTATTCTACCATACATGTGCATAATATTAGCTGTCATAGTAACTCAAAGTAAGAAATTTTATTTATTAAAAATAAATGTGTTTTTACTTTACTTAAAGGGGTTGTCTGATAAGATAAAAATGTATAGCTTAACCTCAGGATAAGCTATACCCGGCCGATCAGCTGTTTATAGGGGCCGCGGAAATATGGTGAGCACTGTTTTTCCTTCTTGACTTATGCTGCACCATAATGTAAAACACTGTTACACTCGCAGTGGCGGTTCACAGTATTACAGCCTTCTCCCATTCTCATTCACAAGAGTCGGACCATGACAGATCACATATTGCTAGCTTATCCTAAAGGATAGGTCATTCATTTTATGGAACTGAACAATATCTTTAAAGGTATTGCCTCATGAAGACAACCATTGTCCATGTACCCTATTAGGGCATATGGATGTCATAGATGGGGGTCCCCTACTCTGGACTCCCCTCTATGAGCCAGAGCTAACAGCTTGAATGGCTGCCATGTATCACTATATTTACACTAAAGGGGAAAATGTCTGGCTGGCCACAGCTTCCCCCTGACAAAATTAGCTGGCGGTTCCAATATAAAGGGGTTGTATGTGATAAGATCTGTTTTCATTAATTATCAATTAATTAATTTGTTTATTAACAACAAGAAAAAAAAACCTTATGGCATACAGTATGTCATAACATTATATCTGTCACACACAGATACTGGCTGGTGACTGGCTCATGCAGCTTTATGTGTACTACCCCATGTGTAAAAAAGATTGCTGGACATTGTACTAAACAAGCACTTTTTACACTTTGTGCCCTCCCTATTTCCTCATAGATTGTAAGCTCTTGTGAGCAGGGCACTAACTCCCTTGAATTGTTCATTCGTTTTGTCAATATGTAATGTCTGATATTGTCTGTACATGTTCCCTCTGAATTATAAAGTGCTGTGGAATATGTTGGCGCTATATAAAGGTTATTATTAATATTAGATAAAGTAAGCAATGAATTAATAGCAGGCACTGTTACTGGGCAGCCATGGGGTCCTCGCTAAGTCTCGGGATGTCCAGTTACAGATTAAACCCTGGCCGATGACATCACCAGGGTCTCCGCCGTAATGTCAATAGGTCTCTGAGCTAAATGCTGGGGTCACTGCTGATTTTTCTTTTAATACATTAAACAACAGAGTTCTTCACTGTTAAAGTGAATCTGTCACCATAGTATGCTACCATGTTTAAAGAGGCTCTGTCACCAGATTTTGCAACCCCTATCTGCTATTGCAGCAGATAGGCACTGCAATGTAGATTACAGTAACGTTTTTATTTTTAAAAAACAAGCATTTTGGCCAAGTTATGACCATTTTTGTATTTATGCAAATGAGGCTTGCAAAAGTACAACTGGGCGTGTTTAAAAGTAAAAGTCCAAGTGGGCGTGTATTATGTGCGTACATCGGGGCGTTTTTACTTCTTTTACTAGCTGGGCGTTCTGACGAGAAGTATCATCCACTTCTCTTCAGAACGCCCAGCTTCTGGCAGATCACGCTGTGACGTCACTTCCCCAGGTCCTGCATCGTGTCAGACGAGCGAGGACACATCGGCACCAGAGGCTACAGTTGATTCTGCAGCAGCATCAGCGTTTGCAGGTAAGTAGCTACATCGACTTACCTGCAAACACCGATGCTGCTGCAGAATCATCTGTAGCCTCTGGTGCCGATGTGTCCTCGCTCGTCTGACACGATGCAGGACCTGGGGAAGTGACGTCACAGCGTGATCTGCCAGAAGCTGGGCGTTCTGAAGAGAAGTGGATGATACTTCTCGTCAGAACGCCCAGCTAGTAAAAGAAGTAAAAACGCCCCGATGTACGCACATAATACACGCCCAGTTGTACTTTTACTTTTAAACACGCCCAGTTGTACTTTTGCAAGCCTCATTTGCATAAATACAAAAATGGTCATAACTTGGCCAAAAATGCTCGTTTTTTTAAAATAAAAACGTTACTCTTATCTACATTGCAGCGCCGATCTGCTGCAATAGCAGATAGGGGTTGAAAAATCTGGTGACAGAGCCTCTTTAAGGGCAGCATATTATAGGTAAAAGTTCACTCTAGAAGTAAATAGTGGAGGAATCCTCCATCTCACCGATCCTATGTCCGAGCCCGGATAGCGCACGGATCCTTGTGGCAGCACACGATGAAGATCAAGGCAGAAAAAGAGAAAATGTATCCATCGCTGTGCTCTGGGTCTAAAAGCACCTAACAATGTTTACAGCAGACTCATGTTTTTGAGTCAGTTTAGCCTGATAGTATAGCGCAAATGTCCCATATGCTACCCTTAAACAGGGCAGCATAGTAATGATAGATCCACCCTAAGGAAGAAATATGACTGTAGTATACTCCTGCAGGCGCGAGCGATATGCCTGTGTGACTGTTTGGACGTACATGTACATCCAAATTCCTTAACGACAGCCCCGTGTCTTTTTACGGCAGGCGGTTCCGGTCCTTCGCCTACAGGCAGGGCTTAACAGGCAGAGTGAAGGCAGTCCTGGGGGCCTTTATTAGGCCAGACCAACCTTCGTCACCCCCCCCCCCGATCTCACTGCATAGGGGCGATGAGCTTTCTGAGGGGGCCACCCCCCTCTTTTCAACGCCTCAGATGCTGCGGTCGCGATTGACCGCAACATTTGAGGGGTTAAAAAGCCGGCTGTTACTCCTGGGTGTCCGCTATAGAATACAGCCGTGAGTGCGCTCCAAAAATCACCCCCCACACCCGGACGTAATGACACGTCTTGGTGCGCGAAGAGGGTAACTCTAAGATCGCCGGGTTCCGTGACCGCCCAGAAAGTACCCCAGTGCTGTCTGTTCCGTTTGCCTGCTGTTAGGTCACACTATGTGCTGCCCTAACAGAAGCCTGTGTCATAGTGACACAGTGTAATGTATTAGTATACAAGGGTATACTAATACATTTTAAGTAAAACATATAGTTGTAAATAAAATTATCCCTTAATGGGATTAAAAAAAAAAAAGTCCTCAAAGTCATTATCTTGCATAAAATATGTTTTACTGCCCATGCATTATAGGAAAACAAAAAAAACCTACACATATTAGGTATCTACACAGCCGTAATAACCTGAATAATTTATTTAATAGGTTATTTAGCGTGAAATGTTAATGGGATAAAAAAAATGACAAAAAAAAACAATGCAGAGAATCGCTTTTTCCTATATTCACGCTGTAAACATAAATCATATAACTTACACAGTGGATTTTTTCTACCTCCATATTGTGCAGAAAAAAAATACAATTTCTCCCGCTTAAAACAAGGTCTTATACAGCCACGTCAATGAAAAATAAAAAAGCTATGGCTGCTGAAAGGCAGAGAGGCAAAAACCGAAAAATTTAGGTGGTCATTAAGGTCTTTTCAGGCCTTGTCATTAAGGGGTTAATGGATGTTAAAATAACATTACTGATTAATTTAACATTTCAAAACTGGAAGAATTATAGTTAGACACTTAGGCCTCATGCACACGACCGTAGTCATGTGCACGGCCGTGATTTCCGGGTCGGCCGGCCATGGAGTGACAGCCGCGAACCGTCCGCAAATCAATGAGCCTGAACTGCAGAACACGGCCGTAATAAGGCTTGCCTGTTCTTTCTGCGGTCCGGGCTCCGGGGCCATGCACGGACCGTGGAAACCAAGGTCGTGTGCATGGCCCCATAGGAATGAATGGAGCCGCAATTCTCCCGTGGATTTTCGGGGGAATTGCGGCCGCAAAAGCACGTTCGTATGCATGGGGCCTAAGACACCAAAATTTTAAATTTTATGTTTATTTTATATAAGAAATATACTTGACCTTCAATCTTCTCTACTATTCTTGTGGTAGATTACAGGATACTGGTTATAAAAAAATACGGAGGTTTATAATTTGAACATTTTGAACGGGCAATTGGATACATCTTAGCGTTCTCATCACTTAACAGAAATAGAATCTGGGAATGAAGTTGCTTTGCCCTCTGGTCATACTGGTGGTCATGATTAATGGTTCAATTTCACACCTTCTTCCATGTGTCAGAGTACAATAATATCCACATCCTGCGATTATAACATAAAAGGGAAAGTCAGGGTTACATTATGCTTATCTACATACGTGTAGTTAGTTTGCATTAGCAATAATGCAAACCAGTGCTGAAAAATGTAGCCAACCTGCATGAAACAAGTTAAAGTGTACAGTATGAGGCAGCAACTGTTACAATTCTTATTACATAACTTTATAAATATACCATTAATCTTGATCTAGTGGTCCTGCTCTCCTCTTTTCTCAGTCTCCTTCCAGCTCACCATTGCTATTCTTATCTTATCCTCCCTTATAAAAATAACCAGTCAACAGCAATACTAAATGCCAGAGGAGTATAGTCTTTATTTTTTGAAACACCTAAAGGATACGCTAAAAGTTCATCTATTGGCCTGTCATCATAGCCAGTTCTGCAAAAACCAGATATAAAAAAAAACAGCATCAAAATGGTGTGGGTAAACAACATGCAATGGTTGTGCCAAATTTATAATTGACTTGCACCATTTTTGTGCGCAAAATACTAGTTAAAATGTTCAACAGCCATGAGGTGTTGTATGTCTAATATGCTGTGATTTGTACCAAATGTTTAATAAATGTTGGCAATTTTCAGCAAATTAAAAGTTAGATTTTTTTCAATGTGTTGTGTTTCAATGTGTATGTTCACACGCTAAAGTAAAAATGGCTGTAAAATACGGACAGGTTTTCAGACGTTTTTAAAGCATCATACTTTTTTTATGCGTTTTTTGGAGCTGTTTTTCTATTGACACAATAAAAAATGGTTCCAAAAACTGCTCAAGAAGTGACATGCACTTCTTTTTATGGGGCATTTTTTTTTACATGCCGCTTTTTCAAACGATCGCGTAAAAAAACGGCCCGTCTGAACGAAACACCGTTTTTCCCATTGAAATCAATGGGCAGATGTTTGGAGGCATTCAGCTTATGTTTTTCAGGCGTTTTTCGAGGCGTTTACGCCCCAAAAATCGCTGAATACACAGCGTGTGAGTATACCCTAAGGGTATGTTCACACGGCCTATTTACGGACGTAATTCGGGCGTTTTTGCCCCGAATTACGCCCGAAAATAGCGCCTCAATAGCGCTGACAAACATCTGCCCATTGAAAGCAATGGGCAGACGTTTGTCTGTTCACACGAGGCGTATATTTACGCGCCGCTGTCAAATGACGGCGCGTAAATAGACGCCCGCGTCAAAGAAGTGACCTGTCACTTCTTTGGCCGTAATTGGAGCCGTTATTCATTGACTCCAATGAATAGCAGCGCTAATTACGGGCGTAATGGACGCGACGTTCAAGCGCCTGCACATGCCGGTACGGCTGAAATTACGGGGATGTTTTCAGGCTGAAACATCCCCGTAATTTCAGCCGTAACGGACGCCCTCGTGTGAACATACCCTAATTCTCATGATACTATTGGAAAGTGAGAAACAAAATCAGGAGGATAGCGCTGCCCCCACCCATTGCCCACCTCAGTGATGATTGGGAGCAGCTTAGCTCTAAACAGTAGTACAGAGGTGGCTGTAACCCTGGAATGAGAAGACACGGGCAGCGCTTCATGAATATTTGATATGAAAAAAAAAGTACAACAACAACATCATATTGGATATTGCATACATTTTTGTTCCATTTGGCACAGACACAGCAGACCTGTACTCGTAATATTCTGTCTTTAACTGGGGGAACATTCTATAATGATAGATTAATGTTTAGCTTTTACCAGCAGTAGTCAGACTAGGGCTGGGCAATTAATATAAATATAATCTAAATCGAAATTCAGCGCAATTAATCGACGTCACCTTGCCAGTTTTATCAATTATTTTCTCCTGGTTTAAACTGCATCTTCAGGACGCAGATAAAGTTGAATCCAATCGTAGAGCAGGGGACCGTAAGGTCCCTGCTCTACCATTCACTATGTACATATGGCTGGAAGCGAGGCAGTGACCTCATCGCACCTGTCTGCGCCGTGCTGCACAGACCTGAGGGATCTCCTCCACTCGTAATTGGAAAGGGGTTAGGGAGTATGTCAGGCACTATTGGAGGCAGCTGTGGGGGCATTATACAGTGTGGGGGCAGCTATAGGTGCATTTTACTGTGTGGAAGTCAGTTATGGGGGCATTATACTATGTAGAGGCAGCTATGGGCATTATAATGTGCAGAGAGCACTATGGGGCCAATATACCATGTGGGGGCAATGTCAGGGGGTATAATATATACAGCAGGCTCATGGGATAAATATTAATTCAGTTGCGTAGCATGCAAATAAAGTGCGTGACATGCAAAAGACTAAATAATCGTTCACTAGTCGTAATCGAGGTTACATGTTCAATTAATCGTGATTTTGATTTAGGTCGTAATTGCCCAGCCCTAAGTGTGACTAATTCACAGATATGCTGCTATGCAAGTTTTAAGCTCTTGTACATAATTATTTTAGAGAAATTATATAACAACAAAACACCAAAAGTATTTCTTGCCCCCTTACGCTTTTTGGCACTTTCTTTTTTGTTTGATATTGGCAGCAGAGATGTACGTAATGATATATGTCCTCAGCTCTGGCAGGGATTGTTATTTGTTAAAATCTCACCTGCACTAAACTCTAATACGAAGCACATCCGAGGAGTAAGCATTTTAAATGCACCTGTGCTCTGATGAAGAGGGTCACAATCTGACTTTTGTGTCTTGTAGTCCGTTTATTTGAAGGTTCTGTCATCACCTCTGTTGTTAACGCAGGCTGCAAATCTACCTAGTAATCTCTCAGGGAGTCATAGACTGTATGTCAGACCACAGAAAGCATGTTTATTGTTTTGTAACTTCTACCTCACTACTAGAATCTGTTTGATGTTTTGATTCTATAAAAGCCTCATTGTCTGTTTTGTATATCAGATTAGGAGCAGGACCAAATACAATGGTTAGGGTATGTTCACACAGAGTTTTTTTTACAGGCAGAAAAGTCTTCCTCAAAATTCCTGAAGGAATTTTGAGGCAGATTTTGACCTTCCTGCAATTTCTCTGCCATGTTTTTTGTGGCATTTTTCGCTGCGTTTTTCACTTTCTCAACCTCCTATTGGTTTCAATGGGAGGTCAGAGACGGAAACGCGGGAAGAAAGAGCATGTCGCTTCTTTTTCCAGCGAGCATTTTTTTCCCCACTTGCGAGAAACAATGCTTCCGCCTCCCATTGAAACCAATTATTTTGGCCGTTTTTTGGCATGGTTTCCGACGCGCTCCTGCATAAAAAACAGCGCCAAAAAAACTCTGTGTGAACTGGGCCTTAGTCTTTACCAGACTAGTCTAAAGAATCAATGGCTCATCAATAGTTGCTGATGGTTTCCCATTTCTGTCTTACATCCATCTAAGGCTAGGTTCACACCATGTTTTGGCTCTACACGGGGGCGTAACTAGGAAAGACTGGGTCCCATAGCAAAGTTGTGACTGTCCCCCCACCCCTCGGTGCCACACACATACTCCCTTGTAGATAGTGCCCACTGCAGATTGTGCCTTATACCCCCCCTTTAGACAGTGCCATACAGCCCCTGTAGATAGTGCCATACAGCCCCCCTGTAGATAGTGCCATACAGCCCCCCTGTAGATAGGGCCATACAGCCCCCCCCTGTAGATAGTGCCATACAGCCCCCCCTGTAGATAGTGCCATACTGCCCTCCTGTAGATAGTACCATACAGCCGCCCCTGTAGATAGTGCTATACAGCCCCTTGTAGATAGTGCCATATAGCCCCCTGTAGAAAGTGTCACACCCCCCTGTAGATAGTGCCCCACAGCCCCCCTGTAGATAGTGCCCCACATCCACCTTGTAGATAGTGCCATATAGCCTCTTGTAAATAGTGTCACACCCCCTGTAGATAGATAGTGCCCCCACCTCCACCTTGTAGATAGAGCCATACAGCCCCCATGTGTAAGGTAACCCACAACTCCCCTTGTAGATAGTGCCATACAGCCCCAACTCCCCCTTGTAGATAGTGCCCCCCACCTTCCCCTTGTAGATAGTGCCAAACAGCCCCCCACCTCCCCTTTGCAGATAGTGCCCCAAACCTTCCCCTTGTAGATAGTGCCATACAGCCCCCCATCTCCCCCTTGTAGACAGTGCCATACAGCCCCCCATCTCGCTCTTGTAGACAGTGCCATACAGCCCCCCCACCTGCCCCTTGTAGACAGTTCCCCCCACCTTTCCCTTGTAGATCCAAGAATCAGGCAGCACTCCAAGGTATAGGCAAAATAGTAAAGGTGCTTTATTGGTCCATAGAGAAAACACGACGTTTCATCTCAACACAGGAGCCTGTGACATGAGAAAGGCCCCATCTCCCCTTGTAGACAGTACCATAAAGCCCCCCACCTCCCCCTTGTAGATAGTGCCATACAGCCCTTCGCCTCCCCCTTGTAGACAGTGCCCTCCACCTCCCCCTTGTAGATACTGACCCCCACCTCCCCCTTGTAGATAGTGCCATACATCCCCCCACCTCCCTCTTGTAGATAGTGTCATACAGCCCCCACCTGCCCCTTGTAGACAGTGTCCCCCACCTCCCCCTTGTAGATAGTGCTCACCACCTCCCCGTTGTAGACAGTGCACCCCAAACAAATAAAACAAAAAAATTATAGTCACACGACGAATGGAGCTGCTCCACAACGCCGATGTGATCCTTGCGCAGGTCGGCGTGATCCAGTGACGTCATCACGCTGGCTTGCGCAGGGATCCTGTCCCTGCGACTGATAGGCTGCAGGCTGAACGGAGGATATATATATATAGAAGAATATCCAAATAGGAATCCCTGATTAATGTAGCCAAAATGCTACACGGTGCCGTCCTAGTGAAATAAAACTATGAAAAAAACAAAAAAGAGATATCTAGGACATATCCAGCACTCATCAGAGTAGAGAAAAATATATATTTGTATTAATTTAACTATATAAAATAAGGTGAAAAGACATTCCCCAACATATTTCCTTACAAATGGGTCCAATTAAAATACCACCTGGCCAGGTGTACCTATAAGGTGTCAAAAACCATATAATGCAGTTTATATATATATATATATATATATATATATATATATATATATATATATATATATAAAATAATAACATATGATAGAAATACACATATATATGTGCACCAAGACATACAAAATATACTGATATGGAAGCCCGACAAAATGGAAACAAATAATGGTATAGAAGCCCTGCAAAGTGGATTACAAAGTTGTATCCAGATGGAATCCCTCAGCGTCCAAAATAGGAGTGGCATTAAGAAGGAGCTGTGAATTGTAAAAGATGAATCCAATGAATATAGCGATTAGCTTATTTGGCATTCATGGTGCATATATTGCAAAGGCAATCCCGTTGCACAAATCGATCAAAGTTACATCCTTGATTTTAACGAAGCAATTCCAAGACAGTTCTGTCAGCAAATGATAGTGCACTTAATAGATGGTCAGCAAAAGGATTCGATAATACTCATCTGTCGTTGTTTTCCATTCAAATCCGGACAGAATATACTGCGGCTCCCCTATTTAGCAGCAAGTAGGCAAACGTAAAGTCTATTGCCACGGCCCGTCGTTCTGAATTACCCCTCGACGTCCGTGGCCATGGACATGTGTGTTCTCTGCAGCGTTGTCCCCCAGTAATGCGCCGGCACTCACTTCCTGGTATCAAGACTGTCTCCCGGAGGGCGCGCGCCCGCGCGTGCTCGGTCTTAAAGGGCGAGTGCACGCATAATTTCAGGAAGTCTGTAATCAAGCCCAGAATGCTACTGGACTATAAAAGGAGCTCTGCCCTCTTGTTCTTTGCCTGAGCGTTGTTTGTCTTGCAAATGGTCTCCTAGTGTCTTCCAGTTCCCAAGTGTTCCCTGTTCTTGTATCCTGTTTCCCGTGCTATCCAGATCTAGTACCGTGCTGAGCTGTTGTCGTGTTGTGCTGCATTCCACGCCTGTCCTGCTACGCCACGCCTGACGTCTACCCGCCGCCTGGTCCCAGCCTAGCCTGCCTTGCTACTGTCCGAGTTGCCACAGCTACCCTTTCTGGACTATAGTCTCTGTACTATACCTGTTTGGCCAACTGCCATCCCGCTACGCCGTACGGCCCAGTGGGTCCACACCCCGCATCGTGACAGCAAATAGGTAAGTAGCGATGTTTGTCAATCCATGTCGTCAAATGCTTCGCTCACGTAACTTCAATTCTCTTTGAAAAATAATCAATATATAGTAGATTGTAAATGTTTAGAAAATGTACCAATTGTACGGAGCCTGGTTTCTGAAGGCCAGGATGGCAAGCGGTGTGGTTCTCAGCGTGCTGTAGCATTCAAACACGCTGAGAGATCGTGGTGTGATGACATCACTCACGACTGCGCAATAGGCTTAGGCTGACGCATTTCATCCCCATTGGGACCTCCTCAGAGCCGCTGGATCACATTGCCAGCATCCGGTTGTATTATAGAAATACATTTAAAGGTATATTACCTATTTAGAATTTATTTGTTCAATTTGGTTATTCACCCATGGAGTCACCAAAACCTCCATCCATATTGTTAGTACATCATGTATATTTATTTAAAAAAAACAAAGATATCTTAATAGAAACCTTCATCATTTTATAAAGATAAATATCTATCAAATTAAATAATAAACTAATATTCACATAGAAAATCCCAAAGGAAATTCTAAGAGCATATTGAGAGAGGTATCCCTCTCCCTACAGAAAAATAGGGGAAGTGAAAAAGGGGGGGGGGGTTGGAAAAATGGGGAAAAGGGAGGAGGGAGTATTTGAACATGGTCAATGGAAAGACCTTAAATAACCCCAAGCCTAGACAGATTATGAATTAAGGTATCCCCATAAAGGAAAATGAAAGAATATTCCCTTTGGAGATATATTTTATAAATATCCTTTAAACAGTAAGGGGACTGGGATAGGTCTGTCTGGGATGGCAGGGAGTTGGTCATGGGCTTAAAAAAAGGCACAGACCAGGTCCCCACCATCCAAGACAGAAACAAGTGAAAATACAGCTAGGGGAGAGTTTACAAATCAGGGACTAGGTCCCAGGTAAAAAACTGAGACGAGTACCAAATATTATATAATTAATTCTTTGTTTCCCAAATATCATCTTATAAGCAAGTATTTAAAACATTGGATAAGGTTGAGAGATACTTATGGGTCCGAGAGGGGTGGCAATCACCTGGGGCGCTGGTAACGCAGCCAACCAAGAAGTGGTCCACTCCACAGGGACCCAAAGTACATATCCACATAATTTCATATTCATGAAAGCAATGGGTCTTAGACAAAAGAATCCGGCCAGGGAGAGTCTGTCCGAGATGGCGGGGAATCAGGGACCCAGAAGGGCCACAGACCGGGTCCCCATCAACCATGACAGACACAGACCATGTTCCACGATGGAAGGAAGCCAATATATCCCTCAAATAAGGGACATCGGAAAGGGCATCTATGCAGGCTGGTAAGGAACACCCACGAGGGCAACTTTGTCCCAAACCGCGTCACCAACAGCCCCGACAGAGCCAAATAATAGATCTTCCAAGATTTCACTGATGAATCTCATCTTGTGTGGAGAAGGAGGACATGAAGAGGGGGAAAAGATGGAAACAAAAACAATGCAGGGATCCATAGAGAAGCTCAGCCCAGTCGGGAGATGGACATACTGTAATCCTGATAAAATAAATAGTACAGTCTAGATCCACCTGACCGTAAACAAATGAACTACTTAATAGTAGACTGGGGGAGGTAGAAATAATCAAAGAAGCATAATGAATTTAATTTCAATATTTAAACCATTTGGGGATAAAGTACCCATGGTATAAATCCACATTGTTTCGTTTTGCAATAGTAGTTTGTTTCTGTCTCCCCCTTTTCTGTCCTCTGGTAATTGGTAGATTACAATGAAATTTAGACCTTTTAGTGACTGCTCGTGATGAGACTTAAAGTGAACTGCCAGAGGGTTTTTCATATCCCCTCTCCTTATATCAGAGATGTGTTCACCTATACGCATATGTAGTTCACGCATATTCACGAAAATCGCAGAGCAGGGAGATACCTCCCTGGTTTGCCAAAGTGTTAAACAATATCTGCGTCCTAAGGACGCAGATACTATTGAATGCGGCGTCGCTACCGCTGTAGCAGCCATAGCAGCTGTTAGCGGCGCCACCGGGGATGGAGCGTGCGGCTTGGCCTCCCTCATGCTGTGGGCCCAGTAGCAGCTGCTATGGCTGCTACAGTGGTAGTTATGCCACTAGCTCTACATTTGGTTCATACGATGTATGACTATCATAAGCCAAACATATTCCAAAAGAGTGTCCTTTTGGCATATACTTGGCCTGTATACACCGCAATACCTAAGTTTTAATTGTATTGTAATGACTAAATTTTTCACTACAAGAAAAAAAAATATATACCACTTGCTATATGTTTTTTTTTCAATGGACGTTAATGGCAGATTTATGCAATGGTATTGTATTGATAGTTGACATACAGTTGCATACATCTGGGGCACACATTGAGCAGAACAAGCATGGTGTGAACCTATCCTAACAAGTCAGATTGCCTATCCTAGTTTTAGCATGGTTAGTAACCAAGTCATGGCAAAATGCACCAGATTAGTAGTCCATGTGAAAGTTCTATATTAAAATAGTAAAGACACACTATGTGGACCCTATAGAGTGTACCCAGAAATACAGCATTGCTTATTGATAATATTTACATCTATTGTTTGAGATTTTTTATATATATTTTTATTTTGCCCATAACTGCTAAACTATTGTGATAAATACCCAAACAGAACAGCATGAGAATGGGGAAAATATGGAACTTCACGTTACTGTGATCGAGGTCCAATTGTGAAACTTGTCATTTGTGCGCCAGCATCTGTTATGGCAGCTCACATGCTGGTACTGTTAATTTGCAACCCTGATGTCCTAAAAGCTATTGGGACAAGAGAACATGCATAAAATTTGTATGTACTCCCATGTTTGCACCAGTTTGCTCCCAGAATCCCACATCACAAAGAACGATATTGGCAAGCTGATACACGTCATGTGAAATTAGCCCTAGCAAGGGCCACACTGAGGACAAGAACTAATGTGAGTGCATACATTCTGTACAGCACTGCTGAATATGTTGGCGGTATATAAATAAGGGTATGTGCACACACACTATTTACGTCCGTAAAATACGGACGTATTTCGGCCGCAAGTACCGGACCGAACACAGTGCAGGGAGCCGGGCTCCAAGCATCATACTTATGTACGACGCTAGGAGTCCCTGCCTCGCTGCAGGACAACTGTCCCGTACTGAAAACATGATTACAGTACGGGACAGTTGTCCTGCAGCGAGGCAGGGACTCCTAGCATCGTACATAACTATGATGCTAGGAGCCCGGCTCCCTGCACTGTGTTCGGTCCGGGACTTGCGGCCGAAATACGTCCGTCAACTACGGACGTAATTAGTGTGTGTGCACATACCCTTACAGGGAATGTATAAATAAATCTGTTAGTCTAGACTATCTCAGAAACCGTTAAATACAGTATTAAAACACAATACAGGAGGGAAACTGACATTTCCATTTATTTCACATTTTTCTAAACTTGGGGAAAATTAGTTGTAGCTGCTATATTTTTTTCCTGTATGTTCAGCCTCTGTGACATTTCCAGATATGGTCATTTCTAATCCTTAGAGAAAAAAAAGAAATGGAAAAAGACTAATTGTTAAGTAATGCCATTAAATTGTGTTGTTTGCTCTAAGATGCATATGTTCCAAGTCAGCCTGTTCTGCTGTGCATGCATCCATTATCTGGACTCAGACAGTTGGAAGGGGTAGGACAATGTCACTCAAAATCAGTCTGGTGTCTTCACACGCTGGCATCAAGCTGAAATAATAGGAATAGGTGGCACTTGTTTCTCTCTGTCTCGTTTCATTTAGGATGTAACTGTGTATACGCTGCCACTATCAATCTCATCACTTTCACAATATACCCTCTCAGTATGAGCATGAGGTTTATAATAAGATAAAATAAATTATATTTATAGAGATGCCTCAAAGCTAAAATATTTATATCTGAAACACTTTAAATACTATCTATCTATCTATCTATCTATCTATCTATCTATCTATCTATCTATCTATCTATCTATCTATCTATCTATCTATCTATCTATCTATCTATCTATCTATCTATCTATCTATCGCCATCCATCCATCGCCATCCAGCTTGATAAAGATCCTATCGTAGGATTGAAACGTTGCTTTTGTATTTGGATTGAATAAACCACCATTTTCTTCACATTGGAGTGCTGCAAATTTTCTTTTGCTATATATATATATATATATATATATATATATATATATATATACATATTCAATTGCATTCAATTATAATGATATTGAATATGCTATATAATTCACTGAGCAGTTGTATATCACTACGCTTAAAGAAGGTCCTATTGCTGGACTGAAAAGTTGCACTGTTGAATAAATCACCGTTTTTCTACTTTCCACTGGAGTGCTGCAAAATTTTCTTTATATATAGATATATATATATATATATATATATATATATATATATATATATATATATATATATATTTATTTATAGTAGCAGTGCAGCTACTAAGGGACAGGATTTGGGCCCATAATTATAAATTTAAAAGGTTTTTCTACTTTCCACTGGAGTGCTGCAAGATTTTCAAAAGTTCCACTCTATCTTTAGGACAGTCCAGGGTTTGGGCTGCCTTATGAGTCTCATTAGCTGCCAGCTGTTAAAGCTCCTTTAAGAAAGGTGTGATCTATTCACACAATGCTCCCAGTCTGAGTATGACCGGTATTGCCAGCCTGTGGGAGTCAGAGGTTCTGGTAAGAACATATGTTTGTTTTGAGGTACTGGGCAGAAGGTCTTTCACCCTGATAGTGTAATGTCGGGGTAGGGAGACAGACAGGTGAGCCCTAATCTACCCGCCACTCAGTCCCTGCCTACTTACACGGCCCGTCCTAGGCGACGGCGTACAACTGTGCGACGGTCCCTACGCTCAATAAGAGCACGACAGACAAACAGACAAGGGTACACAGAAGCTAAGGGAAATGGGGCAGTTGCCCACGGCAACACCGTGAGCAATAAGAGTAGTGAACGAGCCGAGTCAAACCAGGAGTGTACGAGGTACCAAACGCAGAGCAGGAGAGTAGTCAGTAAAGCCAGGGTCAATTTGAAGCAGAGGTCAATAGTACTAGCAGGAACAGCAGAGCCAGGAAACCAGACAGAATCACAGGCAAAGGAAGAGCAGGAAATGAAGGTATAAATAGACCGAGGGCGGGAGCTAGCTCCGTCTGGCCAGGCTGTGATAGGTTCTCCCACTCCTCAGCCTACAAGCCTGAGTGGTAGCAGATCGAGTCACTCTATCAGACCTAGGAGCAGATGCAGACTGATTAACCACGGGCGTCGACACAGAAGCTGTGTCTGGCAGAGTCTTTACAGATAGCTTGGGAAGCTGTATGTTTAGTTAGAGGCTGGACGGCCTAGGGTTTGTTTTGAACTGTTTTATAAAACAGTTTTTCCTGTATTGAAGACAATAAAGCTGGTTGAGGCCAGTTTCATACCGAATCCTCTGTGTTGGAGTGAAAATTCTTGAGTGTGCCAACCATCTTACCCTGGAGATCCTGTATATATACTTTGTTTATTTTTAGTATTGTTATTATTTTTTTGTGTGTTCATTTGCTTGTACATAGTGCAGTTTTATGTAGTTTTTTTACTACTATTTTTAAGCACAAATAAGGAGGGGCTGAAAAAAAAACCAGTACTACTTTTTAGGATACACTCCGGACTTTGATCAATAAGCAAAATAAAAAAGCATTAACATCTGTACCCAACTATGTGACCTTAAAGCGTTTCTTCTCCAAAATAAAAAAAAGAAGAAAAATATAGTTAAATGGGTTATCCCACAAAAAATATTGCTAATCAATGGACAAACCATGTGAAAATAAATCATTTTGCAATTTAAATGCATTAAAAATTATATGTGTTTTGAGATAGCCATGTCATTTACATATTTTTCTTCTCTACTTGTCAGGGGAGTAAGTGAATCGTGCGCTGTTGCATTCTCCACCCTTGACAAGTGGAGAGCATTCTACTTCCCCTCTTACAAACTGAGAAGTATATGTAAATTATATGACTGCATCACAACAGAGAATTAGTGCGCAGTGCCAAGTCGGAGCTTAGCAACCAGACGAACGGCGCATGTATATCCACCTGTGGCAGGGGAACGCAAAATATTGGCGGTCAGGAAAAATCTAGGGGACGCTACCACTGACGGCAATGTAAGTTATTTCAAAACAGACAAATAATTTTTAACGCATTTAAATTGCAAAATGATTTTTTTTCACGTGTCCTGTCTATTCATTAGGAATATTTTTTGTGGGCTGAGAGGCCCTTTTACACGGGCCAATGATTGGGTAAACGATCATTTATATGAACGCTCGTTCCTGATCATTAACCTGTGTAAACAGGTCAACGATCAGCCGATAAACAAGCAAATGCTAGTTTATTGGCTGATTGTATCGTTTATGAAGCTTAAAATATCATCATTATCGGCAGCACATCTGCCTGTGTAAACAAGGAGTTGTGCTGCCATGATGATGGAAATGTATGGGGGCGAGCTGTAAACAAGGAGTTGTGCTGCCGTCATGATTGAAATGTATGGCGACGAGCTGTAAACAAGGAGATGTGCTGCCGTCATGATGGAAATGTATGGGGACGAGCTGTAAACAAGGAGATGTGCTGCCGTCATGATGGAAATATATGGGGACGAGCTGTAAACAAGGAGATGTACTGCCGTCATTATGGAAATGTATGGGGACGAGCTGTAAACAAGGAGATGTGCTTACGTCATGATGGAAATGTATGGGGACGAGCTGTAAACAAGGAGATGTGCTGCCGTCATGATGGAAATTTATGGTGACGAGCTGTAAACAAGGAGATGTGCTTCCGTCATGATGGAAATGTATGACGACGAGCTGTAAACAAGGAGATGTGCTGCCATCATGATGGAAATGTATGGGGACGAGCTGTAAACAAGGAGATGTGCTGCCGTCATGATGGAAATGTATGGGGACGAGCTGTAAACAAGAAGATGTGCTGCCGTCATGATGGAAATTTATGGTGACGAGCTGTAAACAAGGAGATGTGCTGCCGTCATGTAGGAAATGTATGGGGACGAGCTGTAAACAAGGAGATGTGCTGTCGTCATGATGGAAATGTCTGGGGACGAGCTGTAAACAAGGAGATGTGCTGTCGTCATGATGGAAATTTATGGTGACGAGCTGTAAACAAGGAGATGTGCTGCCATCATGTAGGAAATGTATGGGGACGAGCTGTAAACAAGGAGATGTGCTGTCGTCATGATGGAAATGTATGGGGACGAGCTGTAAACAAGGAGATGTGCTTCCGTCATTATGGAAATGTATGACGACAAGCTGTAAACAAGGAGATGTGGTGCCATCATGATGGAAATGTATGGGGACGAGCTGTAAACAAGGAGATGTGCTGCCGTCATAATGGAAATGTATGGGGACGAGCTGTAAACAAGGAGATGTGCTGCCGTCATGATGGAAATGTATGGGGACGAGCTGTAAACAAGGAGATGTGCTGCCGTCATGAGCGTATCCCTAGAAACGAGTCTGTTTTTTATGTAATTTTTTCTTCACCCAAAGCAAGGAGTGGATTTAGAAAGAAGGCAAAGTATAAAGGAAGGACTAAGGCTTCGTTCACATCTGCGTCAGGGCTCCGTTCCGTCTGAGCTTTCCGTCGGAACAGAGCCCTGACTGACACAAACAGAAACCATAGGTGATGGATCCGGTGCCAATGGTTTCCGTTGGTCTCCGTTGTGCAAGGGTTCTGTCGTTTTGATGCAATCAATATCGTTGTCAAATGACGCAGATGTGAACATAGCCGTATACTTCTCATTTAGCTCAAAAACTACATGTGTAAATTGAGCCTTAAAGGGGTTGTCTCATCACAGGTACCCACTTAATCTGAGAGACACGGCCACAATTAACTTATCACCAAAGGTCTGGCTCCCAAGACCCCCAGCAAACAGCTGATTTTGCTGGTAAATATTTAGGCGGTCTTCATTTCCCCTGCAGTGCCCGCTGCAGGGGACATGTAGTATTACATGGCAGCGTCCTCATAGGATGCCGTTTTTCTCATTTTGTTCATTGGTAAGAGTTAGGACAGACAGATAAGGCAGTAAATATTTCTAAAACAGAATGATATAGTGCACAAGCAGTTTTGATAAAATCTCTTAATAATAAAACATAAACTCATAATGACAGCTCCAATTTAGCAGTTTTTTTCTTTATGTGGTTTCTTCTATTCATGGCTATGGCTCAATTATCTTATATAAGACACATTGATTCCATGTAGGAATTTGATGCCAGCATGTTTAATGCACAATTTACTTGAGTTTGAAATAGATGTGCTGAGCTGTATTGCTGTATTCTTTTTTTTTTTCTTGACAAGCTGTCTCTATTTTTATATAAGTATGTTTCCAGTGTTGCATCTGCGGCATTATCAAATGTCAAGAACAATTAGGTTTTGACATTGGTAGTTTGCTTAACGCTTCGTTAAAAAAAAAAAAGAGGTTTAATGTATGCCTTTCTCCCCCCGAAAATTGGGTCACACTGCATTAACTTCCTTAAATAATTATCATAATTAAATGCAGAACTTACAGTTAAAGAAAATGTAAAACAATAGCGACCAGATCTTCTTTAGAATATAAATTGGATATAATTGTGAACACATCTATACATCTCTACTGCACATTAATTAAAATGACATTTCTACATTGTTGCAATATTATGGTTACTTAGTTGTGAGCTTGACAAGCATTTTAGAAGAATATAGTCCTCCTGATTTTTGAGTTTGCTCAGTCTTATATAGGCCTTATCTAATTTTTTGCATTTATGAATCATGGCTGTTTATCCGTCCAGCAATTACTCCCTGAAAAGTGTACATATGCTAAAGGCTTACTAAATCTTCACATCTAGCCCCCACCATCAACAAGTAATATTTTTAATGTAAACCTACTTTTTCTACAATTTTTCCCTGTTAGACGAGAAATAAAAGATTGCTACAGTATAGTACTTTTATTTTCCTAAAATCACCGGACTGAGTCCTGGATCTTTGCTGCTTGATATGCCGTCAGTGTCTAACTAATGGGGACTGACCACTTGGGCCACCACCGATGCCTATAATGAAGTGGTAACTCCAGTGCCAGGGCAGTGCTGTTTCTGACCTTGTACTCTTAAGAATTGCGCCACAGCTTTATTTAAGTGAATAGAGTTCTGTAGCAATTCTCTAAACAGGGCTGGGTCAGGAGGGACCCTTTTACGCCGAATGCACAGGATGCGTATTACGTGCAGAATTTCTGCGCAGATTTTCATGCGGCAAATTCGCAGCATTATAACGTACCAGCATTGACCTGCGGTGCATATTTTAAAATCTGCAGCATGTCCAATTTTTCTTGCGTTTCCACTTGTGAATTGTATTTTAGGCTTCTTACCGTACCGTTAATACACGTTTACCTCTCTTCCATCAGACGAAGAGAAGATCGAAATATTAAACGGAAAGCAACGGTTCCATAAGAATTACCATTGATTTCAATGGTAATTCTTTTGTGTTAGTTGCTTTCTGTATATGCTGCAGATTCCTTGTGTATTTGCTGCGAATTTGCAGGAAAATCTGCAGAGGACATTTTCTACCATGTATGAACGTGCCCATAAAGAGGTTTCCCTCAAGAGTAGTTCATTATGTTCAGTAAGTAGACAGAAGCATGTGTGTGGTCTATTTAACATTAAATAACGTGTGGTCAAATAACATTACTTGGATGACCACATCTAAATTTATAGATGGTTGGTAAAACATGAAACATTTGTCATTTATGTTTTTATTAATTATTCATTAAATAGTTTTACAGCAAACCATTTAGCTATAATTTTGCACTCCGTTCTTTGCAATTTTATATTATGGTATCTTGTGTGATGCCCTCATAAATACATAGTTGCCATTCAAAGCAAATGCCTGGGAAAAAGGCAAAGTATAAAAGGTCAGACTTTATTCACACTTGTTCCTATCGGTCCCTGGGTACTGTTGAGTTCCAATATGTTAAATGTCCAAAAATGAAAATGTAACATTCAATGTGTAACATCCAAAAGAACTTAAGAACTTCAAATGCATTCTGGATCTTCAAAGTGAAAACTCTTATGCTGGATGGTCGTAAGTTAAAAAAAACTTAAATTCCCATCTATGGTACACATGCATTTATTATGTAATACGCCATAGTTTTTTTTTATTTATGGCATATCGTTTTGTTTTTTTAATTGAGTATCTTTTAACTTTTATATGATGTTTAGCATACTCTTTGACCTGGTTTTAGGTTTGGTTGAACTGGGGATAGGTTATGTAAAGTGTTTTATAATTATGCTATGATTAAGGGCAGTGAAAAGCTTGAGACATGTAATCGTTCGTTTTTATATGTTTTTGAAGTTGTCCGAATAAAGGTATTTTGGATTTTACACATTGAGTGCGGAATTTTCCATTTCTTTTTTTACTTATATTTTTATGTTGTTATGCATATTTAAAACAATTGTTTGAAAAAAAAGAAAAGTGGATGTGTCTATGGTGTTTTAAAATGTATGGTAATCAGATAATCATTATTACATGACTTGTTATGTGAAAAGGTGCAAAACGTGATCCATAGCAATTGTAAGTAAGTGGATTCATTTTTAGTAATTTAGAGACTTAAATGAAATGTCTTGGTTAGAAACCCCATTTTTAAATAGCCTATTAGGAAATTTGGATTTAATAAAGGGGGACCCTCATTCAGAACTACAGTCAATTAGCCATAACACAGCACCTCTCTCTCTCTTTCTCTGGAGGACCCAGTATGTCCATGCATTACTTGGGCAGCCCATTAATTTACATTAGAATTGTGTTATGTTTAACCCCTTAATGACCACCGATAAGCCTTTTCACGGCGGCCACTAATGGGCTTTATTCTGATGCAGTAGCCTTTTCACGGGGCATGTCCTTACAGATGCCGGTCCATTTTAAACGGACAGGTAGTAATACACTGCAATACAAAAGTATTGCAGTGTATTATAAAAGCAATCGGATGATCGCATAGTAAAGTCCCCTAGTGGGACTAGTATAAAATTAAAAAAAAAGTTGAATAAAGTTAATAAAAACAAATTTGAAAAAAAAAAAGGAAAAACCCCCTTTTTCCCCTTACAAAATGCTTTACTATTACAAAAAACCCCACAATAAAGCAATAAAAATTACACATATTTGTTATCGCCGCGTCCGTAACGACCCCGATTTATAAAGCTATTACATTATTTAACCCGCATGGTGAATGCTGTAAAAAATAAAATAAAAAACAACGGAAAAATTGCGGTTTTCTGTGAATCCTGACTTTAAAAAAATGTGACAAAAAGGGATCAAAAAGTCGCATCTACTCTAAAATGGTACCAATAAAATACAAGTTGTCCCGCAAAAAAAAAGCCCTCATACAACTGCATCGGCGGAACAATAAAAAAGTTATGGCTCTTCAAATATGGAGACACAAAAACAAATAATTTTGAAAAAAAAATTGTTTTTACTGTGTAAGTAGTAAAACATAAAAAAAAACTATACAAATTTGGTATCTTTGCAATCTTAACTATCAGTTGAATAAAGTTATTGTGTTATTTATACCACATGGTAAACGGCGTAGATTTAGGACACAAAAAAGAGTGGCGAAATTTCAGGTTTTCTTCTACCCCCCCCCCAAAAAAAGTTAATAAAAGTTAATCAATAAATTATATGTACCCCAAAATGGTGCTATTGAAAAATACAGCTTGTCCCGCAAAAAACAAGACCTTATGCAGCTATGTTGACGCAAAAATAAAAAAGTTATAGCTCTTCGAATGTGACGATGGAAAAACGTAAAAAATGGCTTGGTCATTAGGGCCCAGAATGCAAGCAGGGGGAAGGGGTTAATTTCCCTGGTGCTGGTGCTGCTGGAGAATTGAAGATGCCAGGTTGCCTTGCAGATTACAGCTTATTTCTCGGGGCCTCAGTATTGGGACTCCCTGTGATCTGATATACACAGTATGTAGCTAATAATTGTCAAGATACTATATTGAATATGGAATGTTATAGATAAGAGGGATTAGAATACCTGGGGTATGTACTCCTTGAGTCTGAAACATTCTTATATATCCAAATCTCAAGTTCTTCTTTAGTCCATCTACATTTCATCTACAAGGAAGGGAATGCTTTAGCATCTACCTCATATAGCAAAATGTACATTAGGTCCCACATATGATCGGAGAAGAAATGCAAATTCTAAAACTGAGCTAGAACAGTCACTCTAGTAAACTTGTGCAAGTTCTCTTCTTAAGCTCTTATTATGGAATCTAGGAATGAAACTGATCTAGAAGAATTTTGACCTTTTTGATATACGACTCTTTAATAATTTTATTGTTAAGCCTATTCTTTTGTCTTTGTATCTTTTGAGTTTACCTAAGATTTTACAACTTTTCTGGTCTTTCATTATTTTTTTCAAATAAACTTAATATAAAAATAAATTATCAGTATGAAAAAATGCGTTATTGGAGCTAGCAAATATAAAAACTAAGAGATATGAAGCCTAATCATCATCGATGGTATTATCTAGTGTAAAATTATGTAGGGTTGTTTGTTTTTTTTTATTCATGGATATACCTTTCAAAGCACATAAAAGCATTTTTATTTCTCTTGTAGATTTATTTGGGTTAGCTTTCATTTGTGATTAATATAAATTGCCTTAAGTAATTCCAGAAATTGAACGCAATGGTAGGATTGTGCTGTCAAAATTACATTATGGTTGAATAGGCATTTCAACTCTTCTGTTTCTCACACATATTACAGTAAACACCCTGTGATTTCAATACAGCTGCTGAAATACATTGGCTAACGCATACATTTCTCAAAAAGTATTTTTAATTCAATATTATTCAATATGTATATGTAATACACACACTAATGTGTATTGTCTGTAGAGATAACAGTGAGTGTAGACATGTGGTTAGTCTTTCATTGCCACATATTCTCAAAAGTTACAAGTCAACATTTCACAACTCTAAAAAGACACCTTCATAATGTAAAGGGAATTTCCCATTTCAGATATTAATTAGAAAGTGCTTTAGACCCTTTTTTTTATTTTATTTTTTTAAATCATTTATTTCAATAGGATGCATAACAGAAAAAACAATGATATCAATATAATGTAATATATAATATAATATAATGTAATATAATGTCACAAGGATACATATTCTCCGAACCCTGACCCTAATTAGAATACATTAAACCCCCTCCCTTTTTTAGGCGCACAGAAAAAAAGAAAGAAAAAATACATATTGTGGTTTTAATTAAAAAAATGATATATGTTTTGTTTATCAAATAAACACTTCATCAGTTTTTTCCTAGGGATTCCTCTGAACTCCTTCCCTCTGATAAATATGTAGCCATTCTAATGTAGTAAAAAATCTTTTAAGAAATTTAAGAGCTCATTATAGGTCGGTTTGTGGTCTGTCAATATTAATAGCATAATAATTATTTTTATTTCTGTTTCGTTTTTAAGTCAGCATTGAAGAAGAGAGTCGACGCATTCATAACTAAGGACTTGTCTACTACAGTATTAATAAATGAGACTACTTGGTTCTAAAAGATCTGAATCTGTGGACACTTCCACAAAGAATGCCATAGTCCATAGTGAGCATTTTGGACATGCATCAGTTTGGCTTTGTTGGTCTCGGGATTTTGACAGCTCAATTTTCTTGGGTTCGAACCCCACATTAAAAGCAGTATAAACTCTAAAACTTATCTTCCATTGAAGTTCTCTTAATGTCTCAGATTTTACCGCTATATTGGTATTCTTCCAACCCTTATAAATTTTTACCTGGATCTCAACTGGTGATATTTGAATATCTGGGAGAGTTTATTTTGCCCATGTTTGAAAACAATTAGAATTTAACTCTTTATAATTTATCCTAGTGAAATGTAATATACGAGATATTGAGGTTTTACCTCCTGCATTTGGTATTATTTTTTAAAAATCTGATGGATTTATACAGAGATTAGGACGGTCTCTACAAAACTGACACATTAAGTGTCTCCACTGGTAATAATATAAAAAGTTTTTATTTGAGATTGAAAATTAATCTAGCATTTCACGGAAAGTGTAAATCATTCCATTTTCTCGATGAATCACTTGAATTATAGATTTGAACCCACATTGTTGCCATTTTAAAATGACTCTTTTGGGTATAATCGTCACTAATGCAGGATGCTCTCCTATTATGGAAAACCTAGCAATGTGGGGCGAAAT
The DNA here is from genome assembly GCF_050947455.1 of Rhinoderma darwinii. Lineage (NCBI taxonomy): Eukaryota > Metazoa > Chordata > Amphibia > Anura > Rhinodermatidae > Rhinoderma > Rhinoderma darwinii. The sequence goes on along the minus strand of NC_134689.1, from coordinate 174,820,831 downwards.
TCCAAATACAGAGCCTTTACACCCTTGATGATTTTTTTTTTAGGTTATGCTTCAATGTATGTGGTATTATAACATGCAAATGATTATGCTGGATCTCAATCTTACTATGGACACTAGTGAATGTTCAACCCTCCCCGCTTTATATCAGATAGTTTAACCTATCTTCCCACTAGTCCCACTAGAATTTAAAGAGTAACTACACTTTCATCAAACTTTTGATATGTCATAGAGACATAACAAAAGTTTGCATCAGTGGAGGTCCGGGTGCTGAGACTCTCACTGTTGCTGAAACGAAGCTGCATGAGCGCTCAGCTGAGCACTTTGCCCCATTGGCTGTGATCAGTACTCATCATCAGGGTGAAGACGGCTCTCATAGAACGTCTATGTGAGTTGTCTTCAGCTTGACAGGGAGCGCCGGTCACAGCTGAAGGTGCAGGGCGCTCAGTTGAGCACTTCTGCACCTTCGTTTCAGCAATGGTGGGGGTCTTAGCACCAGGATTCCTACCGTTCCAAACTTTTCATATGTCTCTATGACATATCAAAAGTTTGATGAAAGTGCAGTTACTCTTTAAATCTCACGGAATGGTTGTAAAGGGATTTAATCCTTTACAAACTTTCCTGTGGACGCTGATTTCCTATACACATTGCTCAGTGACAGTGCCACTTCCTCTATTGATCCCATTGGTCACGTGACTGAAAGAGAGAGGCAGCTGCTGGTTCTAACTAGAATGTCACTGAATTCAAACAAAACCGTTTTCTCAAGCATATGGGACATTGATCCAGGGATATATTCTGATTGCCATCTTTGGAGTCGGGAAGAAATTGTTCCTCTAATGAAAAACTTGGCATCCACCTCATGGGGGATTTTGCCTTCCTCTAGACCAACATGGTAGGATTATAAGTTGGACTTGATGGACCTGTGTCTTTTTTCACCCCGATCAACTATCTAACTAGGTAATATTTTCTTAACTAATTTTCCAGATTATAAGCCCAAGATTTCTACAAAAAAAAAACCCTCAAACAAACCTACTTGCTAAAAAAATTTAAAAATAAAGCTGTATTGGTTATAGAAAAAACATTGCAAAAAGTAACATCGATAGTCCAAAAAAATGTAAAAGTTACAGCTGTTAAACGAACATATGCTTAAAATGGCTAAAATCTTAAAATTTGATTTCAGCTTATTCTCTACACCCACACAAAGTCCTTTTAACTGGTTAAGCCAGCCTGTGCCTTTCTGTGATGCAGGGGTTTTATAAAAAGTAGTCATCACAAAATAGTAATGGCCTACAGGACTTATGTTTTTTTTTTCGCCCTGCAAAGCCACTTTTAGTTAGGAAAAGAAATTCACTAGTGATTATCTGCCCTGCTCCATAACAGTTCTGCAGGCACATGCCATACTAGAAATATATTTAGTAGAATAAGCATTTAGCTGCAGAGGGATTTGACTACTCCCATGTCTGTGAGGGAAATACAAGGGAAAGTGTTACAGAAAATAAAGAATAGCTCTTTATTACTGTAAGTACAAAAGCAGAAGTTGGCATGAGTAATGGAAGAAAATATGAAATGCCCATTATTGCCAGTGTATTTTGCTTTTCCTCTACAGCTGGCATCTTTTGTGAGTGCAGTCATTTGGAGCAAAAACAGATTTGATCTCACATAAATTTAAATGTATAGTATTTACTATTAAAGGGTTTCAAGTCTGGGGTCTGTATTAAAGGGTAGTCTTATCTGGTGCCTGTATAGGAGGTGGTCTGATCTGGGTTTTTTTTTTATAAGAGGTAGTTTGATCTGGGATATATATGATGGGTAGTCTGGGGTCTGTATAAGAGATAATCTGATCTGGGTGGGGTCTGTATAAGGGGTAGTCTGGTCTGGGATCTTTATTTTGGGAGAGTCTAGTCTGGGATATTTATTTAGGGCGAGTCTGGTCTGGGATCTTTGTTTAAGTGGAGTCTGGTCTGAGGTCTTTATTTAGGGAGAGCCTGGTCTGCAGTCTTTATTTAGGGTGAAGTGTGGTCTGCGGTATGTATTAGTTCAGGGACTCTGGAGGGTCTATTTTTATTTTGGGGGGTGATACCAAGCAGAACAAATAAGTTTTAGAGAGCCTATATTCTTTTAATGAACTCCAGACTGCAGGCTAGCATGATGAATTCACAGGACTGCAGCAAGAAAATAGAATTCCGCTGCACCGCTACTGCTCTACCATTATTGATATATCATTTGACAGATAGATAAAACACAACATTATGCTTAGTAAAGATACGTTGTTTATATGAAAGGTTTGGAATACAGTACGTTGCAATTCAAAATAATTATTTTACGATTTCTTTGGACAAAATCGACTGGATATATTTAAAACTGTCAAGAGGACCAATGGCTTTTTCTGTAAACAGCAATTTTGTTCACAGTTTCCTTGGTTTTGTTATTTTCAGCTAGAGAGAAAATATCACGACTATATTATCACCATTTTTCTTTTGATTTTGGTAGAGTAGGTAAGGATATTATTTAGGTTGACACATTTATATTCCTGTAATATAGCATCAGCAAAAAAAAAAAAAAAAAAAGCCTTCATATTTTTCTGCAGCCAGTGCCTACTATGCATGTGGTCTTTCTGTGCTCACAGAATCCAGTGTTGTATTTGTACTACAAGTCTTTTCTCATAAAGTATTTACACACACATACACGCCACACATATTACACACAATCATCTTTCAGGGATGGACATGACTAGGTTACCATGGCAACTAGAAAATTGGCCATAGAGATCTAGTCTTCCTTCCAACCTTCTATGCATTCAGCAGCATCTGCTTCTACCAAGCACCAAATGCATGGAGTTAGGCTGTCACTAACAGCATCCTGCTTCATCCTTCCTTGCACAGGTAGCCATAGACTGCTCCTGCTGTGCAGAGACACACAGTAGTGTTAACTTTGGGCAGTTTACCTGCTTTGATCTCTGTTGACCGAGGGCAAAGGAAGCCCATATTTGTCAAACCTCCTGGAAAAAGGGGAGACCTCCCAAACCCCCAAATCAGAGTCTGGTCTGGGGTCCGTATTTAGTAAGGGGTCTCGTCTGGACAGGGGGGTATCAGTTACCCCCGTAAATATGTAAGCCAAATCGTCAATACAAGTAGGAAAATAAAAGTGGAACAACGAAATATCTAATCACACAGTCAGGTCAGGGACAGGCGTGTACAGTACACAGACCAATAATACCTCCATACAGCCATCATATAGCGGTCAGATACCAGTTGTACACATGCAGTCTGCAGAGTATCATCTCGTTGCAGGACAAGAGAGTACAGTGCTGATCAAACACAGGCAGAAAAAAACAACTAGTGAAACCAGTGACTGACCGGTGACCTCTTCTCTGAATGGAGGTGTTCACTTACCTTTTCTTCTCCTATCCAAGCTGCCATGATAACTTCTCCCAAAGACTTCAGAGCTTCCATTCCAGACATCTTTGGCACCTCGCATCTGCAGCCCATCCCCTCCCTCTATAGCAACACAATTTCAGACCCCAGATCAGACCTATCAATAAATTCAGACACCATAACCTTAACTAAATTAAGACTTCAAACCAAACTCCTAGCTTCATTCAGATCCTATGCCAGACCCCTAAATTAATTCAGACCCCTAAATTAATCCAGACCCCCAATGAAGACCCCCAAATTAATAAAGCCCAAGACTAGACCCCTACATTACAGTAGTCCCCAGACTGCTATATTGCTTTAGAGACCAGACCACTAAATTAATTCAGACCCAGACAAAATCCTTCATTACATCAGACTGCGAACTAGACCCCTACAGTAATTCAGACCCCAGACTAGACCCCTAAATTAATTCAGACCTCTGAGTAGACCCTTTAGTTAATTTAAACCCTAGAACAGACACCTAAATTAATTCAGACCCCATATAGACTCCAAATTGAATTAAATCCCTAACCAGACCCCTAAATTACTTCAGACCACAGACCAGATCTCTACATTACTTCAGACTCCTAAATAAATTTAAGACCCCTTAAATTATTAGACCTCAAACCAGACCCTCCTAAATACTCCCTCTCTTTGCTCCATGCTCCTCTTCAGTTCCGGGTGCCGCTGTACACAGGGTCCTGATGTTGGAGAGTATCAGGACCCAGTACGGTGGCAACCAAGCCTAAAGAGGAGCGGGGAGAGGTACAGTGTGGCCGGTCGTTATGTATTAAACTAATCCGATAAATAACGGCTGTATTAAAAAAAAAAGAAGAAAATTTGCTCTGTTGTTTAGAGGCGCAATTTCCCTTATCCTCCATAAATCTGCTTTTAGGTCTGCATTCTGTATTCATTTAGGGTGGTGCCTGGTCTGTGGTCTATATTTATTTAGGGGTCTGTATTAGTTTAGGGGTTCTGGTCTGAAGTCTATTAGTTAAGGATTCTGTATTTATTTAGGGGGTCTGGGGACAGTATTAGTTTAAGGTGTCTACTGTGTTCATTTTGGGGTGTGATGAAAGAGGTCATATGCACTATTTGTGATTAAAGTGCTGTAGGTTGGGTCTATGTCCTATAGAAATGGGTGGGACATGATAAAAAAAATTGTATATTTCACTTTTCAGAATATTTCTGATGTCATATTTGGCCAGTATGAGAAATCTTCAAGCAGCATCTAGAAATAGACTGTTCACATTCAGTTTCTTGCCAGCAGGGGGGGGGGGGGCATTCCTCGAATTGAAGGGGTTATCCGTGGACCAAAAATTGCATTTTAATAATATATTTATGTGAAACTAAGTAACTTACTAAAATAGTTTAATTAAAAATTCTGTGCTAAATGGTGCTGTTCAAACCTCATGAATTATTCAGGAAGTGCTGGAGCTTTTCTAAAAGTGATGGTGCTTCGACACGGCCCACGTGACTAAGCTCTTGCTTCATGTTCTGTTCGTGAACATGACCGCAAAGGGCTGTCACATTGCCTATTGCTTGAGTCCCGAGCAGAGCATCAGCCCACGCTTTGCTCGGGACTCCAGCACTGCTCCTGACGTCCATATTTGGTCAATTCAGGGGTTTCCTTTCGCTGGAGTCCCCGAGCAGAGCATCAGCTGAGGCTCTGTCTGGGGACTCCACTACTTCTGCCCACGTCACTGTCCATATATGGACAATGAGTTTGGCAGAGCAGTACTGGAGTCCTGGAGCAGAGCATCAGCTGATGCACTGCCTGGCAACTCCACAACTTCTGCCCACGTCATTGTAACTGTCCATATATGGACAATGATGTCAGCAGAGCACTACTGGAGTCCCGGAGTAGAGCATCAGCTGATGCTTTTCTCGGGGACTTCAGTACTGCTGCCGATGTCATTTTCCATATATGGACAGTGACAGTGACGTCGGCAGAAGTTGTGGAGTCCCCAGGCAAAGCATCAGCTGATGCTCTGCTTGGAGACTCCAGCGAAATATGGACGTTGGGAGCAGTGCTGGAGTCCCGAGCAAAGCGCTAGCTGATGCTCTGCTCGGGATTCAAGCAATAGGCAATGTGACAGCCCCTTGCGGTCATTTTCACGAACAGCACATGAAGCAAGAGCTTAGTCATGTGGGGCCGTGTCGGAGCATCATCACTTTTAGAAAAGCTCCAGCACTTCCTGAATAATTCATGAGGTTTGAACAGCACCATTTAGAACAGAATTTTGTAATTAAAGTATATTAGTAAGTTACCTAGTTTCACATAAATATATTATTGCAATGCAATTTTTGGTTCCTGGATAACCCCTAAGTGTATGGAAAAAGGGGCACTGCAGTGGCTACTGGAGGGGACTAGTGAAACTCTACTATGGCAGGGCGAGGCACGGATGTGGAATACTGCATGAAGAGTGAGGCCCTGCTTTTTACTAATGAGACTAGAAGGGGGACACTGTTATGACTTTTGGGGTTAGCGGGGAGGCACTACTGTTATTTCTAAGAAAAACTACCATATTTTTGGTTACTGTAGAAAAAGGGTTAGGCTTGGCTGTGACTACTAGGGGAGGTGAAAAAACAACGTTAAGTTTTGGTGGCAAAATCTGAGAGTGACACGTATATCTGGTTTTATAAATCCCAGTTGGTGTGAAGTTTTACTATATAGAACAAATGGGTTTAATGGTTTCCTTCATAAACGGGGTTAAAAAAAAACAAATGCTCCACAACCTAGTTAAGAGTTTTCCCACTAAAGTAAGTAATGGCATATCGCTAAGATTCTAATGCTTTAGAATTCACAGAGGAACAACATTATAACTTATAAAATATATGTGTCTATTATATTATCATGATGAGTAAAGGGTTCTTGTACCATGTGAAAACACTGATTTTACATAGATATGTTTTGTGACTGTTCAGTGTCACTTCATTTACACGTAATGGTTTTGTCTTTCGACTGGTTTATAATTGATCATTTAAGTTGTGACTCATAAAAGCTTTCTGATTACTCTTTTAATTTACTTTTATATTTGTTTTGGAGTGGGCTCTTGCCGTACCTTGGTGTAAATAATTTATTCTGTAGGAACCCACAGATAGAACACTGGCATTAAACAGAGACTTATTTTCTGTCTTGTGAGCTTTCAGACCTAGGGTATGTGCACACACACTAATTACGTCCGTAATTGACGGACGTATTTCGGCCGCAAGTCCCGGACCGAACACAGTGCAGGGAGCCGGGCTCCTAGCATCATACTTATGTACGATGCTAGGAGTCCCTGCCTCTCCGTGGAACTACTGTCCCGTACTGAAAACATGATTACAGTACGGGACAGTTGTCCTGCAGAGAGGCAGGGACTCCTAGCGTCGTACATAACTATGATGCTAGGAGCCCGGCTCCCTGCACTGTGTTCGGTCCGGGACTTGCGGCCGAAATACGTCCGTCAATTACGGACGTAATTAGTGTGTGTGCACATACCCCTACAGTGCAAAAACTTTAAAGCAGTTCCTTGCTAGCAATAGACTTGTACAGACAATAAAGACAAATGTATTGGTTTTGGCAAGGTGAATAGACTAAAATAAAATTAGTGTTTTGACACCAGCAATATGATATAATTTTTAGTTTATTTTATGGCCCATATACACGAGCAGATAATCGAGTCGAACCCTAACGAGAGCGTGTGCGATAATCACTTAATGGGAATAAGTGGACGCTTAGTGAGAGAACGCATGATGTTCGTGTGAACAATCGTTTATGCGAACATAAAAATAATCTTTGATCGGTATAACTTTCTTGTATGTAAACCTGAATCGATTGATCATGAGGCGACCGAATGACAAATTTAGGACCATTATTTAGACCAGGGGTCATCTGTGGCTCCTCCCGGACCGGAATCCCGAGCCAGAGCGTTGCCGACCCTCTGGCTAGGGATTCTGCTTCTAGATGTGGCCCCTGACGCCACTGTCCAAATATGGACAGTGACATCAGGGGCTCCTCCAGGAGAGGAATGCCTTGCCAGAGCGTCAGCAACGCTCTGGCAGCGGATACTGGTCCAGGAGGAGCCCCCAACGTCAATGTCCATATATGGACAGTGACGTCAGGTTCCCCAGGAGAGGAATTCCCGTCCAGAGAGTTGGCAACGCTCTGGCTGGGGATTCCACTCCTAAAGGGAGCCCCAATGGAGCTATCTATAGGGGGTGTGTGGCACTATCTATACAGAGGGTATGTGTGGCACTATCTATATGGAGGGTATGTGTGGCACTATCTGTATGGAGGGTATGTGTGGCACTATCTGTATGGAGGGTATGTGTGGCACTATCTATAGGGTGTGTGTGTGGCACTATCTAAATGGGGTGTGTGGCACTATCTAAATGGGGTGTGTGGCACTATCTTTATGGGGTGTGTGTGACACTATCTACAAGGGGGTGTGTGACACTAACTACAGAGGGCACTGTGGCACATTTACAGAGGGCACTGGGGCATTATCTATAGAGGACACTCTGGCATTATCTATGGGGGGGTGGAGCTATCTATAGGGGGTGTGTGTAGCACTGGGCATTATCTACAGAGAGCACTGTGGAGTCATCTACATGGGGCACACCCGTAGGTTCAATCTTTAGCTTTTATGAATTGGCGCTGGGCAGAGAAGGAGAGAGAAGGCTTGTTGGTGCTCAAGCCACACCTTTCTCAATCTCTTAATACTATATGGTTTTGTGGACTTGCAGACGGAAGTGGATGAGATTTGAACAAATCTAAATCATCTAAATGCTGTGGAAATTTTCTGTGCAGAATTTCACCTGCACTGTGGATTCTTAAAAGTGATTGGCAGCAGGTGTCACGTGTCAATATGACATATCATCGCTGACAGGGGAGCAAGGAAGCATTGCCACAGGAGTGCCAGGGAAGGTGAGAACAGTTTTTTTTAAATTAATTTATTAATTTATTTATTCATTATTTTAAACTACCTGGACTTGCAGATTTTGCATGGATCCACAGGTAGTCTGCATAAAAATCTGCAACAATATGAATTAAATGGGGATAATCCGAAACAATTCCGTACATTCTCCACAGCAGAAATTGACATGCTGCAGATTTAATAAACTCTCTTAGAGCCCAATTCAACAGCTGGTGTGAACATTGTATAAAGTAAACTGAATAAGGCCGCTTACACACGGCAATATTTTCGTGCCCATCCACATGTCTGCAGTTGTTATCCGCAATTATGGATAAAATACTGACACATTCATCTCTATTGGCCACGGACACTTTCACGTATATTTACGGGGGTGTCCGGGCCATAGAAATGTGCCGCAAAAAAATAGGACATGTCCTATTTTTCGTGTTTACGGATTGTGCTCCTATACTTATTGCGGTGAGCACAGTCTGCAAATGCAGATGTCACTCCGCGGCCCGTCCATGCAGTATTTCCTGACCATATATACTGCACGGTCGTGTGCATTGTGCCTTAGTTATACTTTTGTATCAGTATTCGTAAGCCAAATGCAGGAGGGGGTCCAAAACAAGAAAGAGGTACAAATCTTTTTACTATACTTCTGTTTATTTTCCACTTCTAGTTTAGAGTTACAGATACTTACCAAAATACTGCCGTGTGAAAGTGGCCTAAATTGGAGGTGTTTCTAATTGTTTCATCCTCTAGAAAATGCAGTTAACCAACAGTATATCAGTTTAATTTCAGGAAGCAGCTGGCAGAAATGTCATTATTTTGAATAAATTGTTCTCCTAAAATAAGCAGCAATTTGCCCTGAGCTTTTTTAATTAAATAATTGTTGTCAAGCATTCTAGATTAGGTTTCTAAACTCATTTATTAGGCATAAATTCTAAGTCCACATTGCAGAAACTATCTTTGAATACAGAAATTATACTCCTGGGAGCTGCAGGTGGACTGTTCTATGTGGATATGTCTGGGAACTTCATTTGATACAAGACCACAAACAAGTAAAGGGGTTCCCCAACCTCTAAGAATAATGGCCAATACTCCCAAATATCGAAAAAATAACAAAATTAAGTATACTTATCACTTAAATTCTTCAACATTCCTGTGCTGCTGGTGCCACGGTCCTCCACCGAATATTGTTCACCACTATAGCATTATGACATGTTAGCCAATCAAAGCCATATGACGACATACCACAAGTCAATGTCAGAAATGTTGAAGTGCAGGAGAATGAACTGTTAGGGCACGTTAAGATGGAAATCCGCAGCAGCCTTTTTTCCTTTGGTTTCTATAACTTTTTAGGTAACTTAGTTTAGGCGTTGCAGAAAATAACAGTGCGGAATTTAGGCTTCAGTGCAGAATTTACACTCCGCGGCATGCACTGTCTATTGTGGAGAAGCTGCAGATTTTCACTAGGGATTTCAGCCTTTACAATTATTGCCCCGGCTTATCTTAATGATATATCACTTCATGTACTAATTGTCTTTGTGTAACATCTAAATGTTGTGCTTTTTTCTAAGTCATTCATTTGTAAACAGCCTTTACAATACAAAGGCTGAAATCTGCAGCAAGTTCGCTGTGCATTCCACCACATCTAAAGAAGCTGACAAATATACACATTTTGCTGCAGATTCGTTACGTAATTGCTGTGAATTTCCAGCGGAAATTTTCTGTTACATCTGAACGTGTGTGTGCGCACATTTTTTGGGGGTACAGTAGATCTTTGGTAGATCCTGTTGTGAAAAGTGCTTAAAAGCTATTTATAGCTTATACTATAGCTTAAATGCTCTGCTACATAGCTCTGGTAGAGCAGCTCTAACAGTATGTTCACACGTGGCAAATTTGTTACAGAAATTTCGGCGACTGAATATCCATACCATGGAGCTGTATCTGCAGCATGTGTATGGCTTTTTACAAACCCCATTCAGCTGTATAGAACAGTCGCAGAAATTTGTTCCACTTAAAACAGGACACAACAGGATCGGAGTCTGTTCAAAGTCCAAGATCAGAAACTTGTGACCACGGCATCTAAGTGGTTAAAAGGCCGGGATCAGAGCCCACTTAATGAATTTTGTGGACAACCGTATATTGCAATATCAATTTCTTTACCCTCTCCGCATTTTGGACTAAAATTTTTTAACAAAAAGTTGTTTATTTCCTCAAAAGTCACAGTCATTTTAGATCGGCACAAATAAGTCTTAGTAGAAGTAAAGGTTAGGTTTTGCACATGCCGATGATCAAGTGAACGAGCACAATTTCGAACACTCGCTCCCGATCATTGGCTTATGTGACATGCCCAGCGTGCAAGTGGCAAACGACTGGATCTTTTTTGCGGGCTAGGTTGGCAGCACAGCGCCCCGTTTAAACAGGGATGTGCTGCCGACGATAAAAAAACCGTATTGTCACGTACTCTCTGCCTGCGGCTCACTCGGTCTCCAGCACATCGAGAGTTACTCACTCGGGCGTCGCCCGGCCTGGCAGACTGAGGCAGTCTGCAGCCAATAGGAGCTCAGGAGCGTCAGGCCAATCAAAGCCTGGCTGATGTTCCTGAGCTCCCGCCTTCTCCTTATTTAGTTCAGCCTGGGATAGTAGGCCTTTGTCTGTAATTAGAGTTACCTTGCCTGGTGCTTTCCCCTGTTTCAAACTCCCCTGAGCGACTTGCATTTTGACTCCTTGTGACCTGACCCCGGCTGGACTCCTGACTTTTCTTTGTACTTCCCAGGTGACCCTTTGTTATTTCGTACTGTCTCTGTCTTATCCGTTTGTCTGTTTCACTTGTACCAGAATAGGGAACGCCGCCCAGTTATGCGCCGTCGTTTAGGTCGGTTTGTACAAGTAGATAGGGACAGATGTATGGGAAATACAGGGACCTCACTGTTCACTGTATATTTGTTCATGACACGTATGTGCCCTGATGGTCGCAATAACGGTCATTGTCATATATACAGTAGTACATATGATTGCCCCATGTAAATGGAGCTAAGCGAGCGCTGAACGGCTTGCTATGTTGTTGATCTGCACTTGTTAAAGGCAGAGATTGTGCCAGTGTACCTGTACTGTCAGATAGGGCACCATCCAGCGTCACTGGTGTTTCTGAGAAGTAGCTATTGTAATGCTAGTAAGTAGTATTTTGACTCTTTTCGGAGCAATAATATATGTTGGATCATAAGCTTGTATAGTTTTATTTTAAATTTATGCCCTTGATTTGCATTCTCTAGAATTTGGTAAGTAAAATGGAAGCAACAGAAGAAAATTACATAAGCAGAACATGTATTAGCTCGGACTAGAGGCAGTGTTCGAGAATCTATGATTATAATGAACAGCAAGCATTTTCCACTAAATTGTATTTCATAGACATTCTGTAGTTCGATAAACTTTATCAATAAGAACATGTATCTAAAATGTATCCAGGCAATCCAGACATGACAAGGCATTTCATACTTTCTAACATTCTCCATACACAGTGAAACTAAGCACAGCTAATCCAGGCTGCTACTTTGTCATACTTTCCAGTGTATTTTACAAGCTTGTGTCAGGTAACGTGTGTGCCAAAAACTAGCTTCCATTATTTTCCCTAGTAGGAAGACTTCATTTTTAGAAAAATAATTCCAAAAAGTTTTAAAAAGTAAATTTTTACTTTGGAAGGAGAATTTCTTCTTTTTTTTTTAATGGTTTTAAGGCAAGTTGTCTTTTGCAATTGTCACAACAGTTTTTTTGTTATAGCTTGAGACGGTTTTATGACTATGGCTTTTGATGTCCGTTATACTGGGAGGCACTATTTTGTTGTTAGTTTTCCATAGTATAGGGAGCCTGAGCTTTGTTGGCAGCAGTTCTCAGTGGGAGGCCAGGAAGAAATGGGTATTCAGGAAAAATTTTGTGTTTATTAGGTCAAGTACTTTAGTGAATCACTGTGCAGAATTAATTCTGATTCGACTTGGTCAATCAAACTGCATAATCTGAATTGTTTTCTTTCTATGATCTTACCATCCCTTAGGTACACACAACCTTGACTTAAGGATGAAGCATTTTTTTTTCTAAGCAAGTCTCACAAGATAGTTACTCCTGACTTGCTAGAGGTGTAAGCAATCTGGTCATGTGATGGACACACAGCTGCTCACCTTGTTAGAAGACAGGGCGCTGATACACAAACTGTAACTGTAACGAGTTGTTCACCTGTTTGTCCATCACTGATTTTTTTTATCCACTGGAAGTTAAAGAGGCTCTGTCACCACATTATAAGTGGCCTATCTTCTACATAATGTGAGTTATGACCTATTTTAGCTTTATGCTAATGAGTTTCTCAATAGACAACTGGACGTGTTTTACTTTTTGACCAAGTGTGCATTGTAAAGAGAAGTGTATAACGCTGACCAATCAGCGTCATACACTGCAGGCACATACAAACACACTAACGTTACTGAAGTGTCTTGAGAGTTAATAGACATCACCTCCAGCGATGTCTATTCACAATCCCGACACTTGGTAACATTTGTGTGGGATTTACGGCACAGCAAACCTAATCTCGCAAGATTACACTGTAAATGACAGTTTACAGCGAGATTACGCTTGCTGTGCTGTAAATCACTCACAAACGTTACCGAAGTGTCGGGATTGTGAATAGACATCCCGTCCTGTTTGGACGCGATATCTATTAACTCTCAAAACACTTCAGTAACGTTAATGTGGGTGTATGTGACTGCACATAGTGAACAACGCAGGATCACTATGTGCAGAGTAAATGAATGGAGAGAAGTGTATGGCGCTGAATATTATTAACCATACTTTCATCTGGGATATACCTCCTTTTTAAGATTTTTTGGGAAATAATATTGGAACTGCGCTTCCTTTTAAAACTTCGTCTGCGCTGGATCATTGTCTTCATTTTCCTGTTCCTATCACCGTGTGCCGACATGGAGATCTGGGCACAGTCAGCAGTGAAAACCTGCTAACTGGGAGCTGGAGGATTCCTCCTACAAACTTTCTTTATATCTTGAGGAATTGTTACAGAAAGTATATTGGAAAATTTTATTTGTTGTAACCAGAATACCCCTTTAATATGTTTCAAACTACAAAAGAGATCCAGAATATGTTCAACAACGCATCTCATTATACACACCTCAGTATATGTACACATGAACAGCAGTACACTAGTGCTTCTGTTGTCATAATATATCACACAATGGCAAACGTTGGTATTGGATTCCTTTCAAGAATGCCAGACAAATACTGACCTCTAAATAATAAATTTGCAGTATTCCAAACATGTGAGTGGCCAAATTAGATGGAAACCTATCATTTTCTTTTTGGGCCAATTGGACAACTTTTGCCTTGTAGCTTTAGTTAATATTTGAGTCTGTGTTCATCATACTTCATAAGTGGCCCTATGTAAACAAACCCAAAGACTTGTTACAATTGTGTTGTTAAACAGGCATCCAACCTTGACAAAATTAATGAGCCCCGATCCCATCACTGCCAATTCCCATCTGATTTATGTGGAACTGTAAGCACTTATGGATGTCCATTTAAATTTTAGAGATGAAGGAATAAAAAATTCATTTTAATATATTCTCAAGAGTGCTGCCTTCATTTTATTCAGTGCCAAGACCCCCATTCATTAGTGAAACATACTGCAATAAAATGTAGAGAGATAATACTACAACTGTAATTAGGACTAGGTTGATCGTTTTTTTGTTTATACAGTTAGATGGTTTTGCACGTTGTTCTTCTGATGATGTATACAATCATGGAAAAGGAAGGAAGCACCATGTAAAGCTTTTTATTACAGGTGGACATATTAATAATTGATATTTTTTCTAAAAGTATATAAAGATAAAGATTATATTTGAACTAGGGCTGGGCGATTAATCTAATTAGATTAATTCACCCTCAAGGTATCTCACGATTCTGTTTTTTAACAGAATCGTAGAATCGATTCTTTAGTGGCGTCGTCGCGCCGTTCGGCTGGAGGAAGCTCCACCCCACTGTCTCGACACTTCTTGGTCCGCCCTGTTCTGTCTCTGCATCCCCACGGAACTGCTGTACTGTACTGAACAAAATTATACAGTACGGAACCTCAGTTTCGTGGGGAAGCAGGGACTCCTAGTACACAGCCACACCGCCCTATAGATACTGCCCTGCTGTAGGTAGCACCCCCTTGTAGATCGCCCCACAACCCCCCCTATAAACCGCGCTGCTGTAGATAGCACCACCTTGCAGATTGCACCACTACCCCCCATGTACCTTGTAGATCGCACCACAACTCCCACCTTGTAGATTGCGCCGCTGTAGCTCCCACTAGGAGCTGAATCCCCGGCCAAAGCGTCGGCAATCTCTGGCCGGGGATTCAGCTCCTAGTGGCGGCTACACTGGCACGATCTACAAGGAAGGGGGTTGCGATCTACAAGGGAGGGGTTTGGTGCTGCGATTTACAAGAGGTGGGTGTGCTGTCTACAAGGGAGGGGGGTGCTGCGATCTACAAGGTGGGGTACCAGCTACATAGGGGTGCTATCTGCAATGGGGTGTGGCACTGTCTACAAGGGCACTGTGGCACTATATTTGGGGGGTGACACCATGTGGGCGCTGTCACTACATGTGGGCACTGTCACTATATGTGGGCACTATGTCACTATATGTGGGCACTGTGGCACTATGTCACTATATGTGGGCACCGTGGCAGTATGTCACTATATGTGGGCACTATTTCACTATATGTGGGCACTTTGGCACTATGTCACTATATGTGGGCACTGTGGCACTATGTGACTATATGTGGTCACTGTAGCACTATGTCACTATATGTGGGCACTGTGGCTCTATCTACCCTGACAAATGAAATCCATCTTTTTTTTTCTTCTTTTTTTTTTAACGGCCATGAAAGACAGACTGGAAATGAATGAGAATTTAGACACACTGATGCAAAATGGACATGAAAAACTGGCAATTAATCAGTTTTTAATGGCCATGTTTTTTTTCACTGTCATGTGATTGTAGCCTAAATGACTGATGCCAGGAGTCCCGTTCACATGTATCGTGATCAGGCCACGAAATCCGGCTGACACACGGAACCATTTTTCACGGTCATGTGAATCTGGCAATGTTCGGAGACCGGCTGAGGTGGTGACGGCCAGAGAGGGCTGTTAGTGCACGCAGCGCATCATTGATTATAGATTCTGTAAACCTGTTCCTTGTCGTGGAGCACAGAAGTTATAATCAATTAGATTTTTCCAATTGTATTTATGATAAAATAAAGTATTTGCAGAGGTTAAAAGCTGTGAAGTTATGTACAATAATTATAGCAATATATGTTAGAGTTATTTATATAAAGAAAATGTATTAAATTATCTCTTGGTATTACTGTTAAATGAACAGAAAAAAAATAAGAAAATCGAGATTCAAATCGAAAATCGCCCAAAGTGTTAAAAAAAAAACGAGATTTAATTTTTGGGCAAAATCGCCCAGCCCTAACTTTGAACAACAACAAAAAACAAATTGCCTTTGCAATAATTTATTAGACCACAAACTCAAATGTCATTTTTCTACCGTGGACAAGACTCATAAGCTTAATGAAGGACATTTATCACCTAAATGACATTTGCCACCTTATCGATAGAAACAGGTGGGCACTGTACTACAAATTTTCTGTCCTCACGATAGACATTGAATGGAGCGGCATATATCACCAGACAACCCCTTTAACATATCAGAGGATCTTATTTCTGCCTAGCTAAAGGAGCCTGTGTGCAGACACTGTCATAGGTTACATGTTATGCAGGCATCTACAGCAATCGAGGACCGAGGTAAACTAACAGTCATGGGCTAACACAGGACTAATGACAGAACAGTTCCTCAATAAACACATTGGTTTTCAGGGCTTAATATTATATACAGCAGCACGGAGCTGATCAGCCAGTTATAAAACAGGAGGGCTAAGGACATGTCCCTTCAGCAGAATTTTTGGTGACATTTTGCAGAAGATAACGACACATGTCTTGCCAACCAAGTAACTTAGATAGCCGGTGTATAACTTTTCCAAAACTAAATCATTGCTTTTATAAACTGGCCAGTATTTGTTTTTACAAGAGTGTGCCTGGAGATTCTCTGTAAGGGGTTTTCCAACCAGTAAAAATTGATGGCCTATCCTCATATGAGCGCTGCTTCCCCTTCATTTGTTATTGTTCACTGTGAATCTTTGACACGTGTTTAGTGGTATTGCAGCCTTCAATGGGAAACATCGAAGTGAATGGGAGAAGGCTGTAATACTGTGAATAGATTTTACAAGTGTGTCAAGATTCACACTGAGCTAGTAGAAATTAAGGGGAAGCAGCGCTCGTACGAGTACTGCACCCCCTTCAAAACAGTTGATCGGCGGGGGTCCTGGGAGTCAGACCCTGACCCATCAGCTATTGATAGCCTATCCTGAGGATAGTCCATCAATTTTTACTGGCTGGAAAGCCCCTTTAATATATGCTGCTTATCTTTGTCATTGTGTAATTCAGCTTGGCTTGAGTTTATTTTCTCCTTATATTGTATTTAAAACATAATGTGCAGGATATGTAAGTATTAGTGATGGCAGGTTTTCTAAAAGATTGCATATCTCTGAGCATAAAGAAACATGGAAACCCCATGACTGCATTTAGCTGTCACATGCAGTGGATATCTTAAACTTTATTTTGTTTTCAAGCTTCCAAAACTACATAGGCCTTGTTCACACGGTGTTAAATAAAACACACTGTTTTTTACGTGTTTTGTGTGCGCTTTTGGCATGTTTTTTGAGTGCATAAATAATTAGGACTCCTATTGACTATAGGAATTAGGAGCGAATTTTGGCGCATTTTACAAACCAAAGAGTTGACCTGACACTTCTTTTTTTTACACAACACTTTATTTAAAAACGCAAACGTAAAAAAAGTGTCGTATGCACTAACGCCACTCTTTCCCATTGATGTCAATAAGCTTAAATCATGTTTTTTTTTTAAAAGCGTTTGACGCATCGTCCAAAGAAACGGTCAGTCTGCACAGTTGTTTAGCCTGAGGGATGGTTCAGTAAATAAAAATACAGACTTCTTATGAATTGTTGATGCATGTTTTTTCATGGGAAGCAGTCTAAAAAAATGGATCTGTTTTCTATAAAAACTATTTGATTTTACCTTCCATAGACTAGTTCCTCATACGACTAAAATCATTTAAACAAAGCTAAGCATTCAAATTAAGATTCTCAGCCATTAGGACTATTGTAGGTATGATGGGGCGAACATTACACATCTATGTTGCCATCTCAGCTTCTGATAGGACCTGAGGACTCGCAGACACAATATTTGGTTTTATTAATTTGAAGCTTAATTCCACCACACACTATGCCTTTTACCAGTCTAACAACACCCCTAGCTTATTGCAAGTTACCTTCTTTTTTTTCTACTTATCTGCATTCCATCCCCTAGTTCAAGCACGAGTCATCCTAACTTCCATCTTCCATCATCATTTCGGGCGTCATGGGTGAAACTTCTCTGCCCTGTTTTCACCGAGGTCACTATTTGAATTACAAATGTGTCCACTGTTACCTTTGCTTGAATTTTGTAAGGACTCCAATTTCTCATGAAACCAATTCAATATAATACCGCGACATGCTAGCAAAACCCTTGACAGGCTTCTGGTTACGTCACAACCACTGGCCAAGACACATATGGCGTGGACATCTCGTGACAGAGTATCACAAAAACATGTTTGTTTTCAAAGCTGATCATCTCACGCCACCCATCTCCGGATATGTTGTGATAAGAGTAAAGGTTAGGAAGGGCACATCTGTATTGTGTATGGCCATCACAATTTGGTCGGTTAAAAAACTAGACAACAGTAAGGATATCACTTGATTGACAGACATAGGCAGGAGGTAAATGGAGGAACTTGCTGTTGAATGTATTGTTTCAAATAAGACCTTTTTTATTGTTGACCTGGGATAAGTAGCATACATTAACATAAATGTTGCAGCATGGTTTTAGTATCTTGTAACTAATTTATTAGTAGCTAGTGGATTCTGTGATGGATGAAGCCCAGCATCTTATTATGCTGATAAGTATTTTAAATTATAGCATCAGCACTAGGACATGCCTTAAGATGTCACATTTATTTGGAAGAACCCCTCTCATCTCCATCATTATTCAGCAAAAAGAGAAATAGATCTTAAATGCGGAGATCCAGGAAGCAGGTTTCTTGTGTCAAAAATTGTCATCCCATGAGCTAGTTTTAGGCTAAATTCACACTACGTTTGTGGTGCCTGGAAATATATCCTTATATATACCCTGACATCCCAGTAGACTCTAATGGCCAAACAAATGGCAAAAGGTTGTTCTTTTGTCATACGTTTGGCCAGTATACTTATGGATCCCACAGCTCCAACTGTATTAGGGCACGTTCAGATGTGGCAGAATTTTTCCGCTGTAAATGTTGGTGCAGATTTGGGGCAATTACGCAACGAATCTGCACCAACCTTTTTCAGATTTGACAGGTAATTCAGACGTTGCAGAGAACACAGCGGACTTGCCACAGATTTCAGTTTTTGCATTGCAAAGGCTGAAATATGCAGTGAAACTCCGCTTCTTCTCCGCAACAGACAGTGCATGCTGCGGACTGAAAATTCTGCACCGCAGCCTATGGTCCGCAGCAGAGTTTTCCGCAACGTCTGAACTAACGTGCCTAAAAATGTATAGAAACAAATGTAAAAAACAGCCGCTGGAGAATTCCACTGCGGACTGTCTACAGCGGAATTCCACAGCAATTCCACCACGTCTGGCCACGCCCTTAAAAAGCATAGTCTGCTGCACTTCTAAATAGAACTGTATACAAAAAAATATACCACGCAATATTCCTTTTTTATTATTGCAGTCAATGGTAGACATACACATACCGTTGCATACACCTAAGCCATACATTTTGCGCAACCTTAAAATACTTCAAATATTTATATTTAAATGTATGACTTGATTTCTATCCACAATGTTATAATGCCGAGTGTATTTGAGCCCCTGTTGTGTGTTTTTTATCTACAGCATTCTCTTTTCCATTATTTATTTATAACCTATTTTGGATTATGTAACTGTATTCCTGGTTATGATGCGGCTGTAAATAGTTTTTGGTTGAGGACTGGCTATAAGTTGCTTCTGGATATGTTGAGCTGATCCATTGTTATGACACAGACAGAGAAACCTCTTTTGTATTGTCATGAATCCTGTTCTGATCACTGAGAGAAGCCTGGGAGGTCCACATGGCCGGTGATTGGCGGACAGACTTCTCGCTCTGAATGTCATCACACACACACTCTGGTAACAGCAGGGATCAGTAGCACACTTGTCAGCAGGATTACAGGAGCGTACCATGCCATCAGTATTCTGCCTCTTACAATCACCAGAGGGAAATCGCCACCTATTACATGGTAATTACCAACTCTATCATTCACATCTGGAACCACGTGGACTGTAAAGTGCAGTTTCTTGTATGTGTTCTTTTAACTTTTGTGTTTACTATAGGCAGAAACTATTTATTTGTTATACTCCATGTTTACACATTTGCTGATTTTGTTTTATAATTCATAGCAGCAATGTTGACGTTAATGTCGACAGTTTGTAGCAGATTTCTATTATCCCTGTTTAGCAGTATTTCTGGGTAAGGTCTGTGGAAACTCTCTATTTGTTTGGATTTGACAGGCTGTGTGCACAGAAGTGTCAGGAGTTAACCCAGCAGCAGCTTGCTCATCTTCTATCTGCTTTGCTATTTGCACACATTTGTGTTTAGAAGCCCTCCACATACTTTCCAGTTCAGTTTGCACTTAGTTGTTGCTCTCTTTCTTCTGTTTAGAAAGTCCTTCATAAAAAACGAAGACAATAGGATGTTGCCTTTCAGGGTTCCAGTAGCAAAATTCTCCAGTGTCATCCATCATGCTGCTGAGACATCAGGAGGGGATTGTATTCAGCAGCTTTGTATTATGCCCTCAGTTCTGCTATTCTGAATGGTTGCCATTATCTGTAGGAGTTTTATGACCTCCCTTTTAAGTATAATGCTGGATGAATGTACCGTCACAGATATTCTTTTTACTGAGATTTCTTTTCTTCCCACCAATTTATGTTGTTGAATCAGAAAATGATCAGTAATGGAACTTTTGCTGGGAAAGAATAATCATTTCTGCTGCTGGGGCACATGTATCCTCCACTAGTTAAAAATCTTCCATTGCTCGCCAGGTTAAAATCCTTTTCTCGTGCTTTCCTTCATTTGTGATTATTTTATACATTGTAATAATAGCTCACGAAATGTCAGTACCAATTGTCTTCAAGTGCAGTCATATTTTTCAAACTAATAATGGGTTTTACAGGAAATTACTAAATGACATTGCACTTTGGTCAAATAGTTATTTTTGTAATGCATGTCAATTAAAGATCTCCCTTCCCTTTATAATTGCTGCCATTTTTCAATTGCCGTTTGGTATAGTAAATAGAAAACCATCTTCTATAACCGAGTCCACTGACTGCACCTGCTTGTTGCCCTTTTTATGCAAGTTTCTGTTCCTTGAGTTGAAAGAAAAAATAAAGAAAGTTTTGTCACGTGTGCGCCTGCCTTAGGGTATGTCCCCACACACAGGATATGCTGCAGTATTTCTGCAACACTAAGGGCTCGTCCACACGCTGCGAAATTGCCGCGTTTTTTCCGGCTGGAATTTCAGATGGAAAATACGCAGCAGAATACAGTAGCAGCATAGTGGATGAGATTTAACAAATCTCACCCACATGCTGCGTAAAAATTCCGAGCAGAAATTGACCTGCGGTGCGTATTTTTCTGACCGCAGCATGTCAATTCCTGCTGCGGAAAGTGGCCAGAATTGCTGCGTTTTTCAGAGGAGATGTCTCCATATCCTAACATTGGGAAAAACGCAGCAAAATACGCACCATTTTCTGCCGTAAAAATTCAGGAAATGTTGCATTTTTGCCGCAGTGGAATGTCTGCCGTTTTCAAGGGAATTGCTGCAGAAATTTTCTACAGCAATTCCGTTGTGTGTGGACAAGCCCTAAATCTGCAGCAGAATCTCAAAAAAAATAGTTTGTTTTCCACAAAAGTTTTACCTTTCGGATTTAGTGTCAAGCTTGGATTCTAGCAAACATTATGTGCACCTGTGTATATCCAGCAGTTTGTACTGCTTTTCTGCTGCGAATACACTGTACAAGTCGCAACAAAACTCAACTGTTGCAGAATTTATTCTGCCCATTCAAGTCTATGGGCCAAACACACAGCATGTCTGCACAGAATCCGCAAAATAAATTTACATGCTGCAGAATTGAAAGTCTTGGTGCACAGAACACATCCTGCAGCTTTCAGGGTATGTTCACATGCGAAACAAAAAACGGCTGAAAATACGGAGCTGTTTTCAAGGGAAAAGCGTTTTTCGCTGTGTTTTTACGGCAGTTTTTTTGAGATGTTTTTCTATTGAGTCAATGAAAAACGGCTTCAAAAAGAAGTGACATGCACGTCTTTTTACGGGGCATCTTTTTACGCTCCATTTTTTGAAAATGAGGCGTAAAAAACGCCCCCGTCGGAACAGAACGCCGTATTCCTCATTGAAATCAATGGGCAGATGTTTGTAGGCGTTCTGCTTCCAATTTTTCAGCCGTTTTTCGAAAAATGGCTGAAAATAGCCCGTGTGAACATACCCTAACGCTGTGTGGGAACCAAGCCTTAATGCTACATGCACACGTTGTGTAATTAGATGCGGAAAACCCGCATCAGGACCACAGGTATACACATTTGATTCCGCAGGTAAAAGCCGCATGTGTTAATGGGTTTTTAGGTCCGGTTTTTACATTTTGATGCGGAAATAGGTGCATTTTATGCTGCATACTCTGGTGCGTCTTTTTTTTTTTTTTAACTAGTCATATGCAATTCCGCAAGCGAAAACGCATAAATTGACATGCTGCGGATTTTATTATACGGACTGCAGGTCAATTCTGCAATGTGTAGATAAGATTTCTCGAAACGTCATTTACTTTGCTGGTACTACATG
This sequence comes from Rhinoderma darwinii, assembly GCF_050947455.1. Taxonomy (NCBI): domain Eukaryota; kingdom Metazoa; phylum Chordata; class Amphibia; order Anura; family Rhinodermatidae; genus Rhinoderma; species Rhinoderma darwinii. The sequence goes on along the minus strand of NC_134689.1, from coordinate 174,798,422 downwards.
TATTACGATGCAGATTTGCCGCACAAAAGTATGGGAGGCAAAGCCGCAAGTAATACGCAACGTGTGTATTCAGCCTTAGGGTGCAGTCACAAGCGGCAGGTTTTGTAGCAGAAATTTTTGTAACTGAAAATAAGTTCCATTCATTTGAGTAGAACTTGCAGAAGTCCAATCCCATTCAGATGAATTGAAGCATATTTTTACACTGTGGAAATACGAGGCAAATACGCCACGTGTGACTTCACCCTGCCCACTGACTCAATGGAGGTTTCTGTACAAGGAGGGAAGATAGGAAACAATAATTAACCATTAATGTCACAAAGCAGAAGTTGTAATGGTTGATAAATACACCCAGAGTTCTATTCTACTGACCGTTATATTGATTTTTAGTTGTTGGTTTGACTTGAATAGGTACATTTATTACCTTGCTATTTCATTACATTTTCATTTAACATTTTTTTTAAAAAAAGCTGTGATGATCAGAAAACACCCACAACCAGCAGGCCCATGTAGATCAAACTATAACCTTCAATATTTGACACAATTGATTTGTAATTTCTAGTAAATTTCCACTCATTGGAATTGGGATGTTTGCTGTATTAGCTATGATTTTTCTCACGACTAGATGCTTTACCCCTATAATCCAGCCTATAGTGGGCCTTCAGGACCAAGTAAATTTTTTTTGTTTTTTTTGCCACATTCCATGAGCCTATTTTCTTATTTTCCTATTTTCCCGTCAATATAGCGATGGAGTGATGACATGTTTTTTACAGAACAAGTTATAGTTTTTATTGGCACTCCATATAATTTATACATTTTAGCATTGTTTTTTGCCATTTTAATAAGCCATTTACCGTGCGGTATAAATAATTTGTTACCTTTATTCTACATGTCGGTATAGTAATGGCGATAACAAATATGTATTTTTTTTTCCGTTTAGTACTTTTGTACAATAAACATTTTTTTTTCCTTTTGCCGCATTCCGTGAGCCATAACTTTTGAATTTTCCCCGTCGACATATCAGGTTTTTTTTCATGGCGTGTGCATCCATTGGGAGAAACTCACAGCATATCCTATTATGATCCGTTTTTGAGGACAAACCTCTCCCATTAAAGTCTATCGGTGCGTGAAAAAAACAGACAGCACATAGACAACATCTGTGTGCTCCGTGTTTCACAGATCGCTTGCTAAAAAAAATGCAGAAAAAAAAAGAAAAGTGAAACCAGGAAGTGTTTGCAAAGGAGAAAACGAATGACACACGGAAACCAACACGAACGCAACACGGGCATTCATAAGGATGAAAGATCTTGCGTTTTTTGTGGTCGCTAGTGTGAATAAGGACTAACAGATATATTTTAGATATCCACTGCCCCCAATTGCAGACAATTGTGCGAATCCATAACTTGTTTTAAGCGTTGTCTGTTAATGTGATCTTTCCAGCATATTATAAAGTAAATTGTGAGGGATATCTGCTTTTTTATAGGAAAACTTTTTGTTTTCACATTTAAAATATTACAATTATCATTAGTATTTTAATAGTAAGAAATAATGCTCTAGGACAGAGCAAGGTGTGACACTGTAATATGAACTGTGAGCTTTCCATATTATTTGCACATAGGTGCTATATAATTCAATGCCCTTCTCTGATGGCTGAATGAAGGTGAGACAAAAGCTCACACAAAGAGATGCCAGTGGAGTGCACGTAACCATCTTGTAAGGTGTTCTTTGGGGATGTAAAAAGGAAAATTAATGATTTCGGAGTGAGCTTCCATTCTCTCTGCCTACAAAGAAATATCCCTGTTCTGCAGCCTGAGGGTTGGTAACCTGCTAACTTCTGGAGCCCATGAATTAAATATAAAGTGCATTTGCCTAGCTGGGGCCTAATTAGTCCTCTATACAGGGCGGAAGAACAAGAAAGGTTACACAATGTGGAAGGTATGGGATCGGTTTCTTTGGTTGTTCATTGTACATGAAGACAATTTGAAGGAATAGTTTTTCACTTTGTATATAGAAAATGCATTTGAAGATAGCAAGTCGTTCTACATCAGGGAAAGCCATAGTCATTTTAAGTAACCTTGATGGGTTCCTGGTTTTAACACATCCTATGTTCCCAAGGCTGAGCACATGTTACCAGGCCAGAGATACAGTTTTCAAGTTGTATTAGTATTGTGATACATCACGTTAGGCACATCATAGGATGTATTTTCAAGCATGAAAATGTAAACAGTTTGAAAGGAAGATTGTGAATTTCTTAGTGTCACTTTTACTACTTGTCAACCCAACAAGGCCAGTGCACAGAGAAAAGAGCCGTAGCAGGGTCACAATGCCCTGCAGCTCCATATTCTGCTGTAAAGCTCACCGAAATACCTATTTTTGTTGTGAGCACAGTGTGTTTCTGAGATCAAAAGTTGGAGATGTCATGGTCACAATTTTAAGGCCAAATCATCTGTGCAGCGACAGGTGTCTGAGGTCTCTCCTCCCCCAAAAAATAATTTCATAAATATTTGCTAAACATTGTAATTTTCTATGATGAGTTAAGTCTTTTTGCAACGTTTTGAGCTTCCCTCCTTCCAGATATATCCTATTATTTAGCGTGTTTTTCAAATTGAATCTTTTAACAAATTATAGTATTAAAGAAAGACGTGTGTACGCTTCAAAGTTTTACAGCATTTATGTAAGAAAGAAAGTGATCCAATATCCTTATCATTCACATGAAAAAAAGACATTTCCTGCTGAACTGGTTCCCTCAACATTATCAGTATGATACCGGTAATTCAATTCATCTTATAATTTTATATAAACATTTCAAATATCTTTTACAATTTATTGACCCTTACCATAACAAATTCTATAAAACACAATGTCACAATCAAAGGGCATTTTAAAGAAGATGAGAAAAAAGTTGATGAAATATTTAAGCTTAGAAATTAATATGAAGCCTCTTCTAAGGCACTGGAACTCCATCACACCACAGGGAGAGGCATTACCTACAGTGGTAAATCTTCTCAAGAGGGGCCACCCTGCCAAAAATACTCCTCATGTGCAACCAGATCTCATTTAAAGACTCTTGACATGTTTGAATGTTGTTGTTTTATTTTTATTATTATTAATATTGCATTGTTCTGATTTGGGGGAAAAAATAATCTCCCCAATATGTCTTTATTAAAAATGCTGTAACATTTTGCCTGTGCAGATTGCATGAATTCACATACATTGCAGGCTGCTCTATCCCATTCCCAGTCAAATCTGTCATTGTAGTGCACTGACAACTCGCTCTTCAGCCCTTCTGTCTCCTCTCCTGAGCGCTCATCAACACTCATTTTAGCTGAATTATGATCAATTTCTGCAATGCTAGATAATAAGTTTAATGCTACATGCACACGTTCCATTCACAAGAGAAAAAGAGTTTATAGCAAAATTTCTAAAAAATGTAAATATTTTATTGAACACATATAACAAACAATTGTTTGGATAAATGGAGAAAATGGTCAAAAATACTGAGTTATATATATGAATGCTGTAAGCTAAAATGAGTAATTTAGTAGTTTTGTATTTAGAGAAAGGATAGGTTCCCTATTCCTAGTACATAATCCCCATACATATTAGATTCTGTAGTACAGAGAAGGGAAAAAGGAAGTTAGGATAAAGTGTCAGCGCATCAATCCATAATAGGTAAACCTAGCCTTACCCATAGCAACAGCAAAAGGGTATCTCAGTGATTGCTCCTCCACATGGACCCAAACACGCGTTTCGCTTCCAGTGCTTCCTCAGGGGGTGTGTGCACCGGTTGCGTATTTTGCAGCGGAAAATACACAGCAACATCGCAGGAAACCGCAAGAATTTTGCAGCAAAAAAATACATCTGATGGTGCGTTTTTTTGATGCGTTTTTCGGTGCGATTTTTATGTTTTGCTGCTTAAATTGCTGCATTTTCATGCTGCGGGTTTTGCAGCATATTTCTCCATAACTAGGGAGATGGAATTCGCAAGTGGAATCGCGGGATAAATTGTCATGCCGCGGTTTCCAAAATATGCACTGCGAGTCAATTTATGTCCCAAAAAATACTGCAGCGTGTACATGAAATTCCCTGGAATCTCATTGCATATGCTGGTACTGTATTACGCTGCGGTTTTGCCACACGCAAATATGCATGGCAAAACTGCACTTAATACGCATCATGTGAATTGACCCTAAGGGGCGGTTACTATATTTTCATTTTATGGGTGTTGACAACTTTGCTACCTAAATAAATGCTGCAGGCTATTAAAAGCTGTGTTTTGTAATAACTCCGGTTCTGTTTGTCTTATACCATATTTTGACTAATATTCAATCATAAGCGAGATTTAAAAAGGGGCAAATACAATTCAATTAATCTACAATCTCATTTTCTGAGGAGAAGCATCAATTCTAATATTAATATTAGCTTTTATGTTTGATCAACTTTGGTATGTCAAAACCATACAAAATTATAAAATTTTCACCCCCCCCCCCTTTTTTGGCCCTCTAAGTCCAGGTGGTTAGTGTAACAGTACAATTGTTGGTGACCTCTTTCTTCTCCCTGCCTGGCACATGCCCAGAACAGTGATCTGCTAGGTCCTTTACTTACTTGGCACAGATCATTTTGTGTTGACTGCCTCCTTGGCTCCATGATAGCATGTTAACATGGAGCCAAATGTACTTTTACAACCAAATTACTTTCCATTTGTACTGTACATAGGTGCTGCGTACTGTATACAGCTGTGAAACTTCACAAGTGGAACTAAATGTTAAAAATGTTATATTATGCAGAAATTGCAGTAAGATAGTATATAGTACATGCTCCTACTGTCACCTGCTTGGTGGACGAGAGGCACATAACTTTTAATTGGAGTAATATGTATTTAAATGTCAATTGTATTTGAAAGACACAATTGTATTGAATGAAATTGGCATATAATTGTGTTTCTAAATTTGACAAATGGTTACAAAATGTATAGATGTAACAAATCTCAATGGGTCTTCTCCACAAAATCCCGATCTCAAATCTTGTAAAATTGTGCAGTTCAAACCAGGCTTGTCTCAAAGTTACAGTAGTTGTATATGTTTCATGTATTCTTGGAATTACAGAGCCTTTCAGAATCGATACCGAGCAGATATCCAGCTTTACTTCTTTATTCATTCAAAGACTTGGTGAAGCAGGGTTACATTCAGAGGCCTTGAGCACAGTGCAAGACACAGTGAGAAACCCCTTTGAACGTAAGATATCCATCAGCTCCAGTGGAGTGGAAGGATATATTTCCATTCTTACTACTTTGAGTGGCTTTATACTCCGATGTAAACAACATACTGTCGCTCTGCAATTGATGTTTTGCAAAGTAACAGGATAACCCAAAACTAAAGTAAAACAACTAATAACCAGTATTTTTAGTACAGTACTTGCTCATTTTTTATGTTTTCTTTCTCTTCCTTTGCAACCTCATGACCATGTGCTCCAGAATATTTTCTGTTGGTATTGAAGAAACGTCTACAGATGCTCCATTATATTTTGTGTGGTTTTGTTTGAATATGAAACCAAATCTTATTGCTAAATGGTAATGTTAAGGATCAGACTATGGAACAGCTTAGATGGTTTCCATGGCAGGCGTATTGGAAGACTCATAGTCTGAACTGCATTGGCCTTTAGTTGTCTTGGTGATAAAATAGTGTCTGGAGAAGAAGGGACAAGACACTCTTCAGGGACACTGAACAAATAAAAAAAATAAAAAGAGATAAGAAAGGGAAGATATACTACAGGAAAGTCAAGAACAAATACAGACTATTGTATCAAGTTTTTCTTTTTCTACAATATGCTGTGCGTCATAGGTTATCTTTTCTTCTACTTTTGTTATTGCTTGGCCTTAAACTTGGAATACTTTGAAAAGTGACACATAATCTGCAAGTGCCGATAAAAATCTTATTCTCGAAAAATCAAGAATTTAAACTCAATAACGCTAGTAGAATTTCAGTCTAGTTCCGGCAAACTAAGCCAGAAACGGATCAGTCACTATACATGCAGCACAACAGGTTCTTTCTTTTTTTTATAAATTTTCCTATACACTGTAAACGATAGAAATAATATCAGGATAACTTTGCACATATCACGAAGTCTACAAAAGTTAGTCACCTCTTACATTACTTATGACAGACGCACACATATTATAAACTGGGGGACACAAGGCACAGCTTCCCTACTGAAAGGAAAGGAACTTATAGTGCACTTGTTTTGAGACGATGTGGGTGCTTAGAAAGACTATTGCACACCCTGCTAAACTGGATCTTGCGGAGCTTCACACTTAGTCTACCAAGCTGTTGAATTGGACAGCAAGGCCTTTACATTGTAAGGGATGTAGTGAACAGCTCTTGCTGGCAAAAAATTGAAGAAAAGAGCCTTCAGCAATGCTCATTTGTTAAGCACCAATGAATGAGAATATATTCCTTTATAATGTACTACCTAGCTTTAAAATTTGCCTTACACGTGAATGGTGTATAAAGAAATCAGTTCTGAAGACTTACTTCTGAGGGCTTTAAAAGACCACCTTATTAACTATGGGCATCTCTTGTTCTTGCCTCATGACAGATGGACCTTATGTGCTGTCGCACAGCTACTGTGTGGGAGGGAAACACTTATACCAGAAGAGAAAGGGTTATTTGTTTTATTATATTGTCAGGCTAGGTTTACATCTGCCCTAAAAATTACGGTTTTCTGTTTCACCATAGGAGCAGATAAACATAAATCAATGCTGTGACGTATCCGTCACATGACTAAAAACAACGGCGCCCGACAGACCCATTGACATATGAGTCCCGTCGGATTACGTCACAGTGTCTGTCATTGTATTGGAAGAAATATGGCAGCAGCCCTTTCTATTTTTTTCTCACAAATTTGACACAATACGTGTCAAAGGCTCTAACAGAAACTCAGCAGCAGAAGTGAACCTAGCCTTAGTAGTGTAGGGAGCTTTTGCTGTTTATAAAGGAACAGTACTTGTATTACTGCGGCCAATTTGGTTTTTAGGGCCTGTTCACATCAGCGTTCGGTTTCCGTTGATGGGTTCCGTCAGACCTTTCCGTCGGTGGAACCCATCTATTTTTTTGCGGAAACAATAGAGTAGTTGACTGCGTTATTGATTCTGCCCAAAAAAACTGAAAATTTACGGAACGGAGACAAACAGAAACCATTTGAAACGGAAGCTTTAGGCGGGATTCACACGACCGGGTCGGGTCCGAGCCCGAGTGCCGGCCGGTAAAATCGGCCATTCTGCCCGGCAGGTTTGCATAAAGTTATGCATCCGTGCCGGGCCGGACAGTGACATCAGCGGCAACTCCTGAAGGGGAATCCCCATGTGTTCGGGGATTCCGCTTCAGGAGTTTCCCCTGATGTCACTGCCCAGATATGGACAGAGACATCAAAGCGCTCTGTCCAGGAGCGGAATCCCCGAACACACGGGGATTCCGCTCCTTCAAGGAGCTAAAGTGCGGCTAGCACATAGCAGAGCGGGGAGATACCTCCCCGCTCTGCTATAGTGGCGTCGCTACAGTAGTAGCAGCCGCAGCTGCTGCTGCTACTAGCGGCGCCATCAAAGGTGTCGCCGGGCCAGGGCGCTTTTAAAACAAACAGGAGAAGGGAGCCAGCGCAGCGCTCCCTTCCACCTGCTGTACACCCCGGCCCTGCCACACCGTGTACAGCGATGCCATTCGTCAGAATGGCATCAACTCCTCCTCCTCACATGCACTCTGCGCTGTGAGGAGGAGGAGATAGAGCGCAAGAGCCGGAAAACCCGGCCGTCACTCGGGACACATCCCGGTGATGGCCGGGTATTACCCGGCCCCATAGACTTCTATGGGAGCCGGGCGGCCGGGTACCCGGGCGAAAATAGAGCATGTCCTATTTTTTGACGGGCGGTTTTCCCGGCCGTCAAAAAATCGGTCGTGTGAATAGCCCCATTAGGGGTCTATTATTCCTAATGCAGCCGGGTGCCGGCCGATTTATGAACGGCCGGCACCCGGCCGGGAAACCCTGCCGTGTGAATGAGGCCTTACCATTGAAATCAATGGTAATGCAAACGGTATCTATGGTTTCCATTTGTCTTTCTTTTGATGGGTTCCTCCGATGGGAAGGTCTGATGGAACCCATCAATGGAAACCACAATGCTGATGTGAAAACACCCTTATCATGGTAAATAAATGTGTCTAACATACTCTACCCTACTATAGTATGTTTTTCTGAATTTGTCCATGAGTGTACAACACATGATCAATGTTGTATTATGGAATATAATAAATGGATAATGGTGCATATGAAAAACACAAAACAACACTATTCTGTATTGAACAGTGCTGTGTTGCACCCAGTGTTTACATTTTTAACTACTGAATGTTGGTGGGACTATAGCAATGTGTCTACTGTTCTGTAAGGTCCTGGTATACACTAAGCTCTTTGGAGAAAACTGCAAAGGACTGAGCATTGTAAAATGAGTTTTTCAAAAAGAGAAAACACAATTTAGACATACTCTCCAAACTTAGCAACACACACACACACACACACACACACACACACACACACACACACACACACACACACACACACACACACACTATACATCTGTATACAGTAGCGGGCACAGACAGCAGAGGGCCCCTGTGCAAATACAGTATATGACCCCCTTTCTTTCTAATAGCTCATCATAGAGCACCCCCTTATGTTTCTCTAAAGATACAGTAGTAATTGTGAGCTACAGACATAAGCAGCTAGCAGCTTCTACTGAGCTGGCAATGGGCCCCTTACCCACTGGGCCCCTGTGTGGCTTCACAGGTTGCACCATTTGTATGTCTGCCCCTGTCTGTATGTTTGGAAGATATTATTTTGCTGTGGACCATGCTTGAGCTCCCAACACAAGATACACTTACATACACGCGTAGACCAGCAAAAGCAAGGAGTTATGACACTAATAGGATTGCCTGCCCTCACACCTTGTGAACAGGCATGGACAGCTTCATTGGATACCACATAACAACGTTTACTTACATCTTGTAAAGCAGTCCCACGACATAGTATTAAAAATGTGTGATCTATTAAAACTCATTTAATTAAATTATTAAAACTCATGACCATCCTAGAGTATGTAGAGGTAATACTGCCATGGAGTACTTCTGTAGCATGCTGTATGCAAAAAGTAAATGTGAAAAATAGCCAAAGAATAAATGGGGTCATGTTTGATGGGTCACAAAGTTTTCTTAACACAGCTAAATGGTCTTGTGTTAATAACAATAGCAAGTTATTTATGGATGACAGAGCAGGTAAGTTGCTGATTCCTTCAAGCCCAGTGAGTTAATCAGTATTCCTATTGGAATTGCTAATGAGCGATGCCACTAATACAGGCATTCTATTGTATTGCAGAAGTTTTAAAGACAGCCCTGACAAAGACTTGGGTGTGGAAATGGACATTTTAAGAATTAAGTTCACAACTTCCCAGAGTTGGCCTTTCAGACAAAACCTAGTGCTATTAATGCACTTACCCGGCCCACACAATGCTCTCATGAAAGTGTAGATGGCTCAACTACATTGTGTGACGATTTAGCAAGAAATTCTGAAATTGTTTTTATGCCTGTTTTAACCTCATCTAATTTTGTGGCATATCTATAAAAAACAGGTGTAAATAAATAAATATATATTAATTTATTTACTGTGTGTGGATAGATAGATAGATAGATAGATAGATAGATAGATAGATATGAGATAGATAGATAGATATATAGACAGACAGATATGCACACCCTGCACAGGCGGGTCAGAGATGCGCCTAATTTATTAGGATTTGCGCTCCTCTTATGTGCATTTTCTCCAGCGCTCTTTAGTTTGAGAGTGGCATCTAAAAACACCAGTCTTCATAAATTCCCCCAATGTGTGGAGATCATATTTATCCTATTTCCCTACAGAATATCTTTCTTTGTTTATCCTTGGTTTACCTGTGTACCTGTTTTAATTATTAACTAGACAATCATGAGATTCACTTTTGAATTGTACTATATGGAATGACTATTAGATATTTAGTAAAATCAGTAAGAGCTATCATTCTCTTCAGTTTTCATAGCATAACTAAATATTAAAGAGGCTCTGTCACCACATTATAAGTGCCCTGTCTCCTATATAAGGAAATCGGCGCTATAATGTAGGTGACAGCAGTGCTTTTTATTTAAAAACCGATCTATTTTTACCACTTTTAGCGATTTTAGATTTATGCTAATGAGTTGCTTAATGCCCAAGTGGGCGTTGTACAGGGGAGTGTATGACGCTGACCAATCAGCGTCCTGCACTCCTCTCCATTCATTTACTCAGCGCATAGGGATCCTGCTAGATCCTTATGTGCTGTATTATACTTACACATTAACAATACTGAAGTGTTTAGACAGAGAATAGACATTCCACGGAATGTCTATTCACAATCTCTGCACTTCGTTACTGTTTCTGTGGTAGTTACAGCAGAGGAATATGTAAGTATAAGACAGCACATAAGGATCTAGCAGGATCCCTATGCGCTGAGTAAATGAATGGAGAGGAGTGCAGGACGCTGATTGGTGAGCGTCATACACACCCCTGTACAACGCCCACTTGGTCTAAAGTAAAAATACGCCCACTTGGGCATTAAGCAACTCATTAGCATAAATCTAAAATCGCTAATAACGTGGTAAAAATAGATCGTTTTTTTAAATGAAAAGCATTACTGTCACCTGCATTATAGCGCCTATCTCCTTATGTAGGAGATAGGGCACTTATAATGTGGTGACAGAGCCTCTTTAACCCCTCCAGGTCGAAGCCATTTTTTGCTTTTTCATTTTAGTTTTTCACTCCCTGCCTTCCAAGAGCCATAACTATTTTATTTTCCTTCAAAAGAGTGGTGTGAGGGCTTATCTTTTGCGGGAGGAGTTGTAGTTTCTATTGGTAGCATTTAAATTTTCATATAATGTACTAGGAAGCGGGGAAAAAAATTCTCCATTGTTTTTTTAGTTTCATTTTTACGGCTTTTACGGCACGTGTGAGCGCGCTCCATACATCATCCCCGCACTGTGACGTACCCGGCACATCATTTTGCCGGAAAGGGTTAATATAGTTTTATTAAGTGAACATAATGTGGATCTGTACTTACAGGATGCAGTACATTAGGGAATTGCATATACAGCATTCCTCCTACTATACTTTTTTACTGGAATCATTTTCTTGATGAACAGCTCTGTTGCTACTAATGTGTTGTCTTTATAATGCTAGCTTCATAAACCAAGGTGTTTCTTGGACAAGCACCCTGCCAAAGCATAACCCTGAGCATTTAAAAAAAAAAATCGATATATCAAGAACTGCGGTCAAAGTGAGAAACAAACATGCAAGTGATTCTGAAAACAACCAAAGAATAATATCAGCTCTTCTACTGATGGGTCATAGCTCTATAAATGAAGAGGCCATTTTGGTAATTACTAAGGTGCTACGGGGGCAGTGGCGTAACTACCGCTATAGCAGCCGTAGCGGCTGCTACGGTACCCGCGGCATGAGGGGGCCCGTGTCGCCCGCCGGCACGGGCCCCCTCTATGGCTGGAGGCTCCGCTAGCAGCCGCTATGGCTGCTACAGCGGGACGCCACTGAACACGACTACGGCAGAGCAGGGAGGTATCTCCCCGCTCTGCCATTAAGCAAAAGACATGTATCCCCTATCCACAGGACAGGGGATACATGTGTGATCGCTGGCATTGATAGGGAGAACGGGGGACTGAAAGTCCCCTGAAGTTCTCCATCACAAACCTCGGACTTCTGGGGTCTGTGTCGGCAGCTCCGTAGAAATGAATGGAGCGCCGGTCGCGCTTGTGTGCATGCGTGACCAGCGCTCCTTTCCTTTTTATTGAGCTATGCAGACGCCGGAAGTCAGAGGTTAGTCATGGAGAACTTGTGGGACTTTCGGTCCCCCGTTCTCCCTATCGCTGCCAGCGATCACACATGTATCCCCTCTCCTGTGGAGAGGGGATACATGTCTTTTGTCTTTTTACACTGTAGGTCGCATTTTTTGGGGGGTTGGGGCTTTATGTCGTTCCCTACAGGGGGGGCTGTATAGCGTTCCCTACTGGGGGGCTGTATAGCGTTCACTACAGGGGGGGCTGTATGGCGTTCCCTACAGGGGGGGCTGTATGGCATTCCCTACAGGGGGGGCTGTATGGCATTCCCTACAGGGGGGGCTGTATGGCATTCCCTACAGGGGGAGGCTGTATGGCATTCCCTACAGGGGGGGGCTGTATGGCGTTCCCTACAGGGGGGGGCTGTATGGCGTTCCCTACAGGGGGGGCTGTATGGCGTTCCCTACAGGGGGGGCTGTATGGCGTTTCCTACAGACCGCCCCTGTAAGGAACGCCATACAGTCCCCCCTGTAGAAAACGCCATACAGTCCCCCCTGTAGATAACGTCATACAGTCCCCCCTGTAGATAACGCCATACAGTCCCCCTCTGTAGATAGCGCCATACAGCCCCCTCTGTAGATAGCGCCATACAGCCCCCTCTGTAGATAATGCCATACAGTCCCCCCTGTAGATAATACCATACAGCCCCCTCTGTAGAGAACGCCATACAGAGTCCCCCCTGTGGATAGCGCCATACAGCCCCCTCTGTAGATGGCACCATACAGCCCCCCCTGTAGATAACGCCATGCAGCCCCCTTTGTAGATATCTACAGAGGGGGCTGTATGGCGTTATCTACAGGGGGGACTGTAAAAAAGGCACTATCTACAAGGGGGGGGGGGGCCAGTCAAAAGTTTGCTATGGGGCCCAGTCTTTCCTAGTTACGCCCCTGTACGGGGGCTATATTGACAGCCAGAAGGCCATAAGAAAAAAACGTGAGTAAAAATCTGTGCAGTATGATGAACACCTGATACCCATATTTTTGTGAAAAAATCAGATTTACTGTAAGTTGATGAAGGTAAACCTGCTATTTAGTTTGTACAGCAAGATAACTCAATCAAATATCCAGGTAAAAATACTGACACTGACATAAATGATTTACATAAGCAGTTATTGAATAAATAACAACTAGGAATATTGTAATGTGCAGCCCACAGACTCTGAGACTGACGTCTCATGCCACAAATGGTACGCCACAACGGAGAGTGACACTTGGCAGTTTTTGGATTGTGGATGTATAAAGATACAAATGATTGAAGTTAGTCATTATTCATGTTTTGTTTTTCTCACCATCATGGTGTTCATTCAGTTTTCTTTAAAGTGTAGATCTTCAGGGAATAAGATTTGTTTCATACAGTTATTCTAATTACTAATGAAATCTATTAGTGCTTAAATAAATAGCGCTTTTAATTAAATTCTGAATACTGACGGGACTTTATTATACAGTTTACTTGTCTATGTGCATTTAAGCCTTGATACATTAAAGGCTATATAAACCTTTGAAAGGGATTTTTTTTTAATCAAAATGTTAGTGTGTTTGGTGCAACCTTATAATTAGTTTTTATTAAATATTATTTTTACTTTTTGAGATACACTAGTGCTTTGTATTCAGAGCAGCTGTATCGTTCGCTAAGACCTGAATCCGTCAGTCCCGCAGACTGGTTCAGTATCAGCGAGTCCTGCGTGTCTACTGACACACAGGATCCAGTTATAAACTTAGATGTGATGGATAACAGGTGGAACCTGCGTGTCAGAGACACGTAGGACCCGCTGACGCTGAACCTGTCAGGTCTGCAGACCTGACAGGATTCTGCGTAAGATACAGCTACCCTGTATGCAGAATACAGACCTGCTGTATCTCAAAAACTAAAAAGGATTTTTAATAAAAACGATATTCTCTATTGAGAACACATGCTCTGCCGAGCATGCCTGTCTATGCATGGCTCAGGAAGAATAGCTGCTGGCCGGCCTGACAGCTATCTTAAAGTGTTTGGCAAGCTTAAAGATATTTTAGTTATGGTGCTTTATACGGAATACAGTAGAGGAATTGGGCGTTTATTACATGTAAAAAAAATAAGCAACATACAGTGTGCGTTACTGTTCTCTAAAATATGAGTGTTTTGATATTACTTACTTTTTATGATATCTATATATCATACAGAGTGTCTTTAAACATGTTTCTGAGAGACCAACTGTACCAACAGTAATTGATTGGATCTTGCATAATAAGTGGACGTCTGGGGACAATGAGTGGGCTAAATGCTACCACAAGGGCTTTGAAGTAGAAGAAATGAATGTAAGTTTCATGACCCCAGACAGATTTCTCCCAAGGCACCAAGACTTGATATTTTCCCTCTGAAGCTGAATTGTACTTGTCCGGTATTTTTTAAGTATATTATGTGTTTCATAGAATATTGTAGTTATAAAATAACTATTTATGCCATAAAAACGCTAGATTTCATTTTGCTTTAATGATTCTTATTATTGACGGCTGCATTGTTATATTGGAGATGTTGTTTTGCTTTTTGTATAGATTTTTAAAATTGATCTGGTTTGTTCTAGGAAACCTATTTATTAGTGATGTCTTTTTATATTTGTTATGGTCCAATGACACTTTAAAGCTTTAGAGCTTGACTGGTTTGTTGATATGTATCCGCTTTTTATGAACTCTTAAAACATTCTGAAAGAATAGATAATTATAGTGTGCCCTTTCATAGTGACAATTCATTGAATAGCTATTCAAATTCTGTCTTTTGTTTTGGGAAATTAGTTTTAAAGTTACTATTATTGAATCATGCATATTGCTTTTATTCTCCTTTTTGAACAGAAAAAAAATATGCACAACAGAATTGTAGTTGGTTTCTATGGACTTCAAATATTAATAAAGACCTACACCATTCCCCAACCACTGTTGACAGTTCGTGTGTTGTGACATGTAATTAGTCATTATGTAGGATTGTCAATAGAGAGAGAGAGAGGGAAGTGAGCACTCTGTTAATGCTAGAGATAGAACAGGTTGTCACTGGAAGAAAACACATTGAGGCATATATAGCAGTTTATTTATGGCAGTTCTTTGACATAAATACTCTGAAAAATATGGTGTTCATGCTGAATGTTACATTTATGAGACCCCTAAATCCCTCTTTTCACACATACAAAAGTGTTTAAAAAAGTAGGTACAACTACAGCTTTAGCCATGAGTAAGAACACGGTCAGTGTTTGAAACCTGTAGGCTTTGCCATTTACCATTTGAAACCACCTCGATACTGCGTCTCTCCATATTTTATTCATTTCTCTATGATAATAAAAGTGGGAACATTGATTCCCTTTTAAACTAACAAACAGCGCTGGATCAAATCTTATTTTTCTTCACAACTACAGCTTGTCTCTAAGCGAGACCTACATTTTCACCACTTTTTACTGAAGTGTCACGCTGCCCGTAATGAAGGTCCTATAATGATAGAACAAGAAAAATTCTCAGCATAGCTCAGCTCTGATTTGCTTTGCATTTAAAAAGTATTAAACATGTAGTGGATATATACAAGGACTGCATCCAACAGCTGCCGTCTCTATCCTTCGGGAAAATCCTGAATAAAATAAGAGATACAACTCAATACCAATACTTTGTTAGGGAAAGCTGGAGAATTATAACTTTGGTTTAAAAGGGAACTATCCACTTTTGACCAAGACAGAAGCAGTTTTTTACCCTCCAAACATTTACTTATTGAACCTTTGATTTAAAAATGACAGAGGTTCTTTTGGCCTGCTTCCTAATCATGACATCTGGACACCATATTAATGGTCCATCCAGTCATCTGTACTAGAGAATGGCATTTTTGCTATATATAAGAGCATGCAACATTTGGAATATATATATATTTTTTAAAGATGGTGCCCTTCAGATATTTTTCTTTATATAAGATAGAAGCAAGATTTATGCTAACTATGTACTCCAGTAGTACTGCAAAACAAGGCATTACTATGTTATGCAGTGCTGGAGTTTGAACAGAATTTGTTACCAGGTTTATGCTGCCCTCTCTGAAGGTAGCATAAACTAGTGCCAGAGACCCTGATTCCAACTCTGGGTGACTTCTAAATTATCTTCTGCAGTGCAAGAATAGTCAGGAGATATAGTTAGATCCAGAATTATTTGGACAGTGACACAAATTTTGGCATTTTAGCTGTTTACCAAAACGTATTGAATATACAGTTATACAATCAATATGGACTTAAAGTGCAGACTCTCAGCTTTAATTTGAGGGCATTCACATTCTAATTTGAGGAAGGGTTTAGGAATTACAACTCTTTAATATGTAGCTGCCTCTTTTTGCTGGGACCTAAGGTAATTGGACAATTATCTCAAAAGCTATTTAATGGGCTGCATGGGCTATTCCCTCATTATTCCATCATCAATTAAGCAGGTAAAAGGTCTGGAGTTGATTCCAATTGTGGCATTTGCATTTGGAAGCTGTTGCTGTGAACCCACAACTTGAGGTCAAAGAAGCTCTCAATGCAGGTGAAACAGACCATGGTTAGGATTAAATAAATGAAGAAATCCATCAGAGAGAGAGCACAAATGTTAGGAATGGCCAAATCAACAGTTTGGTAGAATCTTTAAAAAAAAAAAAAAGCACACTGGTGATCTCGTGAACTCCAAAAAGGCTGGACATCCACGGAAGACAACCGTGGTGGATGATCGCAGAATCCTTTCCATGGTGAAGAAATACCCCTTCACAACATCTACCCAAGTGAAGAACACTCTCCTGGAAATAGGTGTATCAGTATCGAAGTCTACCATAAAGAGAAGACTTCATAAAAGCAAATACAGAGGGTTCACCACAAGGTCAAACCATTAATCAGCCTCAAAAATAGAAAGGCCAGTTTAGACTTTGCCAAACAACATGTAAAGAAGACAGCCCAGTTCTGGAACAGCATTTCTTTGGACAGATGAAACTAGGATCAACCTCTACCAGAATGAACTGAGGAAGAAAGTATGGAGAATGCTTGGAACGGCTCATGATCCAAAGCACACCACATCCTCTGTAAAACATGGTGGAGGCAGTGTGATGGCATGGACATGCATGGCTGCCAAAGGCACTGGGTCACTAGTGTTTATTGATGATGTGACTGAAGACAGAAGCAGCCGGATGAATTCTGAAGTGTTCAGGGATATACTTTCCGCTCAGATTCAACCAAATGCAGCAAGGTTGATTGGACGTCTCTTCACAGTACAGATAGACAATGACCCAAAACATACAGTGAAAGCAACCCAGGAGTTTTTAAGGCAAAAAAGTGGAATATTCTGCAATGGTCAAGACAATCATCAGATCTCAACCTGATCGACCATGCATTTCACTTGCTTAAGACAAAACTTAAAGCAAAAAGACCCACAAACAAGCAACAACTGAAGACAGCTGCAGTAAAGGCCTGGCAAAGCATGAAAAAATAGAAAACATTTTCTTACTAAAAGTTTCGCTCACCTCATAACCACCACGCCATGGTTGCGTTTTCCAATGCGTTTTTTTTATATATGATGCTTGACTGATACAAAAAATGAGTAATTAATCCAAACGCTGTGGGTGCTTGTAGATACTCCTAAACTGATCCTGTATCGACTGCAGGCAATTGAAGCAAAAACGGTGTGTAGAAAAGGCAGATCCAGCACTCGAATATTAAAATTCCAATTTTATTTAGGTCATTTTAAAACAAAAGATAAAACAAAAATCCCGGGACCACGCTTACGCGTTTCAGACCACTAGGGTCCTTAACCCCTTCCCGCTCCTTGACGTACTGTTACGTCATGGCAGCTGTATCGTTCGCGCTCCATGACGTAATAGTACGTCTCGGGAGTAACCGCCGTTTCGGCCGTCCTCCCGACACATACAGGAGCTGTGACAGTTGCTGTCTCGTACAGCAGCTGTCACAGCTCCTACAGCGGGGACCGATCGCTGTGTCCCCGCTGATTAACCCCTTAAAAGCCGCGTTCTATAGAGATCGCGGCTTTTTAGGGGTTAAGCTGCCATTGCCGGCCTGCTACACGATAGCGGCCGGCGATGGTGACTATGGCAACCGGACACCAAACAATGGCGTCCGGCTATGCCATAGACGGAAGCCTAGTGGGTCCTGACAACGTCAGGACCCACTGTGCTTGCTGTCAGTGAGTAGCTGACAGTTCTAATACACTGCACTACGCATGTAGTGCAGTGTATTAGAATAGCGATCAGAGCCTCCTGCCCTCAAGTCCCCTAGTGGGACAAAGTAATAAAGTAAAAAAAAAGTTAAAAAAAGATGTGTAAAAATAAGAAAATAAAAGATTTAAAAGTAAAAATCCCCCCTTTTCCCTTATCAGTCCTTTATTATTAATAAAAATATATAAACAAACAAATAAACTATACATAATTGGTATCGCTGCGTCCGTAACGGCCTGAACTACAAAATTATTTCATTATTTATCCCACACGGTGAACGCCGTAAAATAAAATAATAACAAACCGTACCACAATCACAATTCTTTGGTCACTTCACCTCCCAAAAAATGGAATAAAAAGAGATCAAAAAGTCGCATGTACCTAAAAATTGTACTGATCGAAACTACAGTTCGTTACGCAAAAAATAAGTCCTCGTACGGCTTTATTGATTGAAAAATAAAAAAGTTCTGGCTCTTAGAATAAGGTAACACAAAAAGTGAATGATTGTTTACAAAACGTATTTTATTGTGCAAACGCCATAAGACATAAAAAAAAACTATAAACATCTGGTATCGCCGTAATCGTATCGCCCCGCAGAATAAAGTGAATATGTCATTTATAGCGCACGGTGAACGCTGTAAAAAAAAAACGAAAAAAAAAAAACAATAGTAGAATTGCTGTTTTTTAGTCACCACGCCACCTAAAAATAGAATAAAAACTGATCAAAAAGCCACATGCACCCCAAGAAAACTACAATGGATTCCTCAAGGGGTCTAGTTTCCAAATTGGGGTCACTTTTGGGGGGGTTCCCAATGTTTTGGCACCACAAGACCTCTTCAAACCGGACATGGTGCCTAATAAAAAAGAGGCCTCAAAATCCACTAGGTGCTCCTTCGGTTCGGAGGCCGGTGCTTCAGTCCATTACCGCACTAGGGCCACATGTGGGATATTTCTAAAAACTGCAGAATCTGGGCAATACGTATTAATTTGCGTTTCACTGATAAATCCTTTTGAGTTATAAAAAAAATGGTATAAAGAGGATTTTCTGTCAAAAAAAAAATATGTAAATTTCACCTCTACTTTGCTCTAAATTTTTGTGAAACACCTAAAGGGTTCATAAACTTTCTAAATGCTGTTGTGAATACTTTGAAGGGTCTAGTTTCTAAAATGGGGTATTTCATAGGGGTTTCTAATATATAGGCCCCTCAAAGCAATTTCAGAACTGAACTGGAACCTAAAAAAATAAATAAATTAGGCAATACTTCGCTTCTTACATTATACTGATAATGAGCCGTGCCCACCCCGAGATGACCCCAGTTTTGACCGTTTGTATAAACAGAGACCCCTATTAGACCATTCCAGTGCCCGGTTTTTCCAAGCATACACCCCCGAGAAGTGTATTTCTATTGATGAGTCCCTGGTACATTTTAAAGGGAGGGTTCAATTCCGCGAGTACCTGCCGGGTAAGAGGGCAAGGTATGGCGTGAAGATGTATAAGCTGTGAGAGTGCATCAGGGTATACCTACAGGTTTAGGCTATATGAAGGAAAGGCCACCCCCAAACCAGACTGCATCCTGGACTACAATAGGTACATGGGAGGGATGGACTTGTAAGATCAAGCCCTGAAGCCCTACAGCGCTATGCGGTGTGGTATAAGAAGCTGGCCGTGCACATCATACAGATGGCATTGTACAATGCGTACGTGCTACGTCGATGTGCAGGCCAGACGGGAACTTTCCTGGAATTTCAAGAGGTGATTATCAAGAACCTAATCTTTAGGGACCAAGAAGGGGGGGCACCCAGTATTTCTGGAAGCGAGGCCACACGCATCGTACCAGGGCAACACTTTCCAGGAGAAGTTCCCCAAACTGGCAAGAAGGGAAAAAGACAAAAGAGGTGCAAAGTCTGCTATAAGAGGGCGATAATGGATGACACAATATATCAATGTGACACGTGTCCCGAATAACCAGAGCTCTGTATGAAAGAGTGTTTTAAAATTTATCATACATCCCTTGGTTTATAATTTACCCCAATTTTACTTATCCTGTTGCACTCCACACAGCTTATCCCCCCTCGTCTTTCCCCTCTGAGCCCTGCTGTGTATCCAGGCAGCTGATAACAGCCACATGTAGGGTATTGCCATACCCGGGAGAACCCACATTACAGTTTAAGGGGTGTAGGTCTCCGGTCAAAATGCTCACTACACCTCTAGATGATTGCCAGATGGTTTCAACTGTACTGGTACCTCAGGGGCTTCTGCATACATGACTTCGCACTAGAAAATCCCCAGTAGGCCAAATGGTGGTCCTTTCCTTCTGAGCCCTCCCATGGGCCCAAACGGCAGTTTATCACAACAAATGGGGTATTGCGGCACTCAGAACAAATTGCGCAACAGAATGGGGTATTTTGTTTCTTGTGAAAATAAGAAATTTTCAGCCAAAACTACATATTATTTGAAAAAAATTATTTTGTTTTCATTCCCAGCCCAATTTAAATAAGTTCTGTGAAAAAACTATGGGGTCAAAATGGTCACAACACCCATAAATGAATTCCTTGAGGGGTGTAGTTTCCAAAATGGGGTCATTTGTGGTTGGTTTCTATTGCTTTGATACCTCTGGGGCTCTGCAAATGCGACATGGCACCCGAAAACCAATCCAGCAAAATCTGGACTCCAAAGAACACACAGCGCTCCTTTCCTTCTGAGCCCTCCCATGGGCCCAAACGGCAGTTTATCACCACAAATGGGGTATTGCCGCACTCAGGACAAATTGGGCAACAAAATGGAGTATTTTATTTCTTGTGAAAATAAACATTTTTGAGCTAAAATGACATATTATTGGAAAAAATATATTTTTTTTTAATTCCCAGCCCAATTCAAATAAGTTCTGTGAAGAAACTATGGAGTTTAAATGGTCACTTTACTCATAAATTAATTCCTTGAGGGGTGTAGTTTCCAAAATGGGGTCACTTCTGGTGGGTTTCCATTGCTTTGATACCTCTGGGGCTCTGCAAATGCGACATGGCACCCGAAAACCAAACCAGCAAAATCTGTACTCCAAAGAACACACAGCGCTCCTTCCCTTCTGAGGCCTCCCATGGGCCCAAACAGCAGTTTATTGCCACAAATGGGGTATTGATGCACTCAGGAGAAATTGGGCAACAAAATGGAGTATTTTGTTCCCTGTGAAAATAAGAAATTTTGGTAAAAAATTACATCTTATTGGAAAAAATGTCATTTTTTTAATGTCACAGCCCAATTGAAATAGGTGCTGTGAAAAAACTGTGTGGTCAAAATGCTAACAACAACCATAAATGAATTCCTTGAGGGGTGTAGTTTCCAAGATGGGGTCACTTTTGGTGGGTTTCCATTGCTTTGATACCTCTGAGGCTCTGCAAATGCGACATGGCACCCGAAAACCAATCCAACAAAATCTGGACTCCAACAAACATATAGCGCTCCTTTCCTTCTGAGCCCTCCCATGGGCCCAAACGGCAGTTTATCACCACAAATGGGGTATTGCCACACTAAGGACAAATTGGGCAACAAAATGGGGTATTTTGTTCCCTGTGAATATAAGAAATTTTGATCACAAATGACATTTTATTGGAAAAAATGACATTTTTTGCATTTCACAGCCCAATTCAAATACGTACTGTGAAAAAACTGTGCGGTCAAAATATTAACAACAACCCTAAATGAATTCCTTGAGGGGTGTAGTTTCCAAAATGGGGTCACTATTGGGGGATTCCTACTGTTTTGGCACCTCAACACCTCTTCAAACCTGGCATGCTGCCTAAAATATATTCTAATAAAAAAGAGGACTCAAAATGCACTAGGTGCTTCTTTGCTTCTAGGGCTTGTGTTTTAGTCCACGAGCGCAGTAGGGCCACATGTGGGACATTTCTAAAAACTGCAGAATCTGTACAATACATATTTAGTAGTGTTTCTCTGGTAAAACCTTCTGTGTTACAGAAAAAAAAAATGAATATAATTCAAATTCTGCAAGAAAAATGAAATTTGCAAATTTCACCTCCACTTTGCTTTAATTCCTGTGAAATGCCTGAAGGGTTAAAAAACTTTCTAAATGCTGTTTTGAATACTTTGAGGGGTCTAGTTTTTAAAATGGGGTGTTTTATCAGGGTTTCTAATACATAGGCCCCACAAAGCCACTTCAGAACTCAAGAGGTACCTTAAAAAAAAGGCTTTTGAAATTTTCTTAAAAATATGAGAAATTGCTGTTTATGTTCTAAGCCTTGTAACGTCCAAGAAAAAGAAAAGAATGTTTAAAAAACGATGCCAATCTAAAGTAGAGATATGGGAAATGTGAACTAGTAACTATTTTGGGTGGTATAACCGTCTGTTTTACAAGCAGATGCATTTAAATTCTGAAAAATGCAATTTTTTCAAAATTTTCTCTCAATTTTGCAATTTTTCACCAATAAACACTGAATATATCGACCAAATTTTACCACGAACATGAAGCCCAATGTGTCACGAGAAAACAATCTCAGAATCGCTTGGGTAGGTTTAAGCATTCCGACGTTATTACCACATAAAGTGAAATATGTCAGATTTGAAAAATGGGCTCTGAGCCTTAAGGCCAAAACTAGGCTGTGTCCTTAAGGGGTTAATCATAGCTTACTTTGCAAGGATAAAATTCATATATATATATATATATATATATATATATATAGTCAAAGACATTCAATCAGGTGACTGTTTAGGGCTGGATTCGGAAATTTAACTCTATGTTGTATGTAACAAAATTTGTGTCGTAGTTATCCTATAGTGTTATAATTCGCAAGATTATTATACAAAAATAGTGAGAACATCACACATAGCATATTAATGAATGACTGTCACAAAGTGAAAACTATTTTAACCCCTTAATGACCGGGCCATTTTGCACGTTAATGACCAAGGATTATTTTTTGTTTTTTCACGGTCGCATTCCAAGAGTCGTAACTCTTTTTTTATTCCGTCTATATAGCCGTATAAGGGCTTGTTTTTTGCGGGACGAGATGTATTTTGTAATTGGACCATTTTTAGATGCTTATAACATATTGATTAACTTTTATTAACTTTATTTTAGGAGAGAATTGAAAATAAGCAGCTATTCCAGCATTGATTTTCACGTTATAAGTTTACGCCGTTTACTACGCAGTGTAAATAACATGTTAACTTTATTCTGTGGGTTGGCACGATTACGGGGATACCAAATATGTAAAGGTTTTATATGTTTTTCCTACGTTTGCACAATAAAAACCCTTTTAGAAAAAAATTACTTGTTTTTGCATCGCCGCATTCCAAGAGCCGTAACGTTTTTATTTTTCCGTCGATGTGGCCGTACGTGGGCTTGATTTTTGCGGGACAATGTGTAGTTTTTATTAGTACTATTTTGGGGTACATAGGACTTATAGATTAACTTTTATTTTATTTTTTATGGGGGGAATGGGAGAAAACAGAGAATTTTGACGTTGTTTTTTGCGTTTTCTTTGGACGCCGTTCATTCGGCGGTTTAATTAATATGTTCATTTTATTGGTCAAGTTGTTACGAACGCGGGGATACCATATATGTGTATGTGTGATTTGTTTTGACCGTTTTACTAAATAAAACCACTTTTTGGGCCAAAAAAGTAGTTTTATTTGACTTTGACTGTAATTATTATTTTATTTTTTTTCACAAACTTTATTTAACGGATTTACATTTTTTTTTTTAGTCCCACCAGGGGTCTTCACTATGCGATGTGCCGATCGCATATATAATGCTTTGGTATACTTAGTATACCAAAGCATTATTGCCTGTCAGTGTAAAACTGACAGGCAACCTATTAGGTCATGCCTCCGGCATCGCCTAACAGGCAGATGCTGAAGGCAGACCTGGGGGTCTTTGTTAGACCCCCGGCTGTCATGGAAACCCGACGGCGACCCGCGATTTGTTTGCGGGGGCGCCGATCGGGTGACAGAGGGAGCTCCCCCCTCTGTCAAACACATTAAATGCCGCTGTCACTATTGACAGCGGCATTTAATGGGTTAAACTGCCGGAATCGGCGCGCGCTTCGATTCCGGCAGTTGCAGCAGGAGCCAGGCTGTGTATAACAGCCGTGCTCCTGCCGCTGATCGCGTGGGTACAGTCTCAGTACCCGCGCCATCACAGGACGGATATATCCGTCCTCCTGCGCGAACTAGCAGCTGCTGAGGACGGATATATCCGTCCTTCGGCGTTAAGGAGTTAATATACACCAAAAGAAATCTTTTAGTTGTATTTTATGGCTTGAAACATGTGACTTAGTAAGTTAATTCATTAGTCTTCAGGTGTGTATTGTAGTCAGACGTAATTCAAGAGAGACATTTAATTTGTATATTAGTAGTAGTAGAAGAACATTAGAAAAATATACTAATATTTCTAAAAGAAGTAACATTTCAATTGTATAAGTGATGTATCATGCATCGGTTATAATTAATAATATAAAGGTTGTTCAATAATGAAATAATGAAGTTTCTCTAAATGTATAACACTCATGGTGCTGAAAGACAGCTCCTTTCCCATATGGTACTTGGAAAACAATATATATTATCGGAGAGATTTTTGCCTTTGAATGACCATTACATTAATAGTGAAGAATGGACTAATAAAAACACAAAGCATCACAAAGGAGGAAACCCAGCGTTTGGTGATGTCCATGGGTTCCAGACTTCAGGCAGTCATTGCCTGCAAAGGATTCTCTACAAAGTACTAAAAAAAACACATTTTATTTATGGTAATGTTAATTTGTCCAATTACCTTTGAGCCCCTGAATCGAGGAGGCTGTGTAGAAAAACTATTGCAATTTCTAAACAGTTCACAGGATATTTTTGTTCAACCCCTTGAATTAAACCTGAAAGTCTACACTTCAATTGCATCTCAGTTGTTTCATTTCAAATCCAATGTGGTGGCATGCAGAGCCCAAATCATGAAGATTGTGTCACTGTCCAAATAATTCTGGACCCAACTGTATGTTCTTTTCAGTGATATGTTCCCTTTTAGGAGTCGTCGATATTCATGAGCTGCAGCTCCCTCCGCCCTCCGCCCACCTGCCGCTGATTGACAACTTTCTTTTTATGAACAGTATAGGGAGAAAGCTGTCAATCAGCGGTGGGAAGACGGGGAAAGCTCTGAATGCTCTCGGCTAGCGCTGCAGAAGGTAAACTCTGATTTTATGAAAACTTCTGACTACTGCAAAGTAAGTGACACATGATGGTCTCTCTCACTACTTTATGCTGCCCTCAGAAATGGCAGCAAAACCATGCGGACAGATTCTCCTGTCTTTTGCTGAACGGTGTTCTAAACCATTTCTGACCAACCTAACCTTACTGATTACTTGTGATGATACTCTTTAAGTCATAGTCTATAGAACCTTAGTTTCTATATTTTGCACTTTTAAAGCTAACATACTTGAAGTTTGTTGCATATTAGGTTGAGGTTTAACAGCAGTCAAAAGTGCATTTTCAGGTTTTGAGTTAAATTTTTTTTTCTCCAATGAAAAAACGCTCTTCTACACAGGAATAATACAAACCAATTCTTCCTATTCCCCTGCTAATATTCATGCTGCAAGATCAGAACTAGATGGATTCTGATTTTACCTATGTAGAAATATATATAAATGATATGGTAAACACTATCAAATACTTTGATTGTTGATGCAATACTTATTCCATGTGCAGAGAGCAGTTGAAAGGGATTAAAGTTTTGTTTTCAGTATTACAGGATTTGTCACGGAAATCAGTTAAACATTGCATCAATAAGTTGTTGAGACTTTCTAAATCTTAGCTGGATTCCTTGTATAAATTTGGTATTGTCGTAATCTCAATGACCCGCTGAATAAAGTTGTTAATGTTATTTATACCATGCGGTAAATGGTGTAAATTTAGGATGCAAAAAAGAGTGGCGAAGTCACTAAGGTTTTTTTTCTATCCCCCCCCCAAAAAATAATAAAAATAAAAGTTAATCAATTAATTATATGTACCACAAAATGGTGCTATTAAAAAGTACAACTTGTCTCGGAAAAAACAAGTCCTTATACAGCTATGTCGACGCAAAAATAAAAACGTTATAGCTGTTTCAATGCGCCGATAGAAAAAATAGCTTGGTCATTAAGGCCTAAAATAGGCTGGATACTAAGGGGTTTACATCGATCAAGAATGGCATTTAGATCTTTGTAAATATTTTTAGAGACCCACACTTAAACAAAATCTGTAAAGCAAAGCTCATCCAAACCCACAGCACAGCAAGTTACTCACCCAAAACCTTTACCTAAAATTATGATAGTGATTCTTTTTTTTTTTTATATGATCTGAATTTTGAACTGGAGAATACATCAAACATACATCAGACACCCGCATTACTGCAGGCTCCATCAAGACGCTTTCACCCTGACCACCACTTATCATTGATGCTGTTTATCGGAGCTCACAGCGATATCTAACCCGTAACCTGCAAAAATTTAAGTTGTATTGGTATTTTTCATTTATTCATTTGTGTGTTTGTCTGGTTGTATGCATTCAAGTTTATGTGGCACAATATACTTTACTAAGAAATTTACCAGGGCAAGTACTTGACACTAGGCGATAAATCTAAACATTTGTAACTTGGAACTCTAGGCACAGAATTAGGTTTCCACATACAGAATCAATCACATGTTATGCCTTGGAGCCTGTCCTAATGTCCTCTGGAATACATGAGAGTGCACTTACAGTATTGAAGACTTACAAGCTCCGGTCAATGGGACACATTTCTAGTAACCATGGCAAACCGATTACCAGAATGTGTCCAGCTCTGTTTGGAAATGCTTTTATCCATGCTACTGTTAATACTTCTTCAGAACTCAGAGTGAAAAGATGAAGCTTTTAGGATTCACATTAAACATTGCCTATATTTTGTTCCTAACATTTCAACATTTAGCTCAGGGGCTAAAAATGCATTAAACTCAAAGTCCAGACTTTGGGCTGAAGTTCATATAATTAGGTCACGCAGAACACTGCTTGGCTTAACTTCTATAAAAGGCGGCACGATTGGATTGTAAAATGAAAATGTAACTCAATTAAAATGTAAATAAATTACAAAAATAATGTGGATCTTGCAAGATCCAAATATCATGAACCTATGTCGACACAAAATATTTTAGGTAAATAGGTGCTTATGCTTGAATGAACTCACAGGTTGCATATTAAAGTGGTAATACAAAGATGGACATGTCTGAGGGCCTCTGAACTGTCCATTGTTCTGGAACTTATTTGTTCTGGGGAGCATTGGGTTTCCAGCTCCCAGACACCAGCTCTATTGAATGGGACTGAGCTGCCAAACTGACACAGACTATGGATAAGAGCGGAGCTCCCTTTTTGAAAAAACAAACCCTCCTTTCCAACCCTCTAAGCTTTGCTGAACCTAGAAATTACTCTTTATAGAGGAGAGAGGCTGATATTTTTGCCCCCTGGTAATGTCGGACAGTCACAATAGATATTAGACTGTCAGCGGATCCTGCCTTTTGCAAAAGGGGGAACTGATGAGAGAACACCGATATGAACACTGAAAAATCACATAATTACATTTGTCCAAAAATACTTGAAAAAAAAATATCTCTCCTTACTGAAGGCGCTTCTGCACGGTCGTTGATGGTCAGCTACGTTTTCATTGAAGAACGGGCCTCTCAGTGAATAAATTATAAAATGGCTTTATTGCTTAAAAAAACACGTGTACTTTTAAACAACAAGTGTCTCTATAGGTGAATCTGGAAGCTATGTGTTTCGACCTAGTACTTAGGTCTCCATTATGCTTATGAAAAAACATTAGAGTGCATTCTTTCAATGCTCACTAGAGTGATTCCTTTTTTCAAGTATTTTTGGACTATTTCTTACATCGGACCACGCTGACCCTTTAGCTACCGGTGCCCACTCTGAAGGCCAGCAGACTGCCAATCTATGGAGCTTATGTTCACCACATGCTTGAAGTTCGTGTTGTGCCGACCAGCTTGTACAACCATAGAAGGTGAGTGTATTACCAAACACCTCCTCCTTTCCTTTTTGTATGTGCCATCTGTTTTTGAACCTATGTTATCGCATTAGAGGAGCGTCCTGTGTGGCTCTTTTTCCTGCATCTTTCCCCATAATTACATTTGTGTGTAGGAGCCATAAATACCTAGCGCTTAAGCTAGGATCAGATCCCATTCTGTGAGATCAGCAAAGCCTTACCTAAAGTTTGATTTATGAAAACCCTTCCTGATCACACAAGGTGAAATCAAAACCTCTCCTTGGCTCAAATTATACATATCAGGCTTTGAGCTGTGAGACGACCATGTGCAGGCAAGTAGTTAATTGGCAATTACATTGCAGGTGGCAATGTATAATTCATAACTTTTGTATGGTAAACATTGGGGCATATTTACTAATGCTGTCTAAGATTTAGACTGCGTAAATTTAGACCAGGGATTTAGAAGATGTGCTAATTTTATCACAGTAGTGTACGCAGTAT
This sequence comes from Rhinoderma darwinii, assembly GCF_050947455.1. Lineage (NCBI taxonomy): Eukaryota > Metazoa > Chordata > Amphibia > Anura > Rhinodermatidae > Rhinoderma > Rhinoderma darwinii. The sequence continues at coordinate 174,769,780 of NC_134689.1, read as the reverse complement.
GACAAATTTTGGCACATCTAAACATTTTAGAAATTTTTCTCTTACACCTGTTACCACCTTATACCACCCATTGGTTGACTTAGTATGCAACAGTTTTTTTGCGCCAAATTTTGGCCCACATTAGGGCATTTTAAGCCATGCACCTTTCCTTTAAAACTTGCCTTCTTTTCTAGACGCTTTTAAAAATTGTCTTGTGAGGTGCAAACATCTGTTTGGCGCATTCTTGTAATATCTCTAAAACTAAATGTGAAATTGTGCGCCAAAAATGCACCACATATGAAAGTAAAATACAACAAAAAAAATCTAGTTCACCTGCCCCATTGTGTTCATTTTTGAAAGATTATGGCTATGATGAGAAAAAAAACGTGTTTGATAAATCCAGCCAAAGATTAAAAACTTTTTTGCTATTATGATTGTGGGGCATTGTAAACTATGGGGCAGGTTTACTTCTCAAAATGTACCATAATTCTGGCTCATATTGAGCCAGGATTTTGGCATATATGCTATGCGCCACATTTATTAACTGGTTTAGACCCTTTTTTCAACATGTATGACAAGGCGGTGTGGCTTAGTGGTAAATGGGATGTGGTTTATGAGAAAGGAAACAGCACTGTGTGCCAAAAATTTGGAAAAAAACTGGTGTAACAACCTAAAAGCGCAGGGAACATAACATCCATAATAAATAGAAAGAATGTATCTACCCCGTATCAAAAAATGGAAATCTTTATTGATAATAAATAACAATACATGGTATCACATAAATATATAAATAAACAAAATAGAATAGGTCATATACGAAGAGCAGCATCAGTGGTATAGCTGTAATAATACCCAGAGGTAAACAGAACAACCCATCTCAACCCAAAAATGTCCCATACTCCACCTCACCATGAAATACAGAGCATGACTAACTAAGGAACAATGGCCAGAAAGTCAAATACAGACCTTATAGGTACGTAAGAATAGGTGATGAATGTACATGAAGTAAAACCCAGATATAGCAATGAACATGGTAAGCTAAAATTAAGCTGAAAGAGTCAAAAAGAATATAATTATAAATAAACCGTACCTAAAGACATGGTAGTAGGAGGGCACGAAGGGAGATGTGGCACAAAAACGCCTCGACGCGCGTTTCGCCCAAGACCGGCTTCGTCAGGAGGCTGACTACACTAAAAATATCCGGGGCTTATATAGAAACGCTGGAAACACAAAAATACTTGCACCTGTGATTAACCTGCAAATCGGCGCTCAGCTCACATGATCAGGGCCTCACATCACCGGAAGCGCTGTGTGTCTGCGTGGTGACGGAGCGCACTGAGATGATATTCTTATGTACCTATAAGGTCTATATTTGACGTTCTGGCCATTGTTCCTTAGTTAGTCATGCTCTGTATTTCATGGTGAGGTGGAGTATGGGACGTTTTTTGGTTGAGATGGGTTGTTCTGTTTACCTCTGTATTATTACATCCATACAACTGATGCTGCTCTTCGTATATGACCTATTCTATATTGTTTATTTATATATTTATGTGATACAATGTATTGTTATTTATTATCAATAAAGATTTCCATTTTTTGATACGTGGTAGATACACATTCTTTCTATTTATTCTGGGTGTTATGTTCCCTGCGCTTTTTGTGCTTTTGGGTTGTTTAACGATATAGTGGGGACTCCCTTGTTCTGTTGTTTGAGGTTTTTTGTAGGCTTACAAAAAACTGGTGTAAACCAAGTCAACTAATAGGTAGTATAAGAAAGAAAAAAAGTGTCTAACATCTCAAGATACAGCAAATGTATCATACAGTATGCACCACTTTGATACATTTGTTGTATTTTCTGACTGCCTTGTTGAAATTTACTCTGTTTAAAACTTAGACAGTATTAGTAAATCTGCCTCAATCTTTTTAGTTGAAAGACAAAGATAAGAGCATTTTGTCTGGTTGATACAGTGTGAGAGTCAATCCATCATACTATCTTCATATATAACACTTTGATGTGCACTATTGTGGCTTAATAGGAGCCTAAACCTAAAGCAAAATGTAATCTTCTAAAAATCCTTTTATCCATCTAGAATGATTTTCCCTGACCTCATAACATTCGTTGCTGGAGATATATTTGCCTGTACTTAAACAGAGATATAGAATAGAAGAGGCACATTCTCTGATCTACATAGAGTAGGTCAGCATAACAAAACAATAATTAATAATTGAAGAGAGATTTCATAATGTTTGGTGGTGAAGGATCACTTTCATTGCATAAACATTTTATTGAACATTATTATCAGGTTAAATACCACTGAAATCATGGAAGTTCCTTGATGGTTCCATTCCTATTGTTTTGTAAATGCTTAAGTTGTGGGACCATATTCTGAAATATAAACTCTTTAATGTAGTACTAGAAAACAACAGTAGTTGTTTAACACCTTCCCTACTTCCCACAGTCGTTTGACGGTGAGCAGTGCTGATCCTGAGTCTACAGAGACGTCTTTTGATGTCGGTGTAGAAAAGAACTCTGAGCGCTCCAGAGAGTGTTAGTGCTCTAAGCAGGAGCTGTTACTATCAGTTTCTTAACTTAGAGCAGCCTTCTAAATATGGCTGGGATCAAAGGTACCTCCGATCCCAGCCGCTTAACCCTTTGATTAACGTGGTCCTCTTTGATCGCGTCACTGGAAACCTGTTGATGCAATCGGAGACTAGGAAACCCTCTGCACTGGGGAGCTAGAAAGGACCACATGGCTGTCTGTTCTGTAGGCCTGATGTTAGGACACACTTTAGATCCTCTCTTCTCTGTAGATCCTCTAAAGCTCTGTCAGGTTGGATGGGGACCGTCAATGGACAGCCATTTTCAGGTCTCCAGAGATTTTCGATTGGGTTCAAGTCAGGGTGCTGGCTGAGCCACTCAAGGACATTCACAAAGTTGTCCCTAAGCCACCCCTGTGTTGTCTTGGCTGTTTGCTTAGGGTCATTCTCTTTCTGGAAGGTGAACCTTCGGCCCAATCGGAGGTCCAGAGCACTCTGGATCAGTTTTTTATTAGGAATATCTCTGTACTTTGCGCCATTCATCTTTCCCTCAACTGTGCCCAGCCTGGCTGTCCCATTCGCTGAAAAATACCCCACAGCATGCTGCTGCCAACACCATGCTTCACTCTAGCGATAGTATTGGGAAGGTGATGAGCAATGCCTGGTTTCTTCCAGAAATTACACTTAGAATTGAGCCCAAAAAGTTCAATTTTGGTTTCATCAGACCACAGAATCTTGTTTCTCACAGTCTGAGAGTCCTTTATGTGTTTTGTTTTTTTTTTGCAAACTCCAGGCAGACTTTAATGTGTCTTTTACTGAGGAGGAGAGGCTTCTTTATATAGAATTCAACTCTTCATGCACTGACTTCCTGGTGAACTTGTGATAGGATCGGACATTGAGAAGGGTCAAAACATCGGCTTGATCCAGGACAGAATGTGGATTTTTAGCAACTTTTTTTAGGAGACCCTTCTAACAAGGAGAGATTGTGTAAAGCAAACAACCTTTTCCAGCACACTACCCACAAGCAGTTATTTGCTAATAGTTTGCAAGATAATTGGTCTTCCTTTTAGTGGCTCACGTAATGGCTTGATCCATTGGTAAAAGAAAGGCCAATAACAATTTAAGTCTTCTCAATCCAATTAATTGTATATTTGCATATTACATATGCAAAGTGTATGCTCGACTTTGGTCTATCAGAAATGAAACTGCAATTGCATATTAGGTAATTGCATAAGTGAATTGCTCTTTTTATGAGCAGGAATTAGTCCCTACCATTACTGTCACCAGAATATTGGCTTCCATTGACAGATAGCATACTCATACAGAGACAGATAGCATACTCACAACTTCATGACTATTCTACTTCATATGTATTATTGTATTGACTGATAGGTTCGACTTCCTAAATCTTTAGTCAATATAGTTGTCTTTAGGAACTGATAGCTCTTAATAATTCTCTTGTGAGGTTGTCTTACTGGGACAACAGATTGAAATAATTGACAAAGGGAATTCACACAAGTAAAAAATGCATGTAAATCTGTCCGTGTGCGTTGCGTTTTTGCATCATTGTGCTTTGTGTGTGTGGTATGTGTATGTGGTATGTGTGGTATGTAATTGATGTGTGAAACACGGACAGCACACAGATGTGCATTTGTGTGCTATCTGTGGTTTTCACGCACCCATTGACTTCAATGGGCGACTACGTGCGTGAAAACGCATCAATATAGGACATGTAGTGAGTTTCACACAACAGACACTCGCTGCATGAAAACTCATATTCGAATAGTCCCATTGAAATCAATGGATCCGTGTGCTGTGCGTTGTTTCGACGCACAAGACACCGACGAGAATCACGCTCGTCTGAATAAGCCCTAACTGTACATATGTAAATTGTTACATTAGGCTTTCAACATCTATGATTAAATAGCTGAATCATTTCACATTGTAGTCCAGTCTTAAGGCCCTCTTACACCGGCCAATTTTGACCGGTGCAATGAGTGCCGATTAACAAGAGAGCTCGTTGATCGGCTCTCGTTTGCTCCAGTCTAAAGAAGCTATGTATGTGGACAAGAGCTTGTTACACCAATCATCGTCTCCATACGTTATTATCATGTCGGCAGCGCGTCTCCCAGTTTACACAGGGAGATGTGCTGCCGACAACGATAATATTTTAGTCTTTTAAAACGATACGACCAGCAGATGATTGAGCGTTTGCTCGTTCATCTGCTGATCTCTGCCCTGTTTACACAGGGCAATTATCGTCAACGAGCATTCTATAAACGATCGTTTGCACAATAATTGGCCCGTGTAAATGGGCCTTAATTGTGAGATGTAAAAATAAATTTTTCCAGAATGTTTCTTTAAAATAATCGCCATGATTTCAAGATGGTCACTATCATAAAACATAAATCACATTATGATTGCATAACTTGATGACTTCAAGTTCATTGTCGAAACAGCATTTCCAGAACTTCACAATTCAGTACTATCTTGCTACCACTTTCCTCTCCCTAAAAGCCAGTGGCAGAAGAGCAGTTGGCTCAAATGAAAAATTGTTCTGAAAAAGCGCTTTTCATTTCTCTTTCAGGATCTAATTATTGACCCTATTTCCTGTGTGGTTGCAATCGAACAACATATTTTATTTTAAAATTTTCATGTCATTTATTGTTATTTTCATATAAGACATATCTTGAAAAGACAAGACATTTTTTTATAATTTCATTAAATTATGGATTGCTGATAGCACAGGAAGTCGTTGTGGGCTTGAAGTATCAGCAGTTTTGAAATGTCTGTTCTTGATGTTGTTGTCCACAAGTTCAGTGGAGACAGTTGTCCTAGTAATGGACAAAAGTGGAGGATCAATGTCTGGGCCCATAAGTAACATGAATGTTTACATTTCCTATATTATTCTGTAGTACTCAGGCATGCACTTTCCCTAAGGAAGATCCTAATCAAGGCTCTGCAATGTTTGTGTAGCAGCAGAACAGAAGACCAGGAGACCACAATTCATTTTCAGTGACCCAGTCCACAGGTTCGGACATATTGGAAAGACTCTTTATAGTTGCAAGCTAATGCTTAATGTTCTTTAAAAAAAAATATGTCTAACATGATATGTTCATAATAGTTGCTTAGGTGTTACAAAAAGCCTTCTTAGTTGGTTAAATTCCATTTAAAGCGCACCTCTGATTATAAATAACTTTACATAAATTAATATTACAAGCGAAGATAAGAAACTGCGTCATATATCTTATTAGAGAAAAATGTTTCTTTCTCCACTTATCAGACTCCCCCCCCCCCCACGCCCATTTGCTTAACTGTTCGCTCACACTGAGGCAGAGAGCATATGGTTTCTAAACTCCTTGGAGAGATCAGGTTACAGCTGACCATAGAAGTCTATGGAGATGGGAGCAGGAGGAGGTCACAACTGCTGAGTGTGAGAGGGAACACAATTTGCATATAAGGCAACTGATGTTAATATCCATACTACTAACAGAAGGTATTGAATTGTTTTATTCACGTAATTCCTAATAATGAAAATAACCTTATTTAAAGGCACGTAGCCTATATTGTAAAAACAACCCATGAACCCAGAAACTTTATCACTCATATAGATCTAATTGTCAGTCTCTGCTGACAGCTGTAATATCAATATACTGTCTATACTAGAGGGAAGCGTCTGCTAACCGCTATCCCAGAACTGATTCTGAACCGCGATGATATGTTAAAAACATTCAACAAAGCCCCCCAACATGTTTCACCGAGATGGCGTCCTCAGGGGTACAATGGTGCAATGGACTTTGCACCATTGTACCCCTGAGGACGCCATCGTGGCTCAGAGTCAATTCTGGGATAGCGGTCTGCTGACTATATTAATTCTCTTGCTGTTACATCAATATGAGTGATAACGTTTCTCGGCTCATGGGTTGTTTTTAGAATAGAGGCTATGTGCCTTTAAATAAGGTTATTTTTCATTATTCTGAATTATGTGAATAGAACAATTCAATACCTTATATTATTAGTGTGGAAAATCGGGTTAGTTGCCTTATACGCAAATTGTGTTTTGTCATAAAATGTACCTCCCACCTACTAGGGCAAAAATAGGGGCTAAAGCTACCAAATGTGTCGTCATCACTTTATCTTTACTGTCTGATCTGTCTAACTCTATTTGTTTTGAAACACAAAAATGAGTGGTAGTCCTGAGCTTTGTGGGACTTTACCTGGGACTGTATCCCCTTTAATACTTCTTAGAAGGAGGCTAACCATCTAGCTCAATAGCTGGTGGTAAATAACTACCTTCAGAAGATAAATTTTATTTGTCATTGAATTTGTGTTCTCATAAAGAAAATCAGGGTTTACAGGAATGCTCTGCAGTCTATTTATATAAGAGATGATTTTCAGAATCTTTATATTTATTTCACTCACACAGTTGTGGCTTCTGGAAAATTCAGATTTTGTGCTATGTCCTTTGAGGATGTTGTTGCTGTGTTCCATATAATTAAATATGAATGTATCTTTTTTTGTTTCAGCTTCTATCTTCATGACACTTGGATTCATACTGTGAAGGAATCTGTTGTGCTAAGAAGAAAGTATTCTGTCTCTCAGCAGGAGTGGATTAAGGCAGCTTAAAATAATGCTGAAAAAAAGATTATTCCCAAGCAGAGCTTTTCTGGTACTTGTCTTGTGCCAACTAATTACAGCACTGGAGGTACCACTTGACCGTAAGTATGCGCCTTCTTTTTAGGTTGGCTGTAGCACGTAAGATATGTTTCGTGGACTCCCATAGGCAGCAGTTCAGCTACAACCGTATTTGTTAAAATCGGGTGTAGAGTCGTGACAACTCCTCAAGTGTAACATCATGTCCATAAGTACAGTGTATATAAATGAATGATTGGTACTAGGACACAAAAACGATAATGCTTTCTTGTTTGTTTGTTTGTTTTAACATTATTTTCTAGATTTGATTTTCATCCAATGACACTGTTTTTGCTGTAGTAAATATGTAAAATAAATAGATACCTGTAGTTAATTTCATTATTTCCAAGTCTCTTACATACTCTCACTGGACAAATCTCTCCTGCTGAAAGCAAGAGAGATCGAAAAAATATAGAAGAGCATCAATGCCAATCATACTGCCAATCAGACTACCATTTACAACAATATAATAGAAAACATTGCTTCAAGAATACCACCAGCAGAAACACAACTTTTCATCACTGAACCACCTGCCTGATTGTCTATCAAGCTCTGAACTTCTTTTATTTACAGTATATTGTACTCCCTTCCTTGTAATCTGGCCTTGGCGTTTCCCTTTAAATACTATAAACAGACTGCTCAGCAGATTGTATACCATGGCATTAGTGTGAATATACTAGACAAAGACTGCTGCTGGGTAGCAAAACCCACACCATGAAGCACACCAAGAGCCATATAAGGTCTGTTGCCCTGACGCTACATACTGTGCAGTTCTGGCCAAAAGTCTTGAGACTGACACAAATTTTAATTTTCACAAAGTTTGCTGCTTCAGTTTTTATAGTGGCAATTTGCGTGAACTCTAGATTGTTATGAAGAGTGATCAGATGAATTGCAATAAATTGCAAACATCATTCCTTGCCATGAAAATTAACTTAATCACAAAAACACCATTTCCACTGCATTTCAGCCCTGCCACAAAATGATCTGCTAACATCATTCCAGTGATCTTCTCATTAGCTCAGGAGAAAGTGTTTTACTGAGGACAAGGCAGCTGATATCACTCTGTCATGCTGATTGAATTATAAGAGCAGACTGGTTGCTTTGAAAGGGGGATGGTGCTTGAAATCATTGTCTTCTTCTGTTAACCGTGGTTGCCTCCAAGGAAACACGTGCAGTCATCATTGCTTTGCATCAAGAGGGCTTTGCAAGCAATGACATTGCTGCTTGTAAGATTGCCCCTATATCATCCATTTATTGGATCATCAAGAACTTCAAGGAGAGAGGTTCAATTGCTGTGAAGAAGGCTTCAGGGTGCTCAAGAAAGTCCATCAAGTGCCAGGACCATCTCCTAAAGAGGATTCGGCTACAGGATCAGTTCAACACCAATGCAGAGCTTGCTCAGGAATGGCAGCAGATAGGTGTTAGTGCATCTGCACACACAATGAGGCAAAGGCTTTTGGAGGCTGGCCTGGTGTCAAGAGGGGCAGCAAAAAAGCCACTTCTCCAAGAAAAACATAAAGGATAGACTGACATTCTGCAGGGAGCACAGGGATTGGACTGCAGAGGACTGGGGTAAAGTTATTTTTTCTGATGAAGCCCCCTTCAGACTGTTTGGACATCTGGAAGAATAATTGTTCAGATATGAAAAAGTGAGCACTACCATGAGTACTGTGTCATAAGAACGGTAAATCATCCTGAGACCATTAATGTGTGGGGTTGCTTTTCATCCAAGGGAGTGGGCTCACTCACAATTTTGCCTAAGAACTCTTCCATGAATAAAGAATGGTATCTAAACATCCTCCAAGAGCAACTTCTCCCAAATACAGTAGTAATTTGGTGATAAACAATGCTTTTTCCAGCATGATGGAGCAACATGTCACAAGGCAAAAGGGATAACTTAGTAGCTCGGTGAACAAAACATTGACATTTTGGGTCCATGGCCAGGAAACTCCCCAGATCTCAATCCCATTGAGAACCTTTGGTCAACCCTCAAAAAGCGGGTGGACAAACAAAATCACAGAAATTGTGATAAACTCCAAGCACTGATTAGGCAAGAGTGGGTTGCCATTAGTCAGGATATGGCCCAGAAGTGTCTATCCAGCATGCCAGGGCGATTTGCAGAAGTCCTGAAAAAGAAGGGTCAACACTGTAAAAGTTGTGTCTTTGCATAAACTTGATGTATTTGTCAATTAAAGTTTAAAAACGTATATGAAATGCTTATAACTGTACTTGAGTATACCTTAGAAACATCTGACTAAAAGATCTAAAAACACTGAAGTACAAAACTTTGTGAAAAACAAAATTTGTCAGTCTCAAAACTTTTGACCAGGACTGTATTGTATCATGGCAGCAGCAGGGGCGTAGCTAAAGGTTCATGGGCCCAAGTGCAAAATTTCAGCTTGGGCCCCCCTGCGTGCAACTTCTCTTTACACAGCAGACCATAGCACGTACGTAACTTTCGGCTGCATCGCTGGGTATCTTAAGTGACCCAGCGATGCAGCACTAGCAGAAAGGGGCGTTGCTAGAGTCTTAAAAGGTTTTGCCCCCCAAAAAATATATATATACATGGGAGCTAGCATATATAGATGACATACTTTAATAATACGGCAGGCTTAGCTACAGCGGCTCAGCTCTATGTATGAATGTATACATAAATAATGTAGTCACTAAATAACAGATACCAGTTCTAAATAGAGAAAAGTGATTGGTTAGATCCAGTGACTCACAGGTGACATCTAGCTGTTTACTTGCCCTTTACTTCTCTGGGCCAGACCGCCAAGATGTATTTTTCCAGCCCCGACTCCTCTGCACACAAGCTACCTCCAATTCCCCTATGAGTGCCACCTACAAAGAAATGGTGCCCCTCTTTGTGCCCCACATACTTGTTCCCCTTTTGTGTCCCACGGTAATAGTGCCCTCCATTCTGCTCCCACACAGTAATAACACCCTCTTTGTGCTGTCAGAAACGAATAGATGCCATCTATGTGCTCCTACACAGTACAAATTCCCCCTGGGTAGTTGATTATTTTATTAATTGCAAGCTATTCAATTAAATGCTTCTGATACTAAATAATGTCTAATAAACCTGTAGGGCAGCCTGTTTTATTTCTAGCTTGACATGGATATGTCCTCCAGCAGTGCTTCATATATACTGACGCCTGGGACGTCCTGGTCCTCTAAAGTTTTCCTCCACCCTGCTGAGTAGTCAGTGCTGGTCAGAAGTCGTCCTGTAATGTGCCATGTAATAACCCTCAGTAACCTCTAGCCCCTTATCAGTATGTTGTCCCTACCTTGCCGAGAGCTGTAAATGATGAAACCTGTTATCACAGAGTCCGATCTGCACTGCTAGTTCTATCCTGTAAGTAAACTCTCGTTTACTTACAGAACTAGGAGATGATTAATGGCTACTACTACCTTAATGTGGATACTTGGGGGAGAAGCTCTGTCGGCAGTCACATGGAAGCAGGATGTAAGACTTCCTCCCACCCCAGAAATATAGAGACAGCAAGCTGTAAACCCAGGCTAGATAAGAGCAAAAAACAACATTTAACTGTGTGAAACAGGCTCGCCCTGCACTTACACCTAGGGAGAAATAAGCTGTGGCGTGCTCGAGCTCCTACCTTACACAGCGCGATGTGTATCTAGCATCCTCCTCCCCTGCCTCGTCCAATCAAGTGCCTCAGAGTACAAGAGTGTAGGAGACAGGAGCGGATTCTAGATACACATGCTGCAGCACATCGCGCTGTTTAAAGAAGGAGTTCATTAAATAATTAATTGTATGGCCAGTCTTAGAGTGGTGGTGACGGGGGCCTGTGGGCCCCCCTCGCTTAGGGGCCCAGTCGCAATTGCGACCGCTGCAACCCATATAGCTACGCCACTGGGCAGCAGTATGTGTATACAATGAAACCTCTATGAGATGACCACCAAAACTTGCATTACAAAGTGGTCTTCGAGGAGGGTTGGTCTTCGCAAAGAAAATGACCAGTTTACATAACATATGGTGGAACAGAAAACCTGTCACAGGAAATCTGGTCTGGATAAGGTAGTGCTTTATTTATAGCGGTGGTCTTTTGGAGATGTTTCACTGTAGTATATTCAGTGTGCCACCCAAGCATGTGTTCCTATACCTCTCCTTCTGATCTGATGTTCTATGTAAGATCAATACGGAAGGGTAATGAAGCTACACAGCACCATGCTTACCAATATTTAAATCCCAAATCACGGAACATTTTAAGCCGAAACAACCAGAAATTCCCCATTATAATACTTATTGACATAAACTTGCCCTTTGCGGTCTGGTTCATCAGGTTGTCCCATGAAAATCAGGACTGTTGGCAAGTATTCACCATATTTGTGCCCCACTTTATGGCCAGAGGGAAGGGGATCCTATTCCAAGCCAACATGTGTGTACTTGTAGGAATGCATATTCGTTCATGCTCTAATGTTACTAGCTAGCTAATGCATATAGTTTATGCTGAGTAGATGCAAGACACATGAATTATAAATTATCACTAAAAAGATTTTAACTTCTTAAACTGGATTGGTCAGATATTTATGCTGGCCTGCCTGCGGGCAGCATAAAGAGGTTTAGGAGCATTTAGTACTTATACATTTGGCGCGGAGCAAGGGGGAAAAGTGTCAATCAGCAGCTGGAGGGCAGGGGTAGCGCGAATATACTCGGACTCATACTGTTGGCAATGGCCGTATACCACAAGTATAGGTTCTAAGCAGGGGCGTAGCTAAAGGCTCATGTGCCCTGGTGCAAGAATTTAGGTTTGGCCCCCCTACTCCTTCCCAACAGCACCAGACCCCTGCGCACGCCTATGCACAGCCGCCTTGCCCGACAGACGCCATGAATGCCCCCACAGTATAATGAATGCCCCCACAGTATAATGCTCCCCATAGCTGACCCCACAGTATAATGCCCCATAGCTGCTCCCACACAGTATAATGCCCCCCATAGCTACCCACACACAGTATAATGCCCCCCATAGCTGCCCACACAGATGCCCCCACACAGTATAATGCCCCCCATAGCTGTCCCCACAGTAGATTGCCACCCATAGCTGCCCCATACAGTATAATGCCCCCATACAATATAATGCCACCATACAGTATAATGCCCACCATAGCTGCCATATACAGTATAATACCCCCATACAGTATAATGCCCCCCTATAGCTGCCTCATACAGTATTATGCCCTCCATAGCTGCCACATACAGTGTAATGCCCCATGCAGTATAATGCCCCCATAGCTGCCACATACAGTATAACACCCCACATACAGTAATATCCCCCATAGCTGTCCCATACAGTATAATGCCCACCATAGCTGTCCCATACTGTATAATGCCCAACAGTATAATGCCCACCATAGCTGCCACGTGCAGTATAAGGCCCCCATACAGTATAAAGCCCCCCATAGCTGTCCCATACAGTATAAATCCCCATAAAGTATAATGCCCCCATACAGTATAATGCCCTCCTCAGCAGTCCTATACAGTATAATGCTCCCATACAGTATAATGCCCCATATGAGCCCCCCTCCCATACCCTTTATAATGCCCCATATGTTCGTACCTAATAGAAAAATAATAATATAATTACTTACCTATCCCCGTTTCCAAGTCGGGTGGAGAATCCTTCTCCTCCGGTCTGTGCTGTGAGCGACTCGGCGCAGACAGGTCAGTACACCGCGCCTGCCTCCACCGAGCCGCTTGCTAGGCTCCTGCATTGCACTGAACTGTATTTGCGTCCCGAGGACGCAAATACAGTTGGAAGCGCGGTCAGCGCTGTGTGGCAACGGGGGCCCGGTCGCAACTGCGACCGTTGCGACCCCTATAGCTACGCCACTGGTTCTAAGTATTCCTAAACTTTAACTAATAAGGGACAGCATGCTGAAATTATCACGTCTATCACTTCTTTATGCTGCCCTCAAACAGGTAAGAATGAATATCTGACCGACCTGCTGTAATGATGTTGTGACATTAGTTCTCACAGATCATACGTTATATTTATACTCATAATAATATAAGCCATGTATGAGGATCTCTAAAATGCAACATTTAGTTAAAGTGAATGTCCACCTTGTAACTGTTGTATCTATCCAAAATTAGTTTCTGTTTAATTTCATAATATATTTTTATAAAAGTCTGAGCTTTTTTTGCTACAATTCTCCAAATCCCCTAATTTCTTTCAATAAACCATAGTAATAATAATCTCTGTGATTTTGAACTCAATATCTGAAAAATTGAGCTAAGACTCCATAAAGACATATTAGAAAATTTATAGGCACAGAATTCTGGATCTTTAGATGTACTAAGTTAATGTACACTTATTTTGCATAAAATCAAGTTTAGTCAAAAAGATATTTCACTCTCACTAACAGTCAATTCTCTTAATTTCTGTTTATCTTTACAATACTGATTCTCTTTTGGGGGAAAAAAGTACAAGACAAATGTAAGTTTTTGTGCTATGAAATTATTTATGCAGCATGTTGAACAGAAGTAGTTTGTTTTGCTGCTTTTGTTGCATTGACAAATGGACTTGTGTTTGCTGTGGTTTTTTATTGTATACGTTACGTTTTTTTTGCCTTCGTGTCTTACTTTTGTGTTGATTTGTTATTTTTGCTTCATATCGTTATATAATTTGTTCTTTCTCTTAAAGTGAAGCTCATTCACCCTTTAACAACCTATGTAGGTAGTCCACTGAGAAGCTTTAGGCTACCATAAAAAGCAGCCTGCATTCTGCTAATGGGTTCTGCTGAAGCATCTGGAATTTTTAATTCCCGTTAGCCCTACAAATTGTTATCCTGATTATTGGGTTGTGCTGATAGAATTTTAGGGGGATTGTTTTTTATGCATTTCTGTAATAAAATGTTGCTTCCAGGGTTGAGATTCACTTTAAGAGATTTTGCTTTATTTGTGAGTGTTATTTTGGGTACTATTATTGGACGAATACAAATATACAAATTTACCTTGCAGTGCCTCAGCCTCCAACCATTACTCACCAGTCACCCAAAAATTATATTGTGGATCCTAGAGAGAACATTGTGATTCAGTGTGCGGCAAAGGGAAAGCCCCCGCCAAGGTATGATGTTCCTATATGTTCATTTATCTTGTTATAATAACTTGAAATCTGTCTGTTGTATATCTGAGATTTTCTTTCTCAGCAAGGTGAATTTGATTGTCCAGCATAAACTCGAGCTTCACAAAGCTTCATTGCATCAGGATACATCACATCGCCTTGGTGGGAATAAGATTAGACATGCAGCCTACGGACATGACTATGTTCACTAAAATTATTGTTCACAGAAGATGCAAGTAGTTGAGCTAGCAAGAACATGGAAGACCAGGATGTCTTTTTGATGTACACTACCGTTCTAAAGTTTAGGGTCACTTAGAAATTTCCTTATTTTTGAAAGAAAAGCACAGTTTTTTTCAATGAAGATAACATTAAATTAATCAGAAATACATTCTATACATTGTTAATGTGGTAAATGACTATTCTAGCTGCAAATGTCTGGTTTTTAATGCAATATCTACATAGGTGTATAGAGGCCCATTTCCAGCAACCAATGGTTCTAATGGTACATTGTGTTTGCTAACTGTGTTAGAAGGCTAATGGATGATTAGAAAACACTTGAAAACCCTTGTGCAATTATGTTAGCACCGCTGTAAACAGTTTTGCTGTTTAGAGGAGCTATAAAACTGACCTTCCTTTGAGCTAGTTGAGAATCTGGAGCATTACATTTGTGGGTTCGATTAAACTCTCCAAATTGCTAGAAAAAGAGAGCTTTCATGTGAAACTCGACAGTCTATTCTTGTTCTTAGAAATGAAGGCTATTCCATGCGAGAAATTGCTAAGAAACTGAAGATTTCCTACAACGGTGTGTACTACTCCCTTCAGAGGACAGCACAAACAGGCTCTAACCAGAGTAGAAAGAGAAGTGGGAGGCCCCGCTGCACAACTGAGCAACAAGACAAGTACATTAGAGTCTCTAGTTTGAGAAATAGACGCCTCACAGGTCCTCACCTGGCAGCTTCATTAAATAGTACACCCGCAAAACGCCAGTGTCAACGTCTACAGTGAAGAGGCGACTCCGGGATGCTGGTCTTCAGGGCAGAGTGGCAAAGAAAAAGCCATATCTGAGACTGGCTAATAAAAGGAAAAGATTAATATGGGCAAAAGCACACAGACATTGGACAGAGGAAGAGTGGAACAAAGTGTTATGGACAGACGAATCGAAGTTTGAGGTGTTTGGATCACACAGAAGAACATTTGTGAGACGCAGAACAACTGAAAAGATGCTGGAAGAGTGCCTGACGCCATCTGTCAAGCATGGTGGAGGTAATGTGATGGTCTGGGGTTGCTTTGGCGCTGGTAAAGTGGGAGATTTGTACAAGGTAAAAGGGATTTTGAATAAGGAAGGCTATCATTCCATTTTGCAACGCCATTCCATACCCTGAGGACAGCGCTTGATTGGAGACAATTTCATCCTACAACAGGACAATGACACAAAGCACACCTCCAAATTATGCAAGAACTATTTAGGGAAGAAGCAGGCAGCTGGTATTCTATCTGTAATGGAGTGGCCAGCGCAGTCGCCAGATCTCAACCCCATAGAGCTGTTGTGGGAGTAGCTTGACCGTATGGTACGCAAGAAGTGCCCATCAAGCCAATCCAACTTGTTTTAGGGCCTTCTGGAAGCATGGGGTGAAATTTCTCCCGATTACCTCAGCAAATTAACAGCTAGAATGCCAAAGGTCTGCAATGCTGTAATTGCTGCAAAAGGAGCATTCTTTGACGAAAGCAAAGTTTGAAGGAGAAAATTATTATTTAAAATAAAAATCATTATTTCTAACCTTGTCAATGTCTTGACTATATTTTCTAGTTATTTTGCAACTCATTTGATAAGTATAAGGGTGAGTTTTCATGGAAAACACAAAATTGTCTGGGTGACCCCAAACTTTTGAACGGTAGTGTATATTATATTATAATTTGTTTGCTTTTCTTGAGTAGCTTATTTTGGGAACTAGTTAGGCTATGAATTCTATAAATATAATAGAAAAGTTGGATGTGTAGTTTTCTCAGAAAAAAAAGTAGTCTTCTTGCTTTTAAACAGATGTCTTATGAGGTTGATTGGTCCTTCATACAACAGTCCTTGACACAATTTATGGCCACCTTGTTACGACAGAAGTGCACATTTAAGCAAAGAAGGGCCCTGCAGCTTACCCTATCCATGGTGTTTTTACATGGGAACATTTCATAAACTACTTCTTAAAATTATACATACATACATACATACATACATACATACATACTAATTAATTTAGCCTTTTTACTTGCAATGAACCATAAGGTAACGTTCAATATGCGCATGACATCAGTAAAGCTAGAAAATCTTTTTCTAAAAGTTGTCCATCTTATAATTATAAATAAGGATATTGTCTTCTAGCACCTACCTAATTCAACTTCACATACTGTAAAATCAAGTTCTTAGCATCATGATTTTGTCCTGCAGCTTTACCTGGACTCGCAATGGCACACATTTTGACACAGAAAAAGACCCACTGGTGACAATGAAACCCAACTCAGGAACCCTTGAAATAAACATCATGAATGGTGGAAAGGCAGAAGCTTATGAAGGAGAATACCAGTGTACAGCCAAAAATGACCGTGGTACCGCTGTATCAAATGTTATCTTCATCCGTCAGTCCAGTAAGTTACTAATTCCACCCATCATTTTCTAGACAATATTATATCTTATTTTTTTGCATCCATCTTTTTAGTGCTCATCTTGATTTATTGTTATCATCACTTTTTTTTTGTTCTTTTTTTTACTTATTGCATTTTTATATTATGCAGTTGTGTTTTCTTTATGTTGTTACAATCCTTTCCTGTTTAATATATGTGTGTATATATATATACTTAAGTAATTCAGTCATAATCATATATTTTAATTCCATTTTTAGTTTTCATTTTAGCTCTGCATTCATTTTTTTCTGTTTAATTCTCTTTCTTTTTCTTTTTTTTTTCTACTTTATTTTATTAAAGACATCTTTAAATTCCTCAAAGCGATCTTATTAGAAGGTAACGGCAAACCACATAAAGCCCTGGTTATGTACTGCATGGAAGTACAACCTTATCCTCAAATTTTCCTTTTTGTGGGACCCCCAAAACATCCGTATTTCCCAGAATGATACAATCTTATTTCTGAGATTGTAGAACACGATGCCAACAGAAAGTAAACCTGGGTAATGTGCCCTGATAGACAAGCAAAAGCTCAATGTGTTGACAGATAAATTGATGGAAATGAAATGTTAGGCCAGGTTCCTAACCAGCCTGTGTTTTTTTTACTTTGGGAAAACTGAGATTGAATCCAAAAACTACCTTTCTTCTTTGTTCAAAAAACATCGAATTCAGGCTGTTTAGGCAGCTTTGGGAAATTGTGCCACTGTAATAATTGGAGGAGAAATCAATGCTACTTTAGGTAAATCCCGCTACATTAATGATCAATTACATTTTAGTTTATGGACATAAATATGGTCCTATCTCCTCAGTTTTACACAGTGCTCTTGCACATTACCCAGTGTTTATCTTTGCCCACTAAGATACCTTATCACCCACTGCACAAATACCCTGTATGTCATAAATGCAAATCCTCTTTATTCTCCTTTATTCAAGCCATTCACTGTTCAACCCAGATGTTCTATTATTGACAAAAGTTCTAGATCATTAATGTTATTCTTCCCATTTACATGATTCCAGCTACCCTGTAATATTTCACAGTGTATGCAATGAGCATACAAGTCTTATGTCTTGCTGACGGGTAAAGTATGACTGACGTGTAATTGTGTGGTAATTTATTGGGCCATTTATTTGGTGGTCTGGGTTATTATGCCGGCATGGAGAAGGACTGCTGCTGTTATCTGTTATGGCCAGTCAGATAGAGGCCATGCTGAGAACTCAATGTGATCCTTACTTTCAGGATGTTAGCGAGTTCAAAACACTTATATTGTGTTTTCCCCACACTACAAGAAAAACATTTAAATGGAAAATCACAGTTTGAGGACTTTCTTCACAGTGCGACATGAACTTGTTATACAAATAACAGAGAGCATAGCCGACCAAATTATTCCAAAGTGCACATTACAGAAGTCCCATATTTACTGTAGATGAAATGAGGTAAATGGAAAATATTCTGTTCACCTACATCTTAAATACACTATCAACCTGTAGTGGAAAAATTAGGAGAGGAAATCACGGCATGCTGCGCATTTTAAATACATTCCCATTCTATCGCGAAAAAGCTGAGGACAAAATCTGCATAACATATGCGGATTGTGGCACAAATTCTCTGTGGATTTCCTTGGGACTTGTGGCAAAGTCCCCGACAGATTTTTTTTCAGCCTCATATGGATTTAGCCTTATAGATTTTGTATTGGGGCCAAGGAGCAGTTAGAACTTTGATTGTTTGCAATCTTGAGAGAAAATTCAACAAATGACAAAGGATATTTACTCATGTATGTAGATTTATCTGATTTCATACAGAAAAGATGGTAGAAGTGTTTTCTATATACTGTGGGAGTGAATGGTTTTTAAGAGTTCCATTCACATTACCAGTTTTAAATGGATGTTCAGGTTTTATGTAAATAAAGCTTTAATCACTGTATAACTTAAAGTTCTACAACTTTTTAATGTACCTTGTGTTTAATTGCCCACCATTTTCAAGGGAATTTTCAAGAGAGATTACTCTGATCATATCCAACTCAGGCTAGGTTCACACTTTTTTGCATCCTTTTGAGAAAGGAACTTTTTCTTTTTTTTTTGGGGGGGGGGGGGGGGTTACCAAAAATGGAGGATCCAACAGGACACAAAAAAGATGCAGAATCCTTTTCTCTGTCCTGTTGAAGAACTGGATCCAGATGGATGTTGTTCAATTTACAATAGAAGTCAATGGTAACGGGATGCAACTGAATATGCATCCAGTTTTAATTAAAGGCACCCATTTTTCTGATCTTGAGGAAAAAAAAGTACCATTTAATAGGATACAAAAAATGTGGTGTGAATGCGGCCTAACACAGATTCAGGGCTCCTTAGAAGAGTCCTGCAGCTGTGTCAGCTGGGCATGATCAGGACAGATTCCTGCCTCTGGGTGGAAACAAGAATGTATTCATTTACTGCCAACAATTAGAGATCTTGAAACAAGTGAATTGAAACACAAAGTAAATTAGTAGGCTGCAGAGATTTCATTATACAGCGATTACACTTTGGGTGTATTCACACGGCGTGCTTTTTTTTAACAGCAACGAAAAACGCAAGTGTTTTTTTTTTTTTTCTAGTTTAGACTATGAAAATGTAACTCGGATTGGTGATTATGGGCAACAAGACATTTTCAACATGAATCCTTTAAGTTGTAAGGACCACACTTGCTGTACATACACAGGAATTGGATGCTATAGTGTGAATCTCTTGTGTTAATAGCACATGTTTTATATATTTATGTTCTACACCCTTGTTTCTTCTTCATAATTTAGTAACCATGGATCATTATTGACAATATAGTACCATGCATAAAGTATACTGCAGAAAGTTCATTTATACCACCATTTCAGAGAACAGAATCACCTAGGTCTATGGTTTAGTCATTTTATTTTCAGGCCCCATTTTTATCTGGGTCTGAGAATCAACACGGTCTTGCAGAAATAGGGACATTGGGGTGATGGCTCATACACATAACTGTATTGTTACGTCTTTCATCTAAAGTTTCTTTAATTAGCATTTTTGTCTGTAGCCGATCCACAAAGTCTTTTTACGGTGCCTTGCACTGTCCACATTATGGTATAATGGAATATAACAAAATATAATTATTGTCATTCACTAAGTTTTTATTTTACAGGATCACCACTGTGGACTAAAGAGAAAATTGAACCCATTGTAATACAAAAGGGTATGCCTCTGGTCTTGCCATGCAAACCTCCAAAGGGTTTACCTCCACCTATAATTTTTTGGATGGATAACTGTAAGTAATTTCTATTGTTTTTAGCCTTAAATGCTTTACTATATAGTGTATATAGAAAGAACCATACTAACCCCAGCAAAACCGTAATATATATATGTATATATATATATATATTTTTTTTTTTTTTTTTTTTCTCAGTGCCTTGTCTTAGTACTAGATAGTTTCCCCAAAATGTCTCTTATTTTTAGTAATGCTTTTGATTTAGTCAGCATGTTCAATAATATACCATTGAAATACAATTTTCCAGCATTTTAAAACACATACTGCGGTACGGCCAATCTAAATGGATTTCTTGGTGGGTTTATTTTTATTGGGGTAAATTTTCACTGTTCTTTGTCCTTTTATTTTTTTTCCCCCACTTTAATAAATGTAGCATTAATGATATTAGCCTACAAGTGGAGTTGAGTCTAACTCAGTAATACACAATACTATTGTCTCCAAACAGTTTTCCAGCGTTTACCTCAGAATGGAAGAGTTTCACAAGGTTTAAATGGTGACTTGTACTTCTCCAATGTTCAGCCAGAAGACACGCGAGATTTTTACATCTGTTATGCAAGGTTTAACCTTACTCAGACTATCCATCAGAAGCAGCCAATTTCTTTAAAGGTTCTAACAAGTAAGAATATTCTTTATATTGTCTTCTCCATCTTCTAATATGAAAACAATAGAGTTTTTCTGTATGAGTGCAAAAGTAGACTAACAGTAGGAATCACCCAGTGTAAAAGGGCCTTTATGACCGCTCGTCCCTATACATAGCTCCGTGAGACAAGAGCAAATGAGCGACAATCAACGATGTCTCTTTGATCGGCGCTCGCTGCATCGGCCAAATATTAGCAGGTGTAAAAGGCCCTTTACTTTACCAAGACCATAGAACCTCTTTAAGTCAACGTTTAAACACTTTTATCAAGAAAACTAGTGCAAAATAATATAGTAGGGTTAGTTACAGTGTGTATTGAAGGCCATTTTGTTCATCCTATACTCCTTACATTATATCCTACAACCTATAGCAAAAAATCTAATTAGCTTGTAGTGCCAATAAAGATTAAGGCGGGATTCACACGACCGGGTCGTTCCCGAGCCCGAGTGTCGGCCGGTAAAATCGGCCATTTTGCCCGGCCGGTTTGCATAAAGTTATGCATCCGTGCCGGGCCGGGTAGATCCGGACAGTGACATCAGCGGCAGCTCCTGAAGGGGAATCCCCATGTGTTCGGGGATTCCGCTTCAGGAGTTTCCCCTGATGTCACTGCCCAGATATGGACAGAGACATCAAGCGCTCTGTCCAGGAGCGGAATCCCCGAAAACACGGGGATTCCGCTCCTTCAAGGAGCTAAAGTGCGGCTAGCACATAGCAGAGCGGGGAGATACCTCCCCGCTCTGCTATAGTGGCGTCGCTACAGTAGTAGCAGCCGCAGCAGCTGCTGCTACTACTACTAGCGGCGCCATCGAAGGTGTCGCCGAGCCAGGGTGCTTTTAACAAGCAGGGGAAGGGAGCCAGCGCAGCGCTCCCTCCACCTGCTGTACACCCCGGCCCTGCAACAGTGTACAGCGATGCCATTCGTCAGAATGGCATCAACTCCTCCTCCTCACATGCACTCTGCGCTGTGAGGAGGAGGAGATAGAGCGCAAGCGCCGGGAAACCCGGCCATCACTCGGAACACATTCCGGTGATGGCCGTGTAATACCCGGCCCCATAGACTTCTATGGGAGCCGGGCGGCCGGGTGTCCGGGCAAAGATAGAGCATGTCCTATTTTTTGACGGCCGGATTTTCCGGCCGTCAAAAAATCGGTCGTGTGAATAGCCCCATTAGGGGTCTATTATTCCTAATGCAGCCGGGTGCCGGCCGATTTATGAACGGCCGGCACCCGGCCGGGAAACCCTGCCGTGTGAATGAGGCCTTAGTTGAGTAACTGAAAAATAGTACCAGATCTGCTAATGAGTATATGTGGTGGCTACCCACAAAACCAATGTGGGTCACATGACATCTATCCACACAGACCTAACTACAGAACGTTTTGCATTTCAGAGGCATAAAGAGTGATATGTGTTTCAGGTCTGCTGCTTTCCAGCCCTTCAGTTGGCAATTTAAGAAACTGATTGGTATACATAATATAGAAGTTTTCTCCATTTTTACAATGCACTAATTTTCATAAATGTTTTATTCATTGCTATTAAAAATTATTCTTCTGAAACACAAAAAAATAGTAAAAGGCTATGGACACCTTTGATATTAAAAAATGTTCTTTAAATATGTACAGCTTCGTTCTCATCTGCATCAGGGCTCCATTCAGGCGTTCCGTCAGAGCTTTCCGTTAGAACTGAACCTTGACTTAAACAAACGGAAACCATAGGTTTCCGTTTGCATCACCATTTATTTCAATAGTGACGGATCCGGTGCAAATGGTTTACGTTTGTCTCCATTGTGCAAGGGTTCCGTCGTTTTGATGGAAGCAATACTGTAGTCGAATACAGTATGGCTTCCTTTAAAACGATGGAACACTTGCACAACAGAGACAAACGGAAACCATTTGCACCGGATCCGTCACCATTGAAATCAACGGTGATGCAAACGGAAACCTATAGTTTCCGTTTGTTTAAATCAGGGAAGAGTTCTGACAGAAAGCTCAGACAGAACCGCCTGAACGGAGCCCTGACGCAGATGTGAACAAAGCTTTAGTGGGTACCTGGAGTTAAAAAAAAGTTGCAGTAAGTTACAGGCTGCAATCTTCATTCCTTCATTTATTTTCAGACACCTGATAGGCAGTTAACAACTTTCTCCTAGTTTCAGACCTTTCTTGTGTGGTTATGTCCCTCCCAGTAATACATGTTGGATGTTAAGGTCTGTGAACCCAGAAAGCTGATGCCTTCAATAGCTCTCGTACTAGTACAGCTTCATTTTTTACTGCTTTCTCCTTTTACAGCCCATGAGGGATCTCTTTTTCTTGTGCTGACACAGACACTGATTCTGATGATTGTATGATACCCCCCCCCCTTCCTTCCCCTTGAGAGTCAGCCTGTGTGATCTCTCTACATTCCCCTGCAGACTAGTGTTGGCTCTCCTCCCAGCCTGTTTGATCCCCCCCTCCCTATCCTTACTCTGATACAGAACAGCTTGTGTGATCTGCCCTCCCTGAAGTCTTCCCTCACTCTCCACACTCTGATCTGCTGTGTACAACCTCCTCCCCCTCCTTGTTGCTATCTCTAACACTGAGAGAAGGGAGGGGGAAAGCAGAGAGAGTCGACACATCTAGTGTGCTGTCCGATCTATGGCAGAATTCTCAGGACAACCAGCTAGGAGTTGTGCAGACGCTACAGCAGCATAATGGTGGGAATTTTTTTTAATGAAGACTATTTAGAAAGTTGTTTAGTTTTGCATTTAGTAAGCAAATGTACAATATGGTGTCCAAAGCGTTTAAGTCATGTCATGCATATATATTTATGGAAGTTTCTGATTCCTTCAGACTATCTTTACTTTTCACTCTTTTCAAACCAGCTTTATTTTCCACCTTTACTTTTCAAAGTTTTGTTTTACTAAGAAATATTTATGCTGTTTTATTTTTTAGTGGATGCTATGAATGAAAGTATAGCTGCTAATTTAACTGAAACTGATTTTTATGGTGGTGAGTTTTGGTAAAAACAAAAAAGACCTTATTTACTATCACCTTTAATACTATAATGAATTCACACCTTAACATCTATATATATTCTTCTTTCCTCCTTCTCCAAGTCATTATACGCCATTTAATATATTACTTTGCATTTCTGTAGCCTAACATTTTTGATAGTAACAGTAATAATAAAAGATGATTTTTGTGTTTCTGGAGTTGTAAACAATTATTCACAGTTGAATGAACCAAACACTGCAATTCTTATAGTTGTATTTCCAAATGCTTCTATAGTTGAACTCCGCAGGCTATAATCAACATAATGGAGCGATGAATACACATGTAAAAATAAAACTCCAATCTTTTCTTGAATTTTAAGTAATGCTAAATATAGCAGAATTCTCAGGAAGATTATTTACCATTCATTCAATGCAAAACGTTGTTATATAAGTAGCTGTCAAGAACCATGATTTTAAAAATGTTTTGTATTGCTTGCTAAGAATAAGAATGGCTGCCCCAGTTCATCATTTATAAAGCACATTGTTTAATAAATCCGGTATTTAGGCACAAGTACTTGTTTCCAGAAGTGTACATAGAGGAGAGGAAAAATCAAAATAGGCCCTTATTCTAGTGTTAGTTCACGCCACCAGCTAGACAGTGTGACAGGAAGCCTAGCACTTGTTTTCTGCATAAGTTCATACTGTGAGCGGAGTGGGGCCAACTTTAAATTAGGCCCTCCATGGGGTCCATCGTGACTGAACGAGTACATGGTATATAGGCTCTTGTCTTTTGCAATTACATGCATCTTTTCAAAAGATCAAAAGTTTACTAAGCCTTATGACTCACATGTTAATATGGTGCTGACAAGTCATTTTCTATGTTCACACGGCTTATTTTTGTCAGTTTTTCGGGCCAAAAACGGCCGAAAAATAGGAAGCAGAAGATCTCCAAACATCTGCCCATTGATTTCAATGGGAAAAACTGCATTCTGTTCCGACGGGCCGTTTTTTTTTGCTGCCGTTGTAAAAATATGGCCGCGAAAAAGAAGTGCATGTCACTTCTTCAGCCGTTATTGGAGCTGTTTTTGATACTCTATAGAAAAACAGCTTAAAAAACGGGCATAAAAAACGGCGCGAAAATCGCGCGTGGCTTAAAAACTTCTGAAAATCAGGAGCTGTTTTCCCTTGAAAACAGCTCTGTATTTTCAGATGTTTTTGAGTTTGTGTGTGCACATACCCTAAAAGTGCTAAGTAATAGAAGCTGAATTAAAGGGGTTTTCCCATCAGAGACATTTATGACAAATCCACAGGATATGTCACAAATGTCAGATAGATGCGGGTCCCACCCCTGTGACCCGCACCTATCGCTAGAACGGGGCCCCCCTAAAACCCCGATATCTACCTTTGTCTGTGTTTGCTGCCTCCTGGCCACTTCCTGGTTATATGGTCGAGAGATACGAAAACCGCGTAGCTTGCTGAGCTATGCAATGTCCGTAAGACCCATCGTAGTGAATGGCAGTTACGGAAGCAGCGTAGCATGTGAGCTACGCTGTTTCCATAACTACCATTCAGTTCTATGAGACTTACGAAAACGGCGTAGCTCCGCGAGATACGCTGTTTTTGTAACTCCCGACCATGTAACCTTTTTCATGGTCTGAATTCAGCCGCAACACAGTGGCAGAACGGGGTCCCCGTTCTAGAGATAGGTGCGAGTCCCAGTGGTGTGTCCCGCATCTATCTGACATTTATGACATATCTTATGGATATGTCATATATGTCTCTCATTGGAAAACCCATTTAACCTAAATTACATTAGCTGTTTTAGATGGTCTATTGTTTTTTGAAAATAATAACAAAGAAAAAAATTAAAAGAAAGTTTTAACGCTGCAGCCCCTACACTGTTTTTCATTAATAGTATTGCCTCGGCCATCGGCTGTGCAGGGAATTGCAGTACGTCCCCATTCAAGTGAATGCACAGCCTGGAAAATTTAGGATTGCTGGGGTCCCAGAAATTGGACCACCACTGATTATAAAGTAACGGCATATTCTAGCAATATGCCATCACTTAATAAGATGAGAATAACCCTTAAACAGAGTCGCTGCAGTTTGACTTTATTGGATATGGTATGGAGTAATGTATGAATAGCATAACTTACATTTAAAAAGGTATACCTGCTTACCATGCACAATTATAAGGAAAGCAATTTTTTATATTTTACATCTCGAAGCATCTTTTCAGCTGTATTGGCGCGTGACTAATTGGACCAAATTTATTAATAGATTAATATTTTATCGTAATCTCAGCTGGAAATATTGGGGGCAGGAGCTTAGTTTTAACTTTTAAGTTTCAGAGCTGCAAACTTGAATTCCACCAGGGGGAAATTTCTGCCTTCTAACTTAGACAAAAAATATCCCAGGGTTTGCATAATCAAGTAAAACTGTATATTATATTCCCTTGTCAAGCAATTGCGTGGAAACCAACATAAATAAGACATGAAGCTCCACAGGGTGGCCAATGTTAATCATTCGATGGTGCACAGATGTGATCTTTCATTACAGTAAAGCTACTTCAGGCCTGTCACTAAGATTTCTTCATTTACTTAAATATTCCCTAAAATAGTTATGAATCCAATTCTATTATCGTTCGTAATGTAATAAAAAAAGGTAGATTGGTAGACTTAATTCATTTCTTTAACTGTCTTTTTCCAACCCACTAGTAAAATATGCACTTACTATACTAAAAAGAAAACATCTGAAGATCAGCCCTGCATGCCTTCATGAATTCCTTTCTAGAATTAATTTCTTTTCTGTTTAATCATTTCTATAAATCGTCTTTGTTGTCATACTCATAGAATGATATTTTTTTTTTCTTTATACCCTTCTAGATAGCCCTGTGGATAACAGACCTCCAACCTTTTTGATGCCCATTGGCCAGAAAAGTAATAAAACTGTACTAAAAGATGAAGTGCTCTTACTAGAATGTATCGCTGAAGGACTGTAAGTAACTGCCTGAATGCTCTACTTTACTGGCGTGGTGTGGTCATAGTATCATAGTTTGTATGGCCGAAAAAATACATATGTCCGTCCACTTCAGACTATGCAGTGTGGATCCAGAGGGAGGCAAAAAACCCATGATGCAAAAGGCAATTTTCCTTCTCGGCTTCAATATGGCCATCAGAATAAATCCCTTCATCAACTACCAATCTCTAGTAATCTAGTAAACATAACTTTTAATATTACTACGCTCAAGAAAGTCATCCAGGCCTCCCTTGAACTCTTTCAGTGAATAGACTATACAGTGCATGCTCCAATTTTATAGTCTATTTCAGAATTGTTTCTTTTATTTTGGATTTCTCTGGTTGTATGTAGAGGTGTAACTTGAAGCTCCAGGGCCCTAATATAAAATTTGAACAGGTCCCCCGCCTAGCATGGGCAATTTATAATACTAGTGTCTGTCTGTTGAGGATGCAACCTGGCACCATCCTCAACCCCTATCACTCCGCCCCATTTGCATTGAAGAGCACATTGTATTGTTTCCGTACTGGTAAACCCATTCAGCAAAATAGATTATACTTGATGGGTGTAGAACATCTGTAGTTAAATTATTGTTTAAGCTCTTTCATAAATAAAAACATCAGTCCATATTCACTTAATTTATTAATATTAAAGAACAAACTCTATTGTGCATCAATATTTGTAGGGCAGAGTCTTCTATTCGTGGCTATTTTTGTAAAATTATTATTTAATTTAACAGAAAATGTTTGCAAACCCATAATCCCCTTCTAATGCTGACTTGCTACCTAGATACTGACATGTATCTGTATAGATAGACTGCACACTATCTTAAGGTATATGTAAAATGTACCCTAACCATTTTCTCTAAAGTGAATGATGTAAATAACTCTTAAAGAAAACCAAATAAAAAATAAAAATTGGAAATATAATTCCATTAAAGTGGTTGTTTCATGAAAACAACTCCTTGTCATGAAAAAAAGAAACCCCCCGCAATCAGCTGCTATTGCTGAGGGAGGTTTTGTCTGGCCACACATTTCTCCTCCAGCAGCTTCTGAATGGGTGACCATGTGATACATTGCCAAGACAATTCCACCGGAGAGGAAGCTGCATTCACTAAGTAGTTCTCTGAGGTGGTTCTGAAAAGGTGTCCCAACGGGGAGACCCTCTCTATGATGTCCATATTTCCTAAAAGGGCAAATGTAAAGAGGTTGTTTTGATAAGGAAACCCTTTTAAGGCCTCATGCACACGACCGTGTTTGGTCTGTGATATACGGACCGCATGTCTGCCGCATTTCCCGGACCGAACAATTCAGGGAGCCGGGGCTCCTAGCATCATAGTTATGTATGACGCTAGGTGTCCCTGCCTCCCAGCAGGAATACTGTCCCCATACTGCATCATGTTTTCAGTACGGGACTGGAGCCCCACGAGGAGGCAGTGACTCACAGCATCATACATAACTATGATGCTAGGAGCCCGGCTCCCTGAACTGTGTTCGGTTCGGGAAATGCGGCCGACATGCGGTCCGTAAATCACGGACCGCACACGGTTGTGTGCATGAGGCCTAATTGTTATCTTGCAGAACGTCTTTCAATATTCTATTCAGTAGCTTCTGTGTTATTTTGGACGAAGAGTTGTTAGGTTTCCAAAGGGAACATATACTAATGCCAGCCATTACAGTGTTCATAAGAGTTAACAATACTACCTCACTGACATAATTTATACAAATTTGCAATGTAATGCAGTGTTACAGACCTATCACTCTCTCCCCTTGGAAATGCAGGGTTAACATTTCTATAGGAGCCTTCCAGATTCTTTTAAAGCGATACTCATCAATAAGCAATACAGCCTAAGTAATGACGGTCTAAGGAGTCTCGTGAAATAGATCTTGAAAGGAAAACCTGCATATTACACAGACAGGGCTGTAATTAGAAATATAAAAATGGCATAATACATCTTACTTTGAAGAGAATTATCCTGATGATTTATACCTACTAATGATACACTATACTATTATAAAGCTAGAATGTACCCTATTAGATGAATTAATTTTCTTCCAATTTTAGTGGATGAACCTTATTCTATACAAAAAATGTTGATAAATAAAACAATAAGATTAGTCATTTGAAGGCCGGCTTTACCTCATACTCTGATCTTCTTTATTGTCATGGCAACCACCGCCTCAGTTGACAATCGCCTGCTTTGAAATATTAGCCTGTTCTTATGTAGAGAGAGAAATGTTTTGTCCGTTATTCTCATTTTTGTGCTTATGGGTATGAGCTGTGTAAATTGAGTCTTGTCCAGTATATCGGCCATAAACCGTACAGTAATGTTTTAGTGGACAGTTCAAAAATATGACCCACCGGCTTATAGTTCAGTGTTTGAGCAACAGATAAACAAGGATTACGAGGATAATAATGACAATGAATAAAATGTGACATTGTATAAATATATGTATTATTGGGCTTCTCCAGGCCCACAGAGCAGAGACTACAGCGTGTTTGCTGCAAAGTCAATGCTTTTAAATGAGCGTGGCGTTTTTATCGTTCGAACAAGCTCTTCTTTCCGTAATACTTGCACTATGTATTTATTTCTCGTCTATGTAGAGTGTATGCTGTGTACTAAGTATACATTCGAGATGTAGAATTTCATGACCACAATGTAAGTCTTATGGCATCAAAGTCAATTCTTAGCATGTGCACCAGAGGTTTTTATTCAATACACTGGAAAAGTAATATAGAATGTGGTGTGCTTTACTAAACGATACCACTACATAACCTCACGTGCCATCAGACTGTCATACCCCACAGATGCCCTATAATAATATGCAATTAAATGTGTCTTCAAAAATGACATAGTGTGGTTTGAAGGATGCATTAACGCCTCAAAAACGACTCGATAACATATAATATATACATAATTTATTGCCTGTCAGAACTATACATGTTAAATCATTTATGTAGCTTCAAATCATAGTAGGCTAAATTTACACCGCAATCGTTTTTTTTACGTGTGGCCAGATGTATGCAACTGTATGCCTTTATCTGCTGTTGTCTGGCAAAAAAAGTATCCCGTACAAGATATATATATTTTTTTATAAAGTTTTATCTAGAAGCGCGGTTGATTACACGTTTCAATACAGTTGGGGCTGCAGTGTCTCAACCCCTTTTTGGCATACATTTGCTCACTGAAATATATGGGCATGTTGATGTATATGTCGGGAGATTTTTACGCCATATAGATGGTGTACTCAAGAAGATGGTGGGAATCAAGCTTCATGAAGTTTCTTCTAGAGCAATATGCTCTATATGATTCATAAAACCTCATGGCAATGTAAAGTGAATACATTAAAGGGGTTTTCTGGAACTCTAATAGCCCATCAATATTAGATTGGTGGTGGTCGGATCCGCACCTATCTGATCCTAAGGATAGGCCATCCATATCAAAAGTTCCTGAAAACCCCTTTAATTATACAAAAATACAGTCTGTATCTGGCATAGATATGGACTGATTTTAAATTGCTATAGCCAATACTACATCTAAAAAAAGAGAGCAAAAGCAATATGCTATGGAATTAAAAATAAAAACAGGTCGATAAAATATGTTCTTATTTTTGTTTGATTTTACTATTTCAGTCAGGCTACACCCATGATGCCTAAAAAAAATATTTTGGCTAATCTGCAGGGCTGGTCTGGCCTATCAGGTTTTCACACAGTAATGAGCCCAAAGGTCCAGCAGAAGATATCGCTATTTGGATTTGACTTTACAGCCAATCACTTGTCACTAGGGTCTATTTTTTATGGGTTGATAAAAATAACCTATTAGATCTTCTTGATGACATATCCTCCATGTGCAATGCGAACAACACAATTTACTTTGCAGTTAAAAATGGACATGTTCTATATAGATAGATGATGGATTCAGAATCAAATCCTCCGGTGGGGACAAGGAACCCCAGTGCCACACTGAAGCCGGCACATGACCGGATCGACAATATATTATGGCTATTCTATTAGTTATTCCTGCTATGCATACTTCTCTTGGACACCTGTTTTATTCACTCTATATTGTTTCCGTCCCTAAACAACACTTTAAAAATGACAGAAAAACACTCAGCACAGTACATCTTTAGATGAAAAGGATGAAACAAAAGAGAGCTCTGTTTAGGCAGTAATAAACCTATTGTATTTATACAATGTGCCTGCACATACATCTATTATGTTCTCTGTCACTCCGTGGCCTTTTGTGTCTTCTGCCTCATTTCATTTAGTGGAGAGCGACATTTGTGTGTATTGCGGGAACACACTCGCAAAGCATTTTATGACAAAGTAATTGCTCATTTTCACATAGCAAGAAATGGCTAGAAGAACCTTTCAGTGAGTTGTTTTTCACATGCCTCACATTATTTTCCAACTTGCATGATATCTAATAAACTAAGAAAGTGGACATGTCACTCATTGATGAATACTTTACAAAGCTGTATACAATCTTCTCTTCCATGGTCTCTTTTTTACCCCAAAAACTTACAGTTAAAGGGGCTGTTCAGCATTTTAAATTGATAGCCTAACTTTAGGATAGGCTATCAATGTGTAATTAGTGGGGGTCCAACCCTTGGGACCCCAGTTCTCAGCAAAACGAAGAGTACATACAGGTGTGGCTGTGCTTGGTACTGCAGCTCAGCCCTGTTCACTTATATAGACTGATCTGCAGCACCAGGCACAGCCACACTTGTATGTACCGTATATTACGTCTAGATATAATTATGGATAAATTATTAAGGGGCCAGAGGTACCACACTTTGATCATACATAAGGATAGGCCATCGGTCAACCCCTTTAAGCCTACTTTTGAAGACACTTTTATGATCATATTAGGCAATTTTATAACGTTAAGTCTCTTATATTATTATAATCGGTCCATAAAAGCAGGGGTGTTTCAGTAATAAAATTGCACTGCCTGCATAAATCATTAGCTGAATGCAGTCAACCTATGTTATGTCATCCATATTCCAGTGAAAGAATTCAGCCTTCCAAAATCCTACCTACATTCTCCGGCAGAAAAGTGCAATTTAGGGAATTCTCTAACATTAAGGGGTTCTCCACTTTGGGCTTACTTGTTAAAAGGGTCCATTCACAGCGATCAGCTGTAATCTCTGGAAAAACCTAGCAGTAATTTTCCTGCAGCGCCATAAGAGGAGAAATGGCAGACAAACTCTATTTTTCTGTTCATTTACATGTTATTTTTTGTTTACATTTAGCGTGTCCGTCCAGTAAAAAAACTTATATGTGTTAAACATATGCGTTTTTTCAGCATGGAAGCCTATGGGTGACGGATGCCACTATATGGCATTCGTGAAAGGGATACGTCATAAACTTATCAATAGCTATTCATAACTAATGCGCTAAACGGATGCCAGTCAGTGTCATCTGTAACCTTGAGTCTATAATCCATTTAACATATATATATTCAGAAGGATCATGATAGTTCATGATGTATTTGTTAAATGGATACCATTATAGCTTATGGGCAACGTACAGTATGCCACTGTTAGGCTTCCATCACATGTTTAGATTTTCTCGGCGTATACGTCAAACGTAGGCCAAAGAATTTGATCTGCACAGAGCCTTACATGAGAGAATATTAATTCTTTTTTTAATTATTCTCACTAAATCTCTAATAGCTCTGAAAAAGCAAAGGCCATTCCTATATATAAATGGTACACACAAGACCCATTGATCATGAAAAAAGACAAAAAAATATTATATATGTATGTGTATATATATATATATATATATATATATATATATATATATATATATATAATTCAAAAATCAGGCAGCACTCCAAGGTATAAGCAAGGTAGAAAAAGGTGCATTATTGGTCCATATACACACGACGTTTCAGCTCAACACAGGAGCCTTTCTCAAGTGTTGGGTCGATGTTTCCCACATGTAGAACCTTTCAGAACACCGCCCCTGTTCACTTACCGTAGACCACCCAATTTGAGAGATAAGTTAGTCAAATCGGACTTTGGTCCATCAAGAATTAAACGACATACTTTTTTATCTTCCCCCAGGAAGGGCTGTTTCCCATGTCTCAGTTGTACGAACTGCACGCTTTTGGTCAAGGGCAGTCAGTTTGTGCATCCTGATACTGGTAAACTATTCTTCATCAATTACTTTTTGACATGCAATACTGAATTTATTATCTATGTACTCCAATGCCCTTGCCGTCTCCTGTATGTAGGAGAAACGACACTTGATGCTAAAACGAGACTGAACCAACACCGCTATACTATACGAAAAAAGAGACTTGACCTTCCGGTCTCTAAACATTTTTCTCACTTGAGAAAGGCTCCTGTGTTGAGCTGAAACGTCGTGTGTATATGGACCAATAAAGCACTTTTTTCTACCTTGCTTATACCTTGGAGTGCTGCCTGATTTTTGGATTCTACTACAGCAGGTCTGTTAGCCCTGACCTGGGCAGGTCGGCACCCACCTATGATTTACAAGGCTGTGCGGCTGACATTGTATTTGGACTTTGGATATATATAATATACTGTAAAACAAGTGTATGTGTACTGGTCACTACGACCAAAAATACCCTGATTATTTATGGGTTAAACTGGCTGCAAATGTAAAGATTTACATTAGTGTCATTACAGAGTACACTCTAATGTGGAATTGCCATATAGTGGTCCATTTATCTGTATAATTTTCTGGTAACATTAATAAATATAAGTGCTAACATTTAGACTGGACAATTTCCCATAATTTTTTGAACCAAAATATGTTTCATGTTTTATAGCCTTTTAATTATAATACTTCACATATTTGTAACATTCTGCCTGTATTAAGAATTATGTGATGAGTTGTTGAGCAGCACACATGATGTTCCAACCGCACATTAAATAGTCATTTACAGTCAACATCCAACAGCTTTGTGACCTGTTATAGCTTTTATACAGCATATTGCTTGCATCAATATTCACTGTCAGTATCTCATCAGGAACTCAATCTGTAGCAGTTTGTAATCAATGTCCAAATGCATGCTGGGAAATTCTATGTTCTTAATTTATTTTTTATGTTGCCAAATAATTAATGAAAAATGTGGAACATCGCAGAAACGAACATGATTAATTCCTTGTTTACTGGTTAAATTGCTATATATATTTTGTAAAGTGTTTTTTTTTTTTTTTTCATTATATTCATGAGGCCTTCCCTTTAAACCATGGTTCAGTTGTCTGTAGGTGGTTTAGATTGTGACTAAGGTTGAGTCTCTTTCCGTTCAGATTTAGCATTTGCTTCCTGATTTGGCAATAAAAAAACAAACAAACTGGGAATTACTTTCAGTAAGCGTTTTTTTGATTAATCTTGACAAACGACTTAATCATGTAACTCACACTGTGTTTTTCCAGGAAGCAAGGGTTTGAAATCTACCTGCAGTACTAATGCTAGTGTTATACCATAAGTATGTACTAAAACAGGCACATTGAAACATATTTCTTTATAAAGGTTATTTCACACCTTAAATTGCTACTTATAAATGAACTTTTTTACAAATTACTAAGTAAGTCATAATGGTTTCTGTAATTTTTTTGCAGACCTACACCAGAGCTCCGCTGGAATAAAGAAGGAGCGGAACTGCCCAGCAATAGAGTTTTTTATGAAAATTTTAATAAGACTCTAAAAATAATTGGTGTGTCAGAGGAAGATGCTGGAAAGTATAGATGTTCAGCCCAAAATAACCGAGGGTCAATTCACCATGTCATTACAGTTATTGTCAAAGGTAGGTGATGAACCAACTGCATAAGTTACCACACTGCTCTTTGGCTATCTCAAGTGATGGGTTATACACTCATGCTCCCAGCAGATGTTCAGTACCCATCTTTGGCTATCTCAAGTTATGGGTTATATACCCATACATCCAGCAGATGTTCAGTACCCATCTTTGGCTTTCTCAAGTTATGGGTTATATATCCAGCAGATGCTCAGTACCCATCTTTGGCTATCTCAAATGATGGGTTATACACCCAGCAGATGCTCAGTACCCATCTTTGGCTGTCTCGAGTGATGGGTTATACACCCAGCAGATGCTCAGTACCCATCTTTGGCTGTCTCGAGTGATGGGTTATAAACCCAAAAGATGCTCAGTGTGCAGACTAATCTGTTAACATTCAAATATGATTTGGCATGGCTGATAAGGTGCTTGGAACAACTTTACTGTCAAGTCTAGGTTTAAAAGTGTTCACACAGTGTAATATCGTGCAGGTTTTTGATACATTTCTTTCCCAATTATAACTAGAATCCTAATGTGAGGAATTCAAAAAGACACTGTCCACTGTCCTCTACTTTTAAGGCAAATAATATGCATCAAAATGTGCACCAAAAATGTTCTGTGTTATGGGGGCCTTAGTGACCTCCCAGTAATAAAGTCACACCCCAAAAATATGCCCTAGTAGATACTGTTGTTCTATGATGCTGGGGTCCCTCTGAAGTTACTGAAGAGCCAGCATTCCATGGATACCCACACTTTTATTCCATGGTGTACATCTAAGTATTCTTCACTCAGAGCTACATTGTGTGTATAAAAGTATTGAATGTAGACTACTTCACTGACTCACGCGGCATTAACTATAATATGGCACTGACCCTGAGGATCAACTTCTCTTTTATTTTGGGTTCCACTTAGGCCTCTTCTTGTGTATAATGGAAAATCCAGCTCTGGTTGTGCGGCTTTCTGCTGCACCACTATTTATATACATGAATGTTCCCTTTCAGACCATATGTATGGAATTTAGAGCAGATCAAAAGTAGAGGTTGTGATAGTATCAGCCAGTAACATTAAATGTTTCATTTTCTAACCTGCATGCTTAAAATGACATGTGAAATTTGTCCGCTATGAGCAACACGTACAGATTTGTTTTCACTCATTTTCATGCTTAAACTGTTTTGACTAGACTGTTCTTTTTTTGTAGGCCATATATAGAAACTTAGAAATAGTTTTTAAATGACCCATGATGAAAATGACAGATCCATGATGTAACAGATCTAAACAGATCCAATGACCTTACAATGCATTCAGAGAGTCTTTAGACCCCTTAAATTTTTATTACATTTTGTTATGTTCAAGTTTTTCCCCATCATTCTGCACCCAATACCCCATAATGAGAAAGAGAAAACAGAATGTCAGTAATCTTTGCTAATTTATTGAAAAGGACAAACTAAAATATTGGATTGACATAAGTATTCAGACCCCTTACTCAGTACTTAGTTTGAAGTACCTTTGGCAGTGATACCAGCCTCCAGTCTTCTGGGGTAGGATGCCACAAGGTTTGCACACCTAGATTTGGGGATTTTCTGCCATTCTTCTCTGCAGATCCTCTCAAACGCTGTCAGGTTGGATGGGGACCGTCTGTGGACAGCCATTTTCAGGTTTCTGCAGAGATGTTCGATTGGGTTCAAGTCAGGGCTCTGGCTGGGCTACTCAAGGACATTCACTGAGTTATCCCTAAGCCACTCCTGTGTTGCCTTGGCTGTGTGCTTAGGGTCATTGTCTTGTTGGAAGGTGAACCTTTGGCCCAGTTTGATGTCCAGTGCACTCAAGAATATCTCTGTACTTTGCTCCATTTATCTTTCCCTCAACCCTGACCAGTCTCCCTGTCCCAGCCACTGAAAAACACCCCCACAGCATGATGCTGCTGTCACGGCTGTGGGGTGTGTGGACCCACTGGTCTGCTCCGCCATAGCAGAGAAGCAGCTGGCCAAACAAGAGTCAATTAAAGTCTTTAGGACAAGAGTACCTGCGTAGAAGACTTGTGCCGGACTATCGGAAGCTTGGCTTGTGCAGGTCAATCCGAAGCAGACTTGTGCCGGACTATCAGAAGCTTGGCTTGTGCAGGTCAATCTGAAGCAGACTTGTGCTGGACTATCGGAAGCTTCGCTTGTGCAGGTCAATCTGAAGCAGGCTTGTGCCGGACTATCAGAAGCTTGGCTTGTGCAGGTCAATCTGAAGCCGGCTTGTGCAGGTCAATCTGAAGCCGGCTTGTGCCGGACTATCGGAAGCAGGCTTGTGCTGGACAACAGGACCTGTCTTGGATAGAGGACACAGACACTGGACTTGGCACGGACACTGGACTTGGCACGTACACTGGACTTGGCACGGACACTGAACACAGATAATTAAGTCATCTCGGACACTCGACTTGGCTCGGACACGGATAATGGATACAGGATGCGGGATACAGCTAGGGAACCATTTGCAGACAAACACCGGGAAAGACACAACATTGCTCAGGCAAAGAGGGAGTGGGCAGTGTTCCTTTTAATGTCCCAGGTGTGCTGGGATAGTTTGGGGGAGAAGTTCATGGTGCACTTTAAGAGCGGAGACATGTGCGCGCACACACCATAAGGACATTAGCCAGGGAGAAAGCAGTGCGCGCCGGTATCTCTGGGGGAGGAGATGCCGGCAAGGCTTAGTGTCCTGCGGTCACCGCTGCTGGTGAGTGGGGAATGGCGGCGGTCAGCGATTGAAGGCATTACAGCTGCCACTACCATGCTTCACTGTATGGATGGTACTGAACAGGTGATGAGCAGTGCCTGGTTCCCTCACAACTTCCACCTGCTCACTAAACACTCTTTATGGGAACAGTTGCAGTTTTATACAATAAGCCCCACCCCAGCGTCTGAATACGGCATAGCAATGCTCTGATATCCTGACTGTATGGAATGGCAGAACATTAACCAAGATGGAGTCTGGGCTGTTTCTTTTGGCCCCAAGTAATTTAGAACATCAGTGATCCAACCATCTTCCATCACACTTGCCATAAATAATAGTAATGTTACAGTACAATAAATAGCAGCACACATAAATACGTCAGGCCAGACAGGTGACTCTGCTTGTGGAATGCCCCATGGAAGAGAAAAATAGAACACAAAAACACAGCACTTAAAGGCATAGTGCATAAATATAAAAACCCTAATCTAGCATACTTTATATACAAATATACAATATATGTACTAAAATCCCCTTTAAGAGTTGGGGATTCCACCACACACTCTAACAATAAAAGAAATAATAGCAAATATTTATAGGGGTTGTCTCAGAAAGACAACCCTTGACCATATGCCCTATTAGGGCATTTGAACACCATAGGGAGAGGTCTTCCGTTCGAGACCTCCTCTATGAGCCACAGTGGAGAGCCGCTCTGGCTAACGCAACCTGTCCATGCAATACATGGAGGGCCATTAAATTGAATTGCTGGTTTGTAATGCTACATTTCCCCTCACTTCTCCTCTTTCTCCTGCACAACCGCAGTGAGGAAGAATTTGTATGGAGCAGTGATCGAGTATGTGCACTATCACTTCCTAAAACTTTATGGCAGTTACAGCATAAGCAAACTGCTGAACTTGACTGTTTCCGTAACTCTCATACAGTTTGTTTGGAGCTGTAGTGTACATACGGCACTTATCGCACCACCCAAACTCCTCATCACGGCTGTGCGGGGGAAGTAGAACAGAAAATTTAGGACTCTTATACTAGTGATGTGGGGGTTCAGGGGGTGGAGCCACAGTGATCAATCATTTGTCACCTATCCTGGAGATAGGTGATAAATGTTTATTGTGGGAAAACCCCTTTATGAATGATTCATCTGGACTATGATTCAGTTTTTAAAAAAAGTCAGCAGAAAATTAGGTTACAATTAGGGTTGCACGATGCATCGAAACTTCGATACTGTTTAGATACCGCGCACCCTCAGTTCAATGCCGTTAATTCATGTATTTCGATACTAAGCTGTGCGGCCGCACAGCTAAGTATAGTAACACATGAATGTAGTTAGAGCAGGGCTGTGGTTGTGTGATACATGTGTGATACAGCCATTGCCCCGCTCTGGTGTCCTGACAAGTGTGCGCGCTCGGTCAGCATGATGTGATGCGACCAGCGCTTCACTAATGATTGCCGGCTCTGAAGACAGAACATGGCGGGCACACTACAAAACACCCCCTTGTTCCATCTTCCGTGCCGGCCCCGCCGCTCATTAGTGCAGCGCCGGCAGCATCACCTCATGCTGGCCGTGCGTGCACACTTGTTGTCAGGAGCAGGGCAATGGGTGTATTACACACCCGCAACCCCGCTCTAAAAGCGCAGATCAGAGAAACCACAAAAAAGTTACAATTATTCTAATGCAAGAGTTGGTTGCTAGTAGTCTACGGTTGCACGAGGGACATACAATCCAGATACTGATATATAGTGCATTTACTTAAATAAAGGAGACCAG
This sequence comes from Rhinoderma darwinii, assembly GCF_050947455.1. Taxonomy (NCBI): domain Eukaryota; kingdom Metazoa; phylum Chordata; class Amphibia; order Anura; family Rhinodermatidae; genus Rhinoderma; species Rhinoderma darwinii. The sequence continues at coordinate 174,730,653 of NC_134689.1, read as the reverse complement.
AAAAGGTCTAACAATATCCATTTGCAGTGGAGGTCCTAATTCTCATAGGCAGTACATGTATCACAGTTAGGGACAAACAAGGAATGAAAACATCATCAGCATACTCAAAGTGTAGCTAAACACATGTCATAGTGACATGTCAGAAGTTTGAATTGGTGGGGGTCCGAGCACTAAGACCCCCACCAATTGCTAGAATAATGCAGCCGAAGCACTCGTGTGAGAGCTCAGCCGCTTCATGTCTATTCAGCTATTTCCGGAAATAAATGTATCAATGTACAGACTCAATAGAAAGTCTATGAGCCCGTACTCCGATACATCGGCATTCCGGATAAAGCCGAACAGACACAAAGCGGCTGAGCTCTCACACGAGCACTTCACCTGCTTTGTACTAGCGATTGGTGTGGGTCCCAGCACTCGGACCCCCACCAATCCAAACTTCTGACATGTCTCTATGACATGTCAGAAGTTTGTCAAACGTTTAGCTACACTTTAAGACTGTGCCATACTTGTCATCTACATAAATTGGGACAGAAGGTTCAGGGCACTGAGACCCCCACATACCTGTGCACAGGGTGGTTTTGTTTTAGCTGCTCTTGATGTGCTGATACTTTACAAAATACATTTACAGTATAAGCATAAATTACTGTAACTTGTAAGGCAGATTTCACACCGTGCTTAACTGTAGTAACCACACCACTATTATACAAAATTGCTGCACAAATTACTTTTTTACGCAAAGTCACATAGGGAGTTAGAACTCATGTGTTCTTCACATGCAGTTTTTCCAATTGTGTATTTCCACAATAGAAATCAATTTAAAAAGCAGATCCTTAAAACCACTGTGTTTAATAAAATGATATAAAATGGAGTTCATATATTTGTATCAAGTGTACACCACATTTAGGCTGTGTTCACATCAGCGTTGGTTTCCGTTGAGGGGTCCCGTCGGACCTTTCTGTCGGGGGAACCTCTCAACGGAAAGGCAAACGGAAACCATAGGTTCCTTTTGCAATACCATTGATTTCAATGAGTAATTTGTTTGAAAAAACGGGACCCCATACGGCGCTGCTACTCAGGAACGAATACAGTAGTAGTTTAGTCAATTCTAAACTACTACTGTATTCGTTCCTGAGTAGCAGCGCCGTATGGGGTCCCGTTTTTTCAAACAAATTACTCATTCACATTGCGGTGGTCCTTCAAAGATTGACCGGCTGGGATCTCGGCAGCAGCACTCATCCATCACTTATCTACCTTTCCTGACATTTTCACCTGTGGTAAGCCTCCATCTGTCAAACTAAGTTTGTTATATCTTGGGCTTACTCACACTATGTGGCGCCGTGCTTTTCTCTCTCAAATCTCTATTGATTTCAATGGTAATGCTTCTGTTGCTTATGGTTTCCGTTTGTCACTGCTGTGTAAGGTTTCCGTTTTTTTACTAAATCTATAGCGCAGTCGACTACGCTTGATTCCGTCAAAACAAATGGAAACCTTACACAACGGAGACCATAAGCAACGGAAGCATTACTATTGAAATCAATGGTAATGCAAGAGGAACCCATGGTTTCCGTTTTCCTTACCGTTGAGGGGTTCCTCCGACAGAAAGGTCGACGGAACCCCTCAACGGAAACCAACGCTGATGTGAACAGGCCCTTATAATGCATGTGCAATGTTTTCTACTCTAAAAACCAGCCAATACCAGAACAAACATACTCTGTACAAAGTTTTTCAAAAGAAATGGAGCAGATTTAATTTATTTTGCATACATCGATGTTATGCCAGTTATATGCAAATTTATTTTACTTGGGCCAAATTCAGATGCACTTGTGTGTCATTTTTAGAATTTTGGTGCACATTCACTATTCTGCCAGTTTTAACAATTAAAAATTGTTGTAAAATTACACTTGTCATGAATGTGACCTCAGTGATTCTCTGACATACTGTTATTATTGGAATTACATCATAAGGATTTTAAGTCCATTATCCTGTATAGGATGAGCCGAGTATAGGATGGTTTTTGAGGAGAGGTGTTCATGACAGACTGCAGGAATTAACAAATAATTAAACTAATCAATTTTTACATCTAAATGTTCAAGTTTTTCTCATGAGATTTATTAAGCCATCTAAACACAACGGAGCTTAAAGACCCATATTTTTCCAGCGTTTATTATCCTTTTTCAGAGTAATGTTGGAGAAGAAGCTGGTTACCATGGTAATCTTCAGTAATGCTTTCTATTCCTGTCCAAGTGATTTGCTCTACAAAAAAAAAATCACAGCGCTTGCTATGCCATAGTGATGGGTATTGCGTTTCTTATGCATACAGAATAGATATGTGCAATGTACACTTGACCCTAGCCAGGCAATGTCTGACTTGAATAGTAGCTAAGTTTCAGTAGCTGTTCCGGTAAGATACTGTATATCACCCGTATTTCTGTTATGTGCTTTTTCAGTCTCTTTTGTAAGATACTTTAGGGTTTCCACTTAACAAGTGCCCACTAATTCAGCTTTGACTTCCTATAGATTCCCAAATCGAAAGGGTATATCTTTTAGTAACAGGTTCCCTTTTTTATAGTGAAATAGAAATGATACACCCTTCAGAAGCAGATCTTTGCACAGTTATAAACCAGATCATGACTTCCATGATATCTCATTGGGTACAATTATCCTTAAATGTGTCAGAACTCCCAGACAGTTTATAGGGCTTTTTGGGAACTAAAGAACAGGCATAGTTGCCCTCCTCAATGTAAAGAGTTTGCCATTCGGATCACTATATGGACTCCCATATATAATGGACAAGGATTGCATTACATAGTAGCACATGCTGGTGTCACATCATCCTACGCTTTACTTGCACAAATCCCTGTTCAGCACACAGGATATTTCTGATAACAGTGTTGACTATAGAGAATATTTAGCACATACATCTTACATTCATATAATCTAGTTCCATAAAATTCCATTTCCCTGCACCAGTGCTCCAGTTGCTAATGAAATATTCATGTCTCTTCTAGCTGCACCTTATTGGATCACTAAACCTGAGAATCTCATACTGTCACCAGGAGATGATGGGACATTGATCTGCAGAGCTCATGGGAATCCTGCTCCAAGTATTACATGGTTAATAAATGGTGTTGCAATTGAATGTACGTAAAGAATTCTTACAGCATTCTAAAAAAGTATTAAAAATTCAAAATATGCAAAAAGGAATATGGAAACACTGTATACAAAACCTAGAAAGTTTAACAAAATGCTATTTCTCCCCCTAATTTAATTGTACAGTCTTTATCTTACTACGGATAAAGCCGATCTTGAGAAATGTCCACCTATGTGATGCATATTGTATAATCTATAATGCAGTGGGTCTTACTAACCATCTGAGAACAGAAAGAGAGTGCTCACATCTTTATCTCCCAATGTAATATTTAACAGAGACAATTATTTAGAATCTTTATCATGGATATCATTGCCCTGTAAGATTTAAATTAAATAAATAAATAAATACGTGAATTGCTGTATAATCTCCTGCTTTGTACATTATGTGTGTTGTATTTGCAGTGGCACCTAATGACCCGAGCAGGGTAGTAGATGGTGATGCTGTTATTTTCACAAAAGTGCAAGAACGAGCCAGTGCAGTCTTCCAATGCAATACCTCAAATATTTATGGCTATGTGTTGGCAAATGCATTTGTGAATGTCCTTGGTAAGTTTATCCTTTTTAAAGACTTATTTTAATGTCATTATTATTATTATTTTATTATTTATTATGTGTTTATTTTATTATTTTATCGTTTGAATTACAGACATGTATGTAATTTTATGCGATTACTACTTTCACATTGTAAAGTGCTATTTTGAATATATGTGTTGTATTGTTTTATAAAACTGTAGTTTTTACCATAATGTATTTATTTTATGTTTCAGCGGAACGGCCAAGGATTCTTTCATCACAAAAGATTTATCAAGTCATCGCCAATAGACCCGCCTTACTGCACTGCAAATCTTTTGGTTCACCTGTTCCACATATAGAATGGTAACACAAGAGGACTACTTATGATATATTTTGGAAGCTTTTGTAATAGAAGTCCCCATTTTATACTGAGGCATATAGAGTTTTTTTCTGTCAGATTCCGTACAGATCCGACTGAAAAATAAATGTGGCATGTTATATTGATTGCTGCATGTATGGGGGTATTCTCCCCTAAAAGCATTGCCTCTGGAAGAGAATAGTTCCATACATACTGCACCCGACGGCGGCACACAGAGGCCGTACATCTCTATTCTAGGCAGCCATACAGCCTGCTCTGCCATGTGCACGGAGCCTAAAAATGGAGCAGTTTTATGCATGAGGCCCAATTTATTTTGATCCATAGATAAGTACAAAAGTGCAGGCACAGAGACTGTCTTTAAGGCTTATACAAATGATTACTGTGACAAGACAATGCTCTTTAACATAAAAATTGGCTGCCCAACCAATAAACTACATAATTTAGAAAGTGCATGGTAAACTTTGTAATGGATTTCTCTCTACAAAAATGATAACGAAAGTAATTGCCTCCATCACATATCCATGATAAGTGTTCAGATTAGATTTTTGAAGGGTCTATTGAGAAGCAGTGTAGGAGAAGCTTTGGATGGTGTACATTACCTTGGTATTGTCAGTTTACATTTAAATAATTTGTCTGCTACTAGTTACATTGAATGGCCACTTTATTAGAGACACTTGCTCTTTGATGATTGAAGCTTCCCAGTATGGAAATTAGACACATAACCCCGGAATGCTGCATAAAATTAAATGAGCACGTTTTCCATGGATTAGTTTCAGAGTGAATCCATATTAGAAAAAAATAGGGAGGAATCCTCCAGCTCACCCACTAGTTGTCTCAATCCAGACTGCGCTCGGATCCTGCGTGACGGCACATGGCAAGGCAACAGGAAAACACAGTGGAAATGATCCTTGCTCGTAGAAAATTATAAAAAGGAAACAAAGTTCCAAGTTTATTCCAATAATTTAAAAGTTCAAGTGCAAGGGGGTGGTAGCAGCAGCCTACGCGTTTCGGACAACCGAGAGCCATGAAAAGGACAAAAGCGTTGTCTGAAACGCGTAGGCTGCTGCTACCACCCCCTTGAACTTTTAAATTATTGGTATAAACTTGGAACTTTGTTTCCTTTTTATAATTTTCTACGAGCGCTGGATCATTTCTTCTGTTTTTTCCTGAATCCATATTAGAATGGCAAAATCAAGGGATTTGTGCAACTTTCAACAAGACATAGTCATCGGTGCTAGACTAGTCAGTATTTCAAACACGCCCACCTTGTGGGGTTTTCTCATGCAATGGTGTCAAGAGTATACTGAGAATGGGGTGATTGAGGAAAACCATCCGGCGAAAGGGGTCCTGTATACGTCAACACTTAGCGGACGAAAGAGTCAGAGGAGAATGTCAAGAATCGCTCTTCTGAACAGGCGGTGCACAATAATGAAAATTGTAGCTAAACGCATTGCTCGTGCTCCAACTGAAGTGTCTGAACGCACAACTCGATGTTCCTCATCATGGATGGGCTGTCACAGCAGACAACCAGTTTGAGTGTCATTGCTTACTAAAGGAAACAGAAAGACAAGACTCCAGAAGGCAAAAGAGTTTAAAAAAAATTGGATCACTGAGCAGGACGACGCTTTAGCGGCAACTGTGAGAAACTGTCCTTTCTGCATTGGGCAAATATTCCTGCAGAACGATTTCAACACCTGGTGACATCTATGCCACGATAAATTACTGCAGGTTCTGAAGGCCAAAGGAGGTCCAACATGCTACCAGATGGGCCATACACTGTATGTCTGTGTAGCGGTACATTTAAGGATGACATTTTGACATTCACGCTAATGGTCATGTAGAACAACAAGTGCTCGCTGAAAACATTGCAGCTGCTCATATTAAACTAAAAATTCACATCTAAAATTACAATTAAAATCTTATGGGCATATTTAAAAGTTGTGCAATTTTCTAATATACCTTTTGTTTCAGTTTCTCACCATTTTAAGGTTTGCATTTTCATTTTTCATCTGCTTGTTGTCAGTGTTTCCATTCACTCACGGCAATTTAGAAATCTTTAATATGTTGAGGGATTGAAACACAAACAAACTTCTTAAGAAGCAAACTTTAGTGTCCGTACAGTATGTTGTAAGCAGAGGGTGCAAGATTAATAACAATTATCATTGACGTCCGCCACTTCATGACACCACTCGTGTAAAACACTAACTTATTCATATTTATAGGAAAGACTCAAACACTGTTTCAGTTTCCAGCCACTGTGTGCTTTTACTCATAGCACATGAATAGATCCTGCAACAGATCAAAACACATGCCACAATGCTTAAATTCTAAATATAAAAGCAAATAAAATAAAGTGTTGCCAGACTTCCACTTCAACGATACTATATTAGAAAGTTACATAACTTTTCATTCTATGATATTAAGTGTTACTAATATAAAAGCCGAAAATACAAATGTACTTCCGATGTAGATTTGCACACTTAGGAAGTCACTACTATTTTATAAAGAGCATATCTAATTCAAAATTAAATTTTTGTTTTTCCAAAAGTTTATGTTTGAAGAACAAAGTGTAGGAATGGTCAGGACAATCAAAAATTGGTAGTAAACTGTTTGCCACATTCCATATTACACCTTTCTTGGGCCATATTTGAAAATGTACTCTTCAATGAATGAAAGAACAAAAAACATGGTTTGCAATTACACTTGAGCATAATATTTGTGTAAATTGAATGTACATTTGCATATTTTTAATGTAGAAATGAAATGAACCCATGAATGCACCAGATGTAGCAATATTTAAGTTAACTTTTAACACATTAAATACACAGTGGCAATAAATTTTAACTTGACATTTTCAATGGCTTTTGTTGTGTAATATCTACAGCAAGTTATCAGAATCAAGATAAAGATTGCTACATCTGTATACTCACTTATTTCTTTATAAGCAGAAATATTTGTTTATAGTGCTTGTTATTTTTCCCTTTCTTGTACAGGTTTAAAGGTGTTCAATCTAGTGTTCTGCATGGAAATGACTACGTCTTCCATGATAATGGGACACTGGAAGTACCAGTGGCACAGAAAGATAGTAGTGGCACATATACATGTGTAGCAAGAAACAAATTAGGCACAGACCAAAAAATCATTGAGCTTGAAGTCAAAGGTAACAGAGAACACATAAACTGGGCCTAAAAATATGTTATCATGTTTGTGCATATTATTAATTTTCTGCTTTATTTCTAGATCCGACTATGATAATCTCTCAACCAGAATACAGGGTTGTTCAGAGATATGGCAGCGTATCCTTTGAATGCAAATTTAAACATGATCCTACATTAGTACCGGAGGTGATGTGGCTGAGGAATAACAGTGAACTGCCTGTCGATGAGAGGTACTTTCAGCATTTTTGGGGTTTTATAATAATAAATTCTAATGTCTAATCTCAATACCCCAAATGATCTCCTTCCCTACTTTTAATGGTTGTATATTATGACAAGTTTTTGAGAAATTCAGTAATAGTTGATAGATGTGTTATGAATTGCCTTTTTGTAAACAGATATACGGTATACACCTTCCAACATAATATGGTACAGGGTGTTAACACATAATTCATTGCATTCTTATGATCCATAGATACACTTTTGAAAAAGAGCGGCTGATGATCAAGAACATAACAGAGAAGGATAAAGGCATGTACACTTGTGTGGCAAACACTACCTTGGACAGCGTCTCAGCTAGTGCAGAACTTTCTGTTGTCGGTAAGATGTTCATTAGATTATTATTTAGTGAACTTACAGTATCTGCTTTTTTGTTTTGTAGACCCTGTAGAATTTACAGTGATGACTTGTTTCTAACTACATGGTTTGGCTACAAGCTATACATAATTATGATAAAGCCATCACCAACATTAAGCTTTAGACTTAAAAACAAATTTCAAATAAAGCTTTTTGGAATTTTTTAATCAAATTGATGAAAAATTCATTTGTGGAATTAAACTAAACTGACCTTTACTTCTCACATTTCGCTCTTTGTCAATTTCTATTTACAACTTAGTACTTATCTACTATGTAGTAATATATATATAACTTACAAGGCTGGAATTATATGAAAGATATAGAGGTCATTCTACAGGGTGGGCCATTTATATGGATACACCTAAATAAAATGGGAATGGTTGGTGATATTAACTTCCTGTTTGTGGCACATTAGTATATGGGAGGGGGGAAACTTTTCAAGCTGGGTGTTGACCATGGTGGCCATTTTTAAGTCGGCCATTTTGTATCCAACTTTAGTTTTTTCAATGGGAAGAGGGTCATGTGACACATCAAACTTATCGAGAATTTCACAAGAAAAACAATGGTGTGCTTGGTTTTAACGTTACTTTATTCTTTCATGAGTTATTTATGTCATTATGGGTGTCAGGTCCGAGGATTCCTAGATGAACAGTTTCCTGGATAGTGGATTGGTCGTCGAGGGCCAGTTGAATGGCCCTCTAGGTCTCCCGATCTGACCCACTTAGACTTTTATCTTTGAGGTTATCTGAAGGCAATTGTCTATGCTGTGAAGATACGAGATGTGCAGCAACTGAAACTACGGATACTGGAAGCCTGTGCTAGCATGTCTTCTGTGGTGTTGCTATCAGTGTGTGAAGAGTGGGAGAAGAGGGTTGCATTGACAATCCAACACAATGGGCAGCACTTTGAACACATTTTATAAGTGGTCAGAAACTTGTAAATAACTCATGAAAGAATAAAGTAACGTTAAAACCAAGCACACCATTGTTTTTCTTGTGAAATTCTCAATAAGTTTGATGTGTCACATGACCCTCTTCCCATTGAAAAAACTAAAGTTGGATACAAAATGGCCGACTTAAAAATGGCCACCATGGTCAACACCCAGCTTGAAAAGTTTCCCCCCTCCCATATACTAATGTGCCACAAACAGGAAGTTAATATCACCAACCATTCCCATTTTATTTAGATGTATCCATATAAATGGCCCACCCTGTATATGTGATGCAAACTTAGACTTTATTTCTACCATACAGGGAGGGTTTCCAATATTTCCCACCTTCAAGGTGTTCACACATTTTTCCGTTTCAGTATTTGGATTGTTTAGCACTTAAAGCACTTACTGAAATTGCCACTTGTCTGGATATACCAAAAGGTGATACTGTGAGCTTTTTCCATCTGCGCCTATAAGATATCAAACTTGAACACATATTTACCAAATGCCAAGTTAATCATTGGCAGATATCATAATCTTTTTAACTTTTATAGAAACTAGTGCAGACTAAAATTGGAGCAGTTGCCATTGCAACAAATCATTTAACTTCTGTATTTTAGAACTTAGACTGGACAGATGACTAGGATCTTGTTGCTATGGACAAATACTGGGCCTTTTATATGCACTAGTTTCTATACATTAAAGTGTAACTATAAGTGTGCTCTCCTGCCTGATCTAACATTAGAGACAGTTAGCACGCAGATCGGTTCAGATGCTTAGGCAACTGTACTACATATTAAGAGTTTCGTGCATAGGTTCTATTTTTAGGTCCTATTGTTAGAACAGAGGTCCCCAACCTTTTGTACCTTGTAAGCCACAGGTTTAACTCTAAATGATGGTCTGGAGCCACGTTTCATTCAGAAAGGGAGGACATATTAACGATTTCACGACTGCCATACGTCCATGGCAAATGGCGGTTGAAAACGGTTAGATGGCCGGGAAAATACACTCATGCAAAACACCCATGAAAAACTGACAGTTGATCCGTTGTTAATTGCACTTTTTTTCACGTCATGTGAATATAGCCTTATAGCCCTCTTCACTCTTTCCTAAAAGCGATCCAGGCTGACGGAGAGAGAAGAAGACTAATTGTTACAGAGCTGCAACAGTGTACATATATATCTATATACATATAATATAGGTAAATATATATAAAAAATTACAATAAAACATATTTTTTCTCATTAAAAGTGATTTGTCTGTTCATAATAAAAATTAAAAACATGGAATTGATTAAACTAATATAGAAAATGAAAGCCTCATAAGTCTTGTTAAAAAACAAAGTAACAATAGTTGTTATATTCAAAGCGGTTGCAAAGATATTATCGTTTAATGAAGTGCATATCAGAAATGGAAAATTTGACCTGGACACAGGGGCATCAATGACCATTGGTCACGAAAGGGTTAAACTTGGTAGAAAAAGAAAACATGAAATGGCAAACATTTACAGATAAATATTTTATTGTGAAATTTGGCACTCAAAATGTCTGCAAGACCTGGGAACATTTAAGAAAGTGGTACAAGTGTTATTGCGTGCTTAAAGTGATACATACCGAAGAAAATAGGTATAATACGATCAAAATTAGCACTGTTTGGGGTTAGTACAGTATGGAGGGCATCCTCCACATCATAAGGCCTCATGCACACGAACGTATTTTTGTCCTCCCGTAAATACTGGCGTAAATACGGGTCCTTGGTCACACGTATTCGACCCGTATTGCACCAGTATTTACGGACCCGTGCCCGTAAATACGGGTCCGGTGTCACCAGTATTCCACCCGTATTTACGGGCACGTTTTCGCTTTAAAATTGCACTGCACTAATCGGCAGCCCTTCTCTCTATCAGTGCAGGATAGAGAGAAGGGACAGCCCTTTCCGTAATAAAAGTAAAAGAAATTCATACTTACCCGGCCGTTCTCTTGGTGACGCGTCCCTCTCTTGACATCCAGTCCGATCTCCCTGGATGACGCGGCAGTCCATGTGACCACTGCAGCCAGTGATTGGCCTGTGATTGGCTGCAGCGATCACATGGGCTGTAACGTCATCCCAGGAGGCCGGACTGGAGGAAGAAGCAGGGAGTTCTGGGTAAGTATGAACGTCTTTTTTTTTTTTTACAGGTTGATCTATATTGTGATCGGTAGACACTGTCCAGGGTGCTGAAAGAGTTACTGTCGATCGTTTAACTCTTTCAGCACCCTGGACAGTGACTATCCACTGACGTCGCCTAGCAACGCTCCCGTAATTACGGGTGCACACTCGTATTTACGGGAGCCCCATAGACTTCTATGGGCCTGCCGTGCCGTAATTACGGCCTAAAATAGGACATGTTCTATATTTTTCAATGGCACGGGCACCTTCCCGTAAGCATACGGGGAGGTACCCGTGGCCAATAGAAGTCTATGAGCCCATAATTACGGGCCGTAATTACGGGCGTTTTTACGTTTGTGTGCATGGGGCCTTACAGACCGAGATAAAAGTCAATAAATTGTTCTATTGCCACTTCGGTGAGTGCCTCGTTTTTTCTACCTTTTATATTAGTACAGTATATGTGTTCTATATTGTCAATCTAGAAATCCTAGTGTAGCCAATGCATCTGGTTGTTACTCAACCAACTACATAACGAGGGAGCCACGGGCTACATATGGCTGCCGAGCTACTGGTTGGGGACCACTGAATTAGAATATGACTCATGCATGAGACTCTCTAGGCATTTTATATTGCCTTAGCAGCTGTACTGCCCAGCGTTCTACCTGCTTCTCTTCATGACCGATGTGGATGGGAGCGCACAATTATAATGACACTTGAATGGCACAACGTGCACCAGTAAGTCCACTTTCACACTGACCTATTATGATAAGAATTTTGCATCAGTATGTGTAAGCCAAAACCAGGAGTGGAACATAAACAGATAAAAAGTATAATAGAAAGATTTGCACCTCTTTTGGACCCGCTCCTGGTTTTGATTTACAGATACTGATGCAAAATACTGACCAAAGTATGCCTGTGTGAGAGAGATTATGAGAAAGATTTACAAAAACCTGTGCAAAAGAATACTGGAGTAGATACCTGAAACAACCAATCACATTGCTGCTTCAATTTTCGAGACTCAAACAGCCTTTTTAAAAAGAAGCATTACATCTGACCATTAGAATAAATGGCTGAGCATGTAACACATGTATGTGCCAAGATCACCAGAGTGGGAGCCACTATTATGGAGCGGCTGTTCGTTCTAGCTCATAGAGCGAACTTCCCAGCGGTGGACTCCTCTGTGAGACGTCCATATGCTCTAACAGGGCACTTGGGCAAGTTTTGTCATCCTGACACGACCCATTTAAGGGCTGTCATTAAGCTCTTTGTTTCCTATGCATGGCTAGTTTATAAATTAAAAAAAAATGCTGTGTACAAGATTAACTAAAGTTCCTGGTATAGATATGTACGTATGATGTTCTCACTCCTTCCGCCACAGATTATATGCTGCGTGGGTTAGAATGCCCAATACATAGGGTTTTCTAAGCTCTTAGGTTTAAAAGGCTGAGACTTATAAAGTTATATTGGTTAATTTGTCACACATTTAGTCAGCAGTATGATTTTTAATACCCAAGGTTATTCAGTCTTCCGGAGAAATGATGAGTCAGTAAGTTCTAAAGAAAATCAATTCAGTTCTAAGAGATATTTAACAATTCTTAAGTGTTATTTATCTGGTCAGTTAAGATTTTCCCTCTGAGGTATATATTCAAATGGAGATATATTTGACTTCAGTTTACAGATTAGTTCCACAAATTTTAATATTAGTTATTAATGAGATTTGTAAGCTTACTTAAATACATTAAGTCAACAGAAAGAAGGAAGAGGGAAAACATTATATATACTGTATATTTATAGCCCCTCTAGACACTCAAAGTGATCTGCGTGGCCATTACTTAGCAGCCTTTGTTTATTACTAACATGTTGTTAATATCCCTTGCAGAACCTACTCAACCACCTCCAGTAAAAACCGGTAAACTGGCAACCCTATCCATATATATGCTACATCACACCCTCGCCATGTGCATTTTCTATGGATGACTTTGTTGCATGAATGTTTCTTAGCATAAAGGAGCATTTCAGGAAAAGTTGATACACTGTGTTAAAGCCTAGTGCAGTGCCTGAGGAGGCGGAACACCAAAGAAAGAAGTCATGCTCCACCCCCTCAGGTCCTAAATTAGACCTAACGCAGTCCCTGGGGTGTTCCTTTAATTTACATGCAGATTTTAAAGGGGAAATATGCTTCTTACAAAGTGCATGCTGTGTAGTCCTGCTGACAAAGGAGGCATAATTCAGATATTTTTATTTATACACATCTAAAAGCCTCTATGATTGGCAAGGGAACCTGTCACCAGCATTTCACCTATTAAACCAGCAATACCTGGTGGAAGTGGGTGAAAAATCATTTTTATGTAACCTATAATTATCTTCTAAGTCGGCTCTGTACCTTTTAGTATTCAGTTTTTTTAGTGTTCCTGGGCCTAAATGAGCATAAAAAAGTAATATCTTCATTTGAAAAGAGTCATATCTTCGTTTGAAAAGAGTCATATCTTCATTTCTCAAGCCTGTCCGAGTTTACCCCGACTCCTTACTTTCGATTGACAGCTCCTTGCCTCCTCCCAGCACACACGAAATCCTGTGCTTGCACATTGATGTCCTGTTCATAGGGCATGCACACAACGGGACACCATAGCGGCGCATGCGTAGTTGCTAGATTTGAGGCCGGGATGGAGCAGGGAAGGCTGTCGGACCATACATGATGGGCGCATGCGCGCTATCTCAGACGAGATTTCGGCATTCAGGGCAGGCCATTTTTTGGCGGTGGGCAGGCATAAGAAGAGGAACGAACGAGACTGCAGCATTATTACCATAAAAGGCGCAAAATGTTTGCAGACCGATATTTATGGTCTGAGGAGTTTAGAAAAGGGGATAACTTCAGTAAACTTTTGACAGCAGCGTCCAGCGAGGGGTGAATAGAGTTCAATAGGTGAAATGCTGGTGACAGGTTCCCTTTAAAGTGCTATTGCTGACTAGAGATTATAATGTGACCAAGCTCTTCACCGATCTGTCTGGCTGTGTTGGACTACATCATTTCTTAAAGCCGATATTTCCCCTTTATGTTAGACAGCTATATTCTTTCTATAATAAGCTGGTTGTTATTGTGCATGACCTCTGCAGAAAAATAGTACCTTTATTTATACTTATTCATTCAATGTGTAAGCACTGCTGGAAGTGATTATGCATTTGTAGTAATAGTGTAGAAGTGTTACAGTACATGTGCTTGTTGAAAGTGTTTTGTGTATGTATTAGATGTATGGTGCTAATATTCATGAACATAATAATGTGTTTGCTGTCCTCAGAGGGTCTCAAATACTCATACTGTACCCATAGAGCCCTATTCTAGGTTTATACTAATGAAGAAATTACAGGACGCTTTACCTCAATTAATAAATAAGCTGGAAAGCTCTTTACTTTATGGCTGCTCTGATGTCTGTTACAGGTGGATGCATTTTATTTTCTACATTGTATCCTACATTATGGCAAATTTACAAGTGTCTGCCTAACTCCCAGTATTATGCATCCTTGACTTGCACTGCTGTCATTTGTAATGTTATTTTCAGCTGCATGTGAATGCGTTCATGACTTGCTCCACATGAATTAACAGATTAGCTTCTTTTCTGGTTGGTTGCTAATCTCTCTCAGTTAGTTGTAGAATTGACTTTACATAATAGAGGATTTGACTTTCAGATCGTCCAGATCCATCTTCCGATTTAGAACTGACGGATCGTCTTGATAGAAGCGTGCAGCTCTCTTGGGTACCAGGAGATGATAATAACAGCCCTATTACAGGTAACTCTCATAGAGTAAATTACATTTTATTCCAATATTGGTTTATAAAGATCCTCATTTATTTTTTCAAACACTTGGATCTCACTATCTCATAAGAAATAATCTTAAATTCTTTCAACTGTTGAATATTGGCTGGAAAGCAGCGTATTACTGTCATATTTTGAGATGCTGCAATGATTAGACAGCATCTGGTTACATAATTTTTTTTATTATTATTATTATAGATCAAAAAAGCCTTGTCATATGTTATTTCTGCTCAATTTTTACCTTGTTTAATTAAGAATAGTTATAATCTAGAATTAAAAAAGGCAGACTATGCAGACAGTTACGTCACCAGGGCTACCCGGTCGGAGATGAAAAGCAGCCATGGTCACCATACAGAGCACCATGATTCAAAGAGGCCGTGTATTGGTATTCAGAGAGGGTGCAGGCAGGGGACTAAGACTGTGCGCATTGGTATTCAGAGAGGGTGCAGGCAGGGGACTAAGACTGTGCGCATTGGTATTCAGAGAGGGTGCAGGCAGGGGACTAAGACTGTGCGCATTGGTAATCAGAGAGGCAGACTTCAGACATGCATTGGGACTTCAACTGTGCGGATTGGGCTTTAGAAAGGGGGTAGGCAGGGGAAGTCGACTGTATGCATTGGGCTTCAGAGAAGGGCAGGAAGGGGTCTACGGCTGTTCGCATTGGACTGAAGCAAATGGTGGGGGAAAGAAACTCTAGCCACATCTAAGGTTGCAGAGCTGTGTGTTGAGGAGGGCAGCAGAGGGACCCGACAAAGCCACGCACACATCTGATGGAGAGGAGCTGGGGTGAGCGATGGTCAGCAGAGGGTTCATTGGTGAAGGAGAATAGGAGTACACTAAACACTGAGCGGGGAAGCACCAATGACAACTTAGTTATGTCACTGTAGATCCGAGAGGTATACGTTTAACGGATTCCTGTGACCGATGCTATACAGTGTCATCCGTCGCCCATAGGCTATTTCATGGCATCCGTTAAACTTATAAGTTTTTGTACTGGACGCCTCTGGATAGAAATCTAGTTGACTACGCTACTCTATCCAGCAAAAAAAGAAAATGCTTTGCCCGACGGACGCCAAACGAATACTCTTTTGACCTCTGTCAGTATAATGAGAGCCTATGAGTACATTTGACGTATGCGTCTGGAGCTAACACAATGCATAGGTCAAATGTGTAGCTAAACACACATGTAAAGATGCCCATATTCGTATTGTGACATGAAAGTATATCTATTTTGCCCCCAGAATTTATCATTGAGTATGAAGATGTAATGCATGAACCTGGAGTATGGCACCTCCATTCTAAAGTCAGCGGCACACAGGCAACAGCAACTCTGACCCTCTCTCCATATGTAAACTACGCCTTTCGAGTTATAGCTGTCAATGAAATTGGTCGCAGTGACCAAAGTGAATCTTCAGAACGCTACATGACAAAGGCAGCAGGTTTGTAACCTTTAATGCAACATATTTGTTCATAATAGCAAACAAAGCACGGTAGGATTAACAGAATATTTCTTGGTTCACAGAGCCTGATACAAATCCATCAGGTGTTAAGGGAGTAGGTACAGAGCCAGACAACTTGGTGATCACTTGGAAAGTAAGTGTTGCACTCTTGTATGTACAGTTGGCTTCATAAAACTGATATTTGGGGCATGATATTATTTAAACACCCTATAAGGGAATTCCCAGTAAACAGAGAGGGTCCCTCATTCAGGTCCCCCATCTATTAGCCAGAGCAGAGATTAGCTCTTGCTCTGGAGAGTCCGACTGTTATGGAATCACTGGTTGTGCAATTCCAAAAAGGCTGCTGAAGATTTTCGGGAGTAAGCGTGCAAATAAAATCGCAAACCCAAATCCGTCACAACTCTGATCCACAGAATCTACGGCTACTCTGAGGTAATTGCAAGGCGGGATGGTTTTTGCTTCACAAAACCCAGGTTGTTCTAACAGAGTTCAGTGTTGGATAAGGGGTGCAATGCAGGCTATACCGGAACAGATAACCAGACAGCCAGAGGGTAAACAGAAAGTCCAAAACAGAGCAAGTGGAAATCTGGTACAGCAGAGGTCAAAAC
Organism: Rhinoderma darwinii; assembly: GCF_050947455.1. Taxonomy (NCBI): domain Eukaryota; kingdom Metazoa; phylum Chordata; class Amphibia; order Anura; family Rhinodermatidae; genus Rhinoderma; species Rhinoderma darwinii. The sequence goes on along the minus strand of NC_134689.1, from coordinate 174,713,861 downwards.
CAGCCAGGAGCAGATAATCAAAATCAGTAAACAAGGGGTTAACGAGAGGCTATCCGAGGTCAGTTTCCAAGAAGTCCAAAAGTCTAGGGCACAGGGTAAGTGAGGGCTTGATCACCACACCTAAGAAAGGAGAAAATTCACAAGCAAAGAAAGAGGGAGGAGGCCAGGTAGAAATGCCCCAACCTACATCTGACAGGAAGAAAACACAGAAGTGGGATAAGCTCAGGAAGTAAACAGAACCGTCCAGAAGCTAGATCAGTAGTCATGGTGATCTTAAAGACACAGACCCTTCCTAACCCTGGCACATCCATGCATTACATGGACAGACCATTGCTTTTAATGGGAACTGTGTATTGCTTCATTTCATCTGTGGTGGCAATACAGAGAAAGTGGAAACGTGCAGTCTGGTTCCCTTACAGATTACAGCTGATCTTTAGAGGTCCCTGCAGCAGGATACCCTGTGATCTGCTTTTTTTCAGGTGCCCTTTTAACAGAAAGAGAGTGTCCAATGTGAAAAACCCCTTAAATTCTGAACAGTCTGTCAAACAAACTTTATCGTTTACATGATTAGAAATTACATCTTGCTTTTCATCCTGACTCATACAGCCTATGAAAGGCTTTGATTCCAATGGACCTGGCCTTCAATACAAAGTCAGCTGGAGGCAGAAAGATTTTGATGAAGAGTGGACATCTGTACCTGTGGCAAATGTTTCCAAGTACATAGTGTCTGGCACTCCAACCTTTGTACCATATGAAATAACGGTTCAAGCTATGAATGATCTTGGATATGCTCCAGAACCGGCTGTTGTGATTGGACATTCAGGAGAAGATCGTAAGTATCCTAAAAGTTTTAGGGCCTAAATGAAGATTATTACAAACAAAGTACCAAGTACTAACTCCCTTTTTTTCCTCCATCAGTACCAATGGTTGCACCCGGTAATGTTGAGGTGGATGTCATTAACACTACTCTGGCAAAGGTTCAGTGGGATTCTGTCCCTCTGACAACTGTTCGAGGTCATCTGCAGGGATATAGGGTATGCATTTGATTTGTTTTGATCATAGATAGATAGATAGATAGATAGATAGATAGATAGATAGATAGATAGATAGATAGATAGATAGATAGATAGATAGATGAAAATAGATTCTTGTTAAAGAATACATTTAAAACTGTATTCAGCACTTTGCATTCTACTAGTCTCTTAAGGTATTAGACAATTATTATTATTTTTTTTTTTTTAAATCAGATTTCTTTAATTTAACACAAATTACTCCCCACAGGTGTTGGTTTGTCAGAAAGTGTACATTATTTGCTTAAAATGAGAATACATTTACCTAAAGAAACATTTCTGGCAAAATACTATTTATGCTTGGACTTTTGGCTCTCTCTCCACCCTCGCTGGGCTATTTCCCCTGGTGGCACCACTCAGAAATCCACCACCACTTCCCCACGCATGATCCCAAACCCAGTACTTCTTCCACACAATACAGAAAGTGAGGGGGTGGGGCATGACTTTCTCATTAAGGCCTGCTATTGGCGTTACTTGAAGAGATTCAGAGTCAGGGGTCTGAAACCACTACATGAGGTAGCCACAAATTTTACATTTTTTCCGGAATATTACTTAAAAGCAACACTCGCAGCAAAAATTGTGTTATTCCTTGTGCAGGACTCGAGGGGACAGTGTGTTCCTTTTAGTTTATAGGGCATTTAAGAAGACAAGCAGCACAATACAAATATCATACAGGGAAAAATAAAATAATTATACCATAAAATGTACAACTCTTGTAATTAGGTTTCTAAGATGTTAAATATATTAATCAATCCTAGTTTAATTTACTGTACATTCTACTTGGTTAATATTAATAATGACAATGTTTCATGGTTACTTGAACATTACAGGTCTACTATTGGAAAGCACAGAACAAAACTAACCGAAATCAGAGGCACATAGAAAAATGGATGCTGACATTTGCTGGAAACAGGACACATGGGATGCTACCTGGTTTGCAGCCCAACACCAACTACGTTCTCAATGTTAGAGTTGTCAATGGAAAGGGAGAAGGTCCTTCTAGCAAAGATAAATACTTTGAAACCCCAGAAGGAGGTAATAAATTTTTCATCAGGGCTGTGCAGGTAGTGGATTCACAACTAGCCCATCCAGAAACTTTAATTCAACCTCTAAAAAATGTAAATGTTTGGCCAAACATTGAAAAAACACAATTATTTGTTTAGTCCTTGCAATATTTTGCTAAGTACATGAAATGTGTGGATCCTGAAGAGACCACTAGGGACAGGCAACAACCTAGGGGGCAGATGTCTCCCCTTCCCTGTTGAGTGAGGTACAACATGAAGGTCCCTAACGTCATCTTCAGGAGTACTTAGATGACAGAACTTGTCCTCTGCCTGAGATCACAGAAGCTGCTTTCTCCCATCGCAGTGATTCCTCATTTCTGCTCCGATTTGTAGCACAGAGATCAGTGCAGGAAGAGGAAGCTTCATGCTCATGAAACTTGAACAAGTACAGGGCAAGAGCAAATAGGTAGGTAGGTATAAATGACTGGGGCACGATAACACTGGACCCCAGGAACTATGTGTGGAAACTGTTCACATCAAATTTAGGCTTTATGGTCGGCGTATACACCAGGGAATTTTCCCAGGGAATGCACTGAACATATTTGCATCCTTTGGGTCTCTAGGGCCATATGGATATGTTTCGGTGTATGCAATAGGAGCTTTGGCAACGCATATGCAGAACTACTTTGTAAACACTGAGTATAGGCTATGCCTTATACTGTCTCTGTAAAATCCTTACAATTAAAGAGTAATGTCACTTCAGAAAACTTAATTGTAGTTATTCATTAGGAACTACCTTTTTATGTTCTAAATTGGCTAGTGCTGCAACTGGTGAGTTCCTAGTACAGGATATATAATTAAAGTTTTGTATTAAAGAGGACCTCTTGGTTCTCCTGATTTGTCATTTTTAGGCCTCTGATACACATGGGGATGTTTTTTTATTTTGTGTTATGGACATGATTTTTTTCCTGCCATTTTGAAGTCCTATAGAAAAGCCCATTTGAAAAAATGCCAGAAATAACACCATACCTAGAGCATGCTATGTTTTGAAAAAAACACCCCTGACCTAAAAAAAAAACAAAAAACCAAAATGCTGTGGATGCAGACTCTCATATGTAACCATAGAATTTAAAGTTACATCTGGCCACAACGTTTTTCGGGGGAAAAACTTGCAAAAACATGCAGTGAAAACCATAAGTAAACAGTGTGTTTGAATCCAACCTTAGTAAATACGAAATAACAATACTGAAGCATCTTTTCTTAGAATCCTGCATGGCGCCATTCTTCTTTTTCTCCCTTAAATATAAAAATCAATTGACAACTGAGCATTACCATTGCCCTTGTCAATAGGGTGTATCCATACACACTCTGAGTCTGTTAGCACTGTTTGGACTTTGTGAGTGTGTAGGGACACTTCCCACTGACAAGAGGAATGGTAACACCCAATTGTCAATGTATAGAGGAATGGCAGAATGCAAGGTTCTAAAAAAAGATGCTCCCGCATTGTTATTTCATATGTGAATATAAATTTTACTAAAACAGATGTGTCAGGAGAGGTGAGATGTTCTCTTTAATTTTAAAATTGGAGAATAGTGGGACCAGTATGAAAGGTTATGTATTTTTCCTGCTAGTCACCCACATGGATTGGCCCTCCGATAATGTAAAGCACTAATAAACAGTAGATGTTTCAATAGAGTCCATACTTAACTTAGAGATTGGCTCCCCCTAGCAGCACCCGAATAATAACATTTAACTCTGGGGACCAGGGAGTTCAGAACTCCATGTCATAAAACCAGAGTTTTGAGCCTCTGACTCTAAGGAAATCTATTAGTAAAATGCTTGATGCATACTGTAGTATGCCTTTATTATAAAATAATTCAAGAGAGGGGCCACAGCATGGAAAAGATTTACTTTCAAATATACAACACGAGTACCCTCTTCCTTGGACATATACAATTATGTCTTAATAATTTGATTATTCATCATCTCTCTGTTGAGGTACATAGAAACTAATATAAAATAGATCGAATGAATCTGACAGCAATTTTTTTTGGACATTAGATGTTGTGAGTTTTGTGTTTTAATATTTTGTTAGAGAATATGCCTTTCCCTGGTATTAAGCTGCTGATTTATTTCATTTACATGTACTTTTTTCTTCACTGAGATTTGTATCCTTATCAAGTATTGTGTACCAAATTTAATAGTAAATTGTGAATATTTTAAATAAACAGCCAGAAAAGTTAATAATTTTTGTTTCTATAGTTCCTAGTATGGCATTTTTACATATTTCACACCAAACTCCTGATTCCTTGACACTGACGTGGAGCCCACCTGTACATCCAAATGGCGTCCTGACTCAATATACTTTAAAGTACCAGTCAAGTAAGTCTTGTACAATATTTGCACTTTTGGACATTATGGATATGGTCTGTTTTTCTCAATTAGAGAACTATAAAATTGTATTGTATTTAAAAATGTTTTCTGAACTTATAAAAAAAAATACAGAAAAGTACCCATATGTGTTTAAATTCTCACCAGATGATGCCACCATAGTTATAAAGTAGTTATATTTCAATTCAGTATGCTGCCCAGCTTTGTTTTGTTTTTATTACGTTAGGGCATGCTGTGAGCCGGATTAAAATGTAAGGGACCACAGTTTCCATAATTTCTCTCTTCTCTCAAAGAGATTTCCTATATTCACAGCTGCCTGCATGCGCTCATTACAAGGTTTAAGGTAGTGCTTTAATTAATCACTTTCTGCTACTGAGACACCGTTCTGCTGCGTTACACTGCACTATCTGCTTACCAGCATGTGAAACACAATCCCTTCAGAAACAAGTGGGGGTGGAAAGAGCAGGGGAGATAAGAGGCATGTGATGTCCTGTAAACTACAGGTAGGGGAAAAAGATTTTCAGTGTACAGAATGTCACACAAGTAGGAGATAAACACAAGAAGCAAGGTCATGTGACTGCAAGTGAGACTGGCTTACAGATGCATTTCAGCTACAGACAGTTTTTTTATCGGGGTTCTTGAGGGGGGCAATCTGCCCATTACCACTTTACATAAATAAAACAGGTTACAATTACTGTTCTTATTACTCATTTCGAACCTGATGTTGCTAGATATCTAATTTTTAAATGATAGTAGGTTCACTAAATAGGTAAAGGAGATAATATGGAGTCGTTGACACTTTTTAAGATCCTAAGACAGTCACCCCGTGTTACTGGTTCAACTCATAAAAGTATCAGAATCCATCTAGGCTAGGTTGTCCCCTTTCTGTTCATTCCTGTGTGTGGGCATAGATGTGATAACTGCTATGGTTGTTACTTTAATAACATTAATGTTTGTTTTTTTTCCGTCCAGTAAATGCCACACATGAATTAAGTCCACCAGTTGAAATTACAATCCCTGCGAATGAAACAAGTTACATTCTTAAAAATTTACTTCAAAATACAAGATATAAGTTTTACTTTTATGCGCACACTGCTGTGGGACCTGGAAGCCAAAGTACTCAAGAAGCAATAACTGCAATGGATGAAGGTAAGATGGGTATGTACCTCTGTAGATCTACTCTCTGACCTTCACTTTAATTAATTCACAATGATAATGTATTTATGGTAAATTACGTTCTATTTTATTAATTTAGGCATAGGTTCTATATAAAACATAAAAAAGCTCACACACAGGTTGCAATGCACAGATTTTAATGCATTGTGTTCCCTTACAGCTTGTATTAGAATTCTGCCCACAGGTACTTCTGTATATGTATATGAAGACCGGCATACCCTCTCCCTAGCTCTCCCTGTCAGGGAAAATGGTTTCAACATGTTTCAAGTTTGACATTGCTCTATTGAAATAATTCACACATCTTTCTAAGCTTAAAGAGGCTCTGTCACCAGATTTTGCAACCCCTATCTGCTATTGCAGCAGATCGGCGCTGCAATGTAGATTACAGTAACGTTTTTATTTTTAAAAAACGAGCATTTTTGGCCAAGTTATGACCATTTTCGTATTTATGCAAATGAGGCTTGCAAAAGTACAACTGGGCGTGTTGAAAAGTAAAAGTACAAGTGGGCGTGTATTATGTGCGTACATCGGGGCGTGTTTACTACTTTTACTAGCTGGGCGTTCTGATGAGAAGTATCATCCACTTCTCTTCAGAACGCCCAGCTTCTGGCAGTGCAGATCTGTGACGTCACTCACAGGTCCTGCATCGTGTCGGCACCAGAGGCTACAGTTGATTCTGCAGCAGCATCAGCATTTGCAGGTAAGTAGCTACATCGACTTACCTGCAAACGCCGATGCTGCTGCAGAATCATCTGTAGCCTCTGGTGCCGACACGATGCAGGACCTGTGAGTGACGTCACAGATCTGCACTGCCAGAAGCTGGGCGTTGTGAAGAGAAGTGGATGATACTTCTATACACAACGCCCAGCTAGTAAAAGTAGTAAACACGCCCCGATGTACGCACATAATACACGCCCAGTTGTACTTTTACTTTTCAACACGCCCAGTTGTACTTTTGCAAGATTCATTTGCATAAATACGAAAATGGTCATAACTTGGCCAAAAATGCTCGTTTTTTAAAAATAAAAACGTTACTGTAATCTACATTGCAGCGCCTATCTGCTGCAATAGCAGATAGGGGTTGCAAAATCTGGTGACAGAGCCTCTTTAAAGGGGTTTTCCCATCAGAGACATTTATGATATATCCACAGGATATGTCATAAATGTCAGATAGATACGGGTCCCACCTCTGGGACCCGCACCTATCTCTAGAATGGGGCCCCCTAAACCCTGTTCTACCTCTCTGTGTTGCGGCTGAAGCATGAGATTTCTGACCATTACGGAAACAGCGTAGCTCACTGAGCTACATTGTTTCCGTAAGTCAGATAGAACTGAATGGTAGTTACGGAAACAGCGTAGCTTGCAAGCTACGCTGCTTCCGCAACTGCCATTCACTGAGTTACGCTGTTATCTTCTTTATGGTCGGCAATCACGCGCTTCAGCCGCAACACAGATCGGCTGAACGGGGTTTAGAGGGCCCTGTTCTGGAGATAGGTGCGGGTCCCAGTGGTGGGTCCCGCATCTATCTGACATTTATGTCCCTGATGGGAAAACCTCTTTAACATGCATGTTATGGGAGGGCCACATGGCTAAACAATGGCTCAGTAGTGATATATCCTGGTGGTGGATGGCTGTGAGCCTTTAAAGGGTTTTTCTCATGAAGACAACTGTCCATATGTCCTATTAGGACATATAGATTTCATAGAAGGGGGACCCCCTCGCACTGTGAGCCAGAACGGAGATAAAATGGACGGCCATTCTGTCTGTCTGTCTTCCCTCAGCAAAATCAGCTGTTTACCATGACCCACAGTGATCAACTGTTTTCCGCCGCAGCTACGATCTGAATGGGTTATGTCTGATAAAACAACCCCTCTGGTTCTGACATTTTGAGATGGAGATGGGGTGGGGTGGAAGTATAGAACTCCATAATAACCACTATTGATTTTTTTATTTTTTTTATTCTTACAACATCTATTTTATTTTAGTGTGTGGGTAGCAAGCACACAGCTCACGTGAAAATTTGAATTGTATAAACCTGCTAGATCCTAAAAAAGATCCAAATTTCAGTTAGCTCTTAGTGGTTTTTTTTTATATTGCTTGATTTGGTATTTAGTTCAAATACATTTTTCTTCTAAAAAGTAGTTTCCGAATTTGTATGTACATCAAGTTCTTAATATAATTTATCTAGTTTCCTTCTATTTCCATTTAAAGCTGATTTTCTCCCCCCTGCTGTGGGTGCAGGCAAAGGTAAAATCGAATGTTGCATGCTTTTCTAAGTTTGTGAAAGCCTTCCATCAAAGTGCTAAGAGGATCAGCCTTCACATTTAAAGAAGCCACTTTTAAAGATGGTGATGCAATTTATTGTGTTATTTATAGAGTCCTTGACTTAGTAGTGTGATGGTTGAATTAAAGCAATGCATCGGCCTTAGTTTTAAAGAGGACCTTTCACCATTTTTGCCACCTTTTGGAACTTTTCTGCCTGTATGCATGTTACAAGCATGACTGTATAGTTTTACTTGCCTGTTTTTGCAAACTTCTGGTGCCCCTGCTTGCCAGGATTGGAGGGCACCATATTGGTTGAATCTTGATTATGGATAAGGATGCATCTTTTACTTCCATCCTGGGTTGCCACCTCTGGCTTAAATGACACATATAAATTGTATACCACACCTATTTCTACACATGCTAGTGAGTTTCAACCACTTCTATAAACTCCTTCCATTATAACACCTGGGTGTAAGTGAACTCTGTCAGCGGATTCAGAAGACGGAAAAAGGTGAATTTTTCATTATAGTATATTGAATTTATTTTGTGATTCATTTCATAGACTAGACGGTGACGGGCTCTCTTTAATAGTATTTAAAGCAAAACATTTTTAGTGATTTTTGCTTTTACTGTATCCTTGAATATTGTGTGACAAGTTAATCACACCAGTGACAGCCGGTAGAATTCCAAAGTTATATTGGTTATGAAAACATTGGAATCGTTATCCAATTATGATCAGGCATTCATATCCGTATGTCATAACTCACATGAGTCTGATTTCTGGGACTCCCATCGCTAGTGAGAATGAGGGGACCATTTGGCTATTTCCAATCTCAATCGGCGCAAGCACAGCTAACTTTCTATTCGGGCACTGGGACTTGGAGCCCCCTGTTTTTGGTAACTGTGGAGCTTAGTGGAAGTTAGGCCCCCACTTAGGATCATTTAATGACTTGTCTAATTGACAGGTCATAAAAGTAGAAAACAATGTTTCCTGGACTAATCCCTTTAAGGGAATTTAATAGAGACTCAAATGTGGTTCATGTGAAATGAGGACAGAGAAAAAAACGTTTATAATTAATTCTCACTTTAAGTTTACAGTCATCTAATTATGGGTCAGTACATTTGTGTGTAGCATCCAAATGTTCATTGTAAACTATATGCAAAATACTTTTTTAAGTGAAATTTATATGGGATAAAAGGCTTCAATCTCGTTTTGTAGAGCTGTGAACTCACACAAATTGTTAAAACATTTACCACCAGATGGCAGTGAAAGCACAAGAGAAACTGCTAACTAAAAAAAAAAGTCATGTTAAAATTGAAATCTTCATAGCTTTGTATGCAGACTATGACAATATCGTCTTGGCAGAATAGTCGGCAGCACAGGTGCCAAGTCATTGGTGATTAATTAGGTACATGATCAAAACAGTGTCTGGTGGGCAGGAGGGCTGTAGTTGGGAAACACCTACACCGGGGAATAACTGTAATTAATCCTTCATGTTTACCAAGATATTAGAATTCCATTTGTAAGATAATTCACTAATTAAACTTGTTAATATTCAGAGTGTCATTTCCCTATGCCGAGGATTTTCTACATATGTATAGCCCAAATGATATTGTTGGGTGAAGGTAAGAGACAGAAATTACAGATCTATTGTTTGAGCCCTTTGTGAATAAGAACATTCCATATACCAGGATGGCTCGATTTCCTAGAATAAGAGATCTGAGACTATCGCATCAGTAATAGGGATAATTAGGATACAAACGTTTTTATCCACACATTGTATCTCAATATTTGTAATTTATACATTAATTTGGTATACATCAACATGAACAAGTGAATATTTAAATCTATATTTAACTTTTTTGTAATTTTTGGCAATTTTTTTTAATAGGAATATTTACCATCTATTCACAGGATAGGTGATAAATGTCTGGTCACTGGAGGTCTGATTGCAGAGATCCCCAGCGATCACGAGAAAGTGGGTCTCCAAGTCCCCTGTGTGAATAGAGCGGTGGTTAGCATGCGAGAACGCCGCTCCATTTACTGTTTATGGGACTTAGGCCGGGTTCCCACGTGGCGTAAACACTGTGGAACTTCTGCAACGGAATTCTGTGTAGAAATTCCACAGTATTTACAGTAGGAGCAAAGTGGATGAGATCTAGAAAATCTCATGCCCACGCTGCGGAAAAAAAATGCATTGAATTGACCTGCGGAATTAAATTTTTCAGCATGTCAATCTATGCTGTTTTTGTTGATTTTCTGTTGCGGGTTTTCCCGATTAAAGCCAAGTCTTGTGACTTTTGTGGCGAATTCGCAGTGATTACACAACAAAAAGCTAAACTCAGGAAAAAATAAAATCTTACTTACCCAGAACGCCCTCCTCCTTCCTGCAGTCTGGCCTCCTGGGATGATATTTTATCCCTTGTGACTGCTGCAGCCAACCACAGGCTGCAGCGTCACATGGCCTGCAATGTCATCGTAGGAGGCCGGACTACGCGCAGGGAAGACGGTGGGGATAAGTATGAGAGGTTTCTTTCGCAAGCGGAAATTCCGTTATAATAAACGCACCACAATTGTGGTGGCGTTTTTCTGACGGAAGGTGCTGCGGGTTGCTGGTCGGATACGCTACGCAGTTTTTACACAGCATATCCGACCCGTGGGAACCCGGCCTGAAAGTAGGATTCTGGATAAACTGTCTAGATGGGGTTCAATGTGAGGTTCAGTATAAGGTTATACATTTTGGGGTAAAAATATGTATATGTTGTTTTTACCATGATGGGGTGAGTATACAACTGAGAAGATTTTAGGTGTAATTATGGATGATAAACTAAATTATAGCACAGTGACGGTCTGCTGTATGAAAAGCTAACAAGATACAGGTGCACCTGTATTATCTTAGTACTCCTGTATTGTCTGTTCTGTCATTTCAATATGTTTACTGCAAAGCCCCTGATGATTCACTGCAGTACTAAAATGGTGAAGAAACGAAACGCGTAGGGCTTTAATAGGGTTAACCCCACAGAGAACATGTGGTCGCTGCTTGCAACTAAGGAAAGTGTTATTTAATTTAAACATTTTAATGCGTTTCTTTACTGTACGAACTATAACGTTACAGAACATGCTCCCACAGGATTTAGGAAAGGGTTAGACATCTTCCTTGAGAAATACAATATACAGGGTTACAGGTATTAATGTAGAATGTTGATCGAGATATCTGTCCAATTGTCTGTAGAGGGCAGGATCGAATTATTCCACTCTTTGGTAAATTGTTTTATACTAATGTGGTTTTTGCCTTTTCTGGAATTATTGGGGTTTGGCAGTGTAACAGGTTGGACTTGGCAGACTTTTTCAAATTGCTATGTAATTATATGTGTCATAGGTAACAGAAATGGTGTAAATGTGCCAGATAATACGAAGGACTGTTTGCATGACATATTTATTCATATATTACCCCATATTTTACCCTAAATACTGTCAGCCCTGACATTTTTAAAATAGTGGGTGTGGTAAAGCAGTTGTTGAATTCCGACATATGTATGAACATATGTACAATGGTTTTTACTGACAAAATGTAGATGTATATGGAGGACAGCCTAGATCTGTTGCTAATTTAGGTGCACCAGTATAAAAACAAAAGTGGTCTATAAACAGCAATATTGAAAATTAGCAATTATTGCCTCTAAAATATAAAAAAAGTTTTGTTGTTCCCATCCAAGTGTGAATGTAAAAAGTGAATAGGACAGTACTGCAATACCTTGCACAACAGATTTGAATGTAACAGCTTGTGCGAGTGCAAACAAAAATTAAATCCATGTAAACAATAAAGTGGCTGCGGCGCTCGTACGACCGCCACAGACCCTTCAAGCAGATGATTGGCAGGGTGCTGAATCAGACCCCCACCGATCTAATATTGATGTCCTATCCTAAAGATAGTTCATCAATTTTAAAATCCCAGATAACCCAATTTAAAGCATATTACAAAAGTGAGTAGTATCCAAAAATGCATACATTTCATTAAAAAAAAAATTAAAAAAGGCACCAAAGGTTTCCATATCTTTGAAACCTTTTTAAAGGTAATCTGTCCGTCACCAGAACAGAGTCCTTAACAAAAAGCATATACAAGGATTGTGGCACTGTTCAGCGGTTTCAATAGCACCTGCTGCTGTCTTATATATATAAATATATATAGGAGTCTGGTGACATTATTGCCAGCTGCATCTGCCCCTAGAGGGGGCTTACTGAAGACTGATTTTCTTGATTCACTGAAGCTCTCATTTAAACTCCATAATAATTTTGTCTTACATTCTCACCTACATATCAGGCCTACAGGAGTTCCCATAGGCATTCATATGGAATTGGTCACCCTCTGCAGCTAAAAGAGCTTCCACTCTTCTGGGAAGGTTTTCTACAAGATTTTGGAGTGTCTTTGTCTGAATTTTTGCTCATTTATCCAGAGGAGCATTTGTGAGGTCAGACACTGATGTTAGCTGAGAGGGCCTGGCTCACAATCTCTGTCTAGTTCATCCCAAAGGTGTTCGAGGTGGTTGAGGTCAAGACTCTGGTGTAGAAGAGCTTGACTGGCCCATAAAAACTCACCCAACCATGTCTTTATGGACCTTGCTTTGTGCATTGGGGAATTGTCATACTGGAGCAGAGAAGGGCTGAACCCCAAACTTTTCCCACAAAGTTGGAAGCATACAATTGTCTAAAATATCTTGGTATGCTGAAGCATTAACAAGACTCTGGAGGCCTTGGTACTGGAAGAAAATATAGATATAGTTGGTGTTGCTGAAACATGGCTTTACTCTTCACATGACTGGGCTGTAAATCTACAGGGTTTTACACTGTTTCGGAAAGACAGGACAAATAGGAAAGGTGGTGGTGTATGTCTGTATGTGAGAAATGATATGAAGGCAAGTGTGAAAGAGACAATAGTGGGTGAAGATTGTGAGGAGGTTGAAACCTTGTGGGTGGAATTACAAAGGGAGGTAAACACTGAAAAAAGTACTTTTGGTGTAATCTATAGACCCCCCAATATAACTGAGGAGATGGAAGGTCAGCTATATAAACAGATGGAGCGGGCTACACAGGCGGGTACTGTTGTGATAATGGGAGATTTTAATTACCAGGATATTAATTGGTGTCATGGTTCGGCTTCAACTGCAAAGGGGAGACATTTCCTCAACCTGTTGCAGGAAAATTTTATGGGCCAGTTTGTGGAAGACCCAACTAGAGGTGAAGCTCTGTTGGATATGGTCATTTCTAATAATGCAGAGCTTGTTGGGAACGTCAATGTTCGTGAAAACCTCGGTAACAGTGATCACAATATAGTTACATTTTACCTATACTGTAAAAAACAAACGCAGGCTGGGAGGGCAAAAACATTTGATTTTAAGAAAGCTAATTTCCCCAGGATGAAGGCTGAAATTCAGGATATAGACTGGCAAGAACTAATGTCAAATAATGTGACAAATGATAAATGGGAGATTTTCAAATCTACTTTGGGTTATTATAATGCAAAATTTATTCCTATCGGTAACAAGTATAAACGACTAAACTTAAATCCCACATGGCTTACACATTCTGTGAAAGGGGCAATACATGACAAAAAAAGGGCATTTAAAAAATACAAATTTGAGGGTACATCTGCAGCCTTTGTAAAATATAAAGAGCTTAATAAAATCTGTAAAAATGTAATAAAATTAGCAATAATACAAAATGAAAGGCAGGTGGCCAAGGATAGTAAAACAAATCCCAAAAAATTCTTCAAGTATATAAATGCTAAAAAGCCAAGGTCTGAACATGTAGGACCCCTAGATAGTGGTAATGGGGAGTTGGTCACAGGGGATCAAGAGAAGGCAGAGTTACTAAATGGGTTCTTTAGCTCTGTATATACAACAGAAGAAAGAGCAGCCGATGTAGCCGGTGCCAGTGCTGTTAATACATCAGTTGATATAATGAATTGGATGAATGTAGATATGGTCCAAGCTAAATTAAATAAAATAAATGTGCACAAGGCCCCGGGACCAGATGGGATACACCCTAGAGTTCTTAAGGAGCTTAGTTCAGTTATTTCTGTCCCCCTTTTCATAATATTCAGAGAATCTCTAGTGACTGGTATAGTGCCAAGGGACTGGTGCAGGGCAAATGTGGTGCCTATTTTGAAAAAAGGGCTCTAGGTCTTCCCCGGGTAATTATAGACCAGTAAGCTTAACATCCATCGTGGGGAAAATGTTTGAGGGGCTATTGAGGGACTATATACAGGATTATGTGACAATAAATAGCATTATAATTGACAGCACGGTTTTACTAAGGACAGAAGTTGTCAAACTAACCTAATCTGTTTTTATGAAGAGGTGAGCAGAAGCCTAGACAGAGGGGCCGCTGTGGATTTAGTGTTTTTGGACTTTGCAAAGGCATTTGACACTGTCCCTCATAGACGTCTAATGGGTAAATTAAGGACTATAGGTTTAGAAAATATAGTTTGTAATTGGATTGAGAATTGGCTCAAGGACCGAATCCAGAGAGTTGTGGTCAATGATTCCTACTCTGAATGGTCTCCGGTTATAAGTGGTGTACCCCAGGGTTCAGTGCTGGGACCACTATTATTCAACTTATTTATTAATGATATAGAGGTTGGGATTAATAGCACTATTTCTATTTTTCAGATGACACCAAGCTATGTAATATAGTTCAGTCTATGGAAGATGTTCATGAATTGCAAGCGGATTTAAACAAACTGAGTGTTTGGGCATCCACTTGGCAGATGAAGTTTAATGTAGATTAATGTAAAGTTATGCATCTGGGTACGAACAACCTGCATGCATCATATGTCCTAGGGGAGCTACACTGGGGGAGTCACTTGTTGAGAAGGATCTGGGTGTACTTGTAAATCATAAACGAAATAACAGCATGCAATGTCAATCAGCTGCTTCAAAGGCCAGCAGGATATTGTCGTGTATTAAAAGAGGCATGGACTCACGGGACAGGGATGTAATATTGCCACTTTACAAAGCATTAGTGAGGCCTCATCTAGAATATGCAGTTCAGTTCTGGGCTCCAGTTCATAGAAAGTTGAAAAAAATACAAAGAAGAGCAACGAAGCTAATAAGGGGCATGGAGAATCTAAGTTATGAGGAAAGATTAAAAGAATTAAACCTATTTAGCCTTGAAAAAAGACGACTAAGGGGGGACATGATTAATTTATATAAATATATTAATGGCACATACAAAAAATATGGTGAAATCCTGTTCCATGCAAAACCCCCTCAAAAAACAAGGGGGCACTCCTTCCGTCTGGAGAAAAAAAGGTTCAACCTGCAGAGGCGACAAGCCTTCTTTACTGTGAGAACTGTGAATCTATGGAATAGTCTACCACAGGAGCTGGTCACAGCAGGGACAGTAGATGGCTTTAAAAAAGGGTTAGATAATTTCCTAGAACAAAAAAATATTAGCTCCTATGTGTAGAAATTTTTTACTTCCCTTTTCCCGTCCCTTGGTTGAACTTGATGGACATGTGTCTTTTTTCAGCCGTACTAACTATGTAACTATGTAACTATGTACTCTTCACTAGAACTAACTGGCCTAGGCCAAACCCTGAAAAACAACCCCATAGCATTATCCCTCCACCAAACTTTACAGTTGGCACAATGCAGTCAGGCAGGTAACGTTCTCCTGGCATTCGCTTGAAAACCAAGACTCGTTCATCAGACTGTCAGATAGAGAAGCGTGACATATCACTCCACAGAACACGTTTCCACTGCTCCAGAGTCCAGTGGCGGCGTGCTTTACTCCACTCCATCCGACACTTGTCATTGTGCTTGATGATATAAGGCTTGCATGTAGCTGCTCGGCCATGGAAACCCATGCCATGAAGCTCCAACGCAGCTTTTGTGCAGATGTTAATGCCAGAGGTTTGGAACTCTGCAGTTATTGAGTTAGCAGAGTGTTGGTGACTCTTATGCACTAAGCACCTCAGCACTCGGCGTGCCCTCACTTTAACTTTATGTGGTCTGCCACTTCATGGCTGAGTTTCTGTGGTTCCTAAACATTTCCGCTTTGCAAAAATACCACTCACAGTTGATCATGGAATATCCAGGAGGAAAGAAATTTCAGGAACTGACTTGTTGCAATGGTGGCATCCTATTACCACTATGGATTTCCATGAGCTCTTTAGAACAACCCATTCTTTCACAAATGTTTGTAAAGGCAGACTGCATGACTAGGTGATGATTTTATACACCTGTGACAATGGGACTGAATGAAACACCTGAATTCAATGTGTAATATGTGTCCGAATACTTTTGTCTATATAGTGTGTGTGTGTGTGTGTGTGTGTGCGCGTGCGTGCGTACGTACGTACGTACGTACGTACGTACGTACGTACGTACGTACGTACGTACGTACGTACGTACGTACCTTTCAAATTGTGGCATCGCAGACAAAAGAAGAACAGATGTTTTTTTCAATGGAGGAATATAGGGGAAGATGTATTATTGTCTTTGTGCCTCAGTTCTGTAGTTTCATGCACCTATTTACTTGGCGCATATACTGTTGGCCAAATCTATTGTTGGCCAATTTTATTAATATGTGCGCCAAAAGGAACATTGATTTTTCCCATGCTAAGAATATGGCCTTGGATTTGGAGAAATGCTAGAGATTTATCATTAGCGTGTGCCAGTTTTGAGGTGCAAAATACTGGTCTAAATTATACCACTCAATAGGTGGTGTAAAGAAGGGAAAGGAGTCTAACATGCGACCAGATACGCCAAATCTATAGAAAAAAGTATGCACGTAATTGAATAATCTGGCTCATCTTCAGTCTAGCACCTCTAGCTTTAGGCTACAGTATCTATCTTTAACCCCTTCCCGACATTTGTCGTATGGATACGTCATGGAAAGCTAGTGCTTCTCGCATTTTGCCGTATACATTCGAAGCTGAGTCGGTGCCACTATCCCTGGATGTCCGCTGTATCTTACAGCTGACACCCTGCTGTAATGGCGGGGACAGAAGTTAGCTCCGATCCTTGCCATTAACCCCTTAAATGCAGCGGTCAAACGCGATCGCTGCATTTGAGGGATTTGCAGCCCATCGGCACCCTGGCAATGAAATACCTAAAGGGTTAAGAAACTTTCTAAATGCTGTTTTGAATACTTTGAGGGATGCATTTTTTTTTAAATGGGGTGACTTATGGTGGTTTGTATTGTATAGGCCTCTTAAAGCCACTTCACAACTGAATTGGTCTTTTTATTTTTTGTAGGACGTTACAAGGCCAGGGATGTTCAAAAAATTATGCCATTCTAAAGTAGACATATGGGAAATGTTAATTAGCAACTATTTTGTGTGGTATTAGGGTATGTGCACGCGCTAAACAAAAAACGACCGTAAAATACGGAGCTGTTTTCAAGGGAAAACAGCCTCTGCTTTTCAACCGTTTTTAAAGCATCAAGCATTTTTTGATAAAAAATTTTTACGCCCGTTTTTGGAGCTGTTTTTCTATTGAGACTATCATAAACGGCTTAAGAAGTGACATGCAGTTCTTTTTTATAAACGGTCGCGTAAAAAACGTCCCGTGGGAACGAAACGCCGTTTTTCCCATTGAAATCAATGGGCAGATGTTTTGGGGCGTTCAGCCTCCATATTTTTAGTCGTTTTTCGGGGCGTTTACGGCCGTGTGAACATACCCTGACAGAACATTTAGTAATAATGTGCACTGCAATAAAGTCCTTTTAGGTAGAATCTAAATATATTTTGTACATACACAGGTGCACAAAGTTTTGTTTATTTCTAAGTCAATTCTTGTGCCAAGCTCCTAATACCTCAGTCATTGCCATTTTCACATGTAAAATGTTATTATTTAAACAAATTGGACAGCTCTATAAGAATATCGCTATACTGTATTGGTGCTTCTGTATATAAGCCTGGAAAATAAGAACAGTGTGATATGTCCTAATATAGTGCATGTTGTCATGTACTTTAACCACTTTTGAGGGCCAGACATCAACATGTTCTTGCTATAGTTAGCAGTAGAAAACGCTTGAGAAGCCCTGGTCTAGCGGGAATGCTCTATTGTTTATTATTATTGTTATATTGTACCACTACAATTTGACATGGTGACTATGTACTCTGTTGTTTTTGTTTTGTTTTTTTCGGTCTCTTCATATTACTTCTCATTTAATTTACTTACAAGTGTTAAAAACCATAACTAACAAAAAATATAATCCTTTCTTTGAAATGCACGAAAATGAACAAGTAATTATAGTGATATCATTGTGTACACTTATGGGATGTCTGTGTTTAGAAATGATACTCAATGGTATTTAATACATATGCCAATAGCAGGCAGGGTAACTCTTTATGGTGTGAATAAATAACCTCTCCCTTACCTATATAAGAATATTCATAGATCCATGCAAACATTTGCACAGGATTCCGTTATCTGTGCGCTGCATATTTTTTATTAAATTTGTCATTTTGTATTTTAATGTGATAACTATGAATACAAATACAGTTAACAAAAGAACGGTGGCGACCACAATTTGAATTTACTATTCATTTATTTTCATGACAATGTGTAAAATAAGAAAGATAATGCGCGTAACTAGGTGCCTAAATAACAGCTCTTATAATTCACTTCACAGCTTTCTAACACTTTATTTCACTACGATAAGCATGAATTGCATGAATATGTTTATTAACAGGTAAGCCTGTGATGTCATTGACAGTAATAAGTCTGATGAAGTGCACTTCTCTCTCTGCTTCTCTCTTACTTTCCATGCTGGTGCTGGATAACTGGCAGATTCCTCCTTTGCCACTTCCACCGTTATGTACACTATCCATCCAACGCACTTCAGGGGTATTGTCATTCTTCTTCTTGTGTGGTAGATACTATTATAGATATGCACTAGTTCTGCAGATAGTATGCATGCAAAGTATAACCAAAGATAAAGTTATATCCACTAAACGGAGTAGGATCCACAAATGCTGGCAAATGTTTTCTAAGCAGTTCGCAAAATGGTAACCTGTCATACGCCATAAGAAATTATTGGTGGGGGAGGTGTTGGTTCTTTTACATGAAACCGTCAATTGGAGATGTAACAAGCAGCAAGCCAAACCTTGTATCTCTAAGGATTGTCAATTGACTTCTACTGCATGCAATGCATAACACATCCAGTAGAGAGAACAAGTCCCTTTGGTGGATTAAACTTTATATATGGAGAATGTGAAGTATACATCAAGGCTATAGATAGTGTTACTAGATACCTGTGAATGTAATATCTGTGTTGTTTTAGATGGAAGCACAATATGAAATCCACCTTCAGTGACCTCAGTTGGGCAGTGACAGATTTATTTTTCTTAATTACCTTAAACTATATAAGTCCTGTCTTTTAGATGTAACTGGGAATTGGTGTTGCTAGTTACTTCTTAAGATGCGACTGCAGTGCCAAGAAAGAAAAATACTGAAGCTGCATATCTGGAAATAATCTGTAATAGCACCTGCTCCCTGTCTCTTTAAAATCCACAGCATATAAGTGGTAAAAGAGCTGGCAAGACTGATGATAACTTTCACATACTTCATCTGTATGTTGTGCACTAAATTAAAGGAGACCAAGATATAAGTAAACATGTTGCACCATATACGTAGCACCGATCTTTGTACCAGAGGCTCAGGGATTTGGCAGCAAAGGGTTATACTTGCCCTATGAACAGCCGTATAACTGTTGCACGACTAGGACTTTAAATAATATGGATGCAATAACTTTGGGGATATCGCCAGTATAGCTGTAGTCTTCTTACATAGAAGCTTCTAATTTGGTATACCACTCAAGAATTGGCAGGGTTATTTGCATCCTATTGTCTTTCTCACTAATTAAGAAAAGCCATGCGCACAAAGCCTGTACTGTGGCCCTACGATTCCATATTACGGCCCCATATTTTTCCTGAGAAGTATTAACTGGAAAATAGACGTCAGTAATAGGTATTCCGATTTAACATGCCACAATTTGTTTCTCATGGATCCTGTCTAAATAGTCACTAACTTTTCAACAAACTTTGCATAAATAAATAGTACAAGCGAATATAAGAAACTTCGTGATATATCTTATTAGAGAAAAATGCCTCTTTCTCCATTTATCAGATCCCCCTCCTAACTGTTCACTCACTCTAAATGTGCTGCTTTTTCCATCTCCTCAAGATGAGATAGACTATCTGGTCACTTAGAGATCAGGTTACAGCTGCCCATAGAAGTCTACGGAGAGGGAAGGGGTGGAGGTGTCAGGAGCAGAGTGAGAAAGAGATACAAAGACACGCACAAAAACACTGCAGCAGCCTCCTTGTAAGGCTGGGTTCACACGAGCATGTTATATCCGTAATGGACGGAACGTATTTCGGCCGCAAGTCCCGGACCGAACACACTGCAGGGAGCCGGGCTCCTAGCATCATAGTTATGTACGATGCTAGGTGTCCCTGCCTCTCCGTGGAACTACTGTCCCATACTGAAAACATGATCACAGTACGGCATAGTTGTCCTGCAGCGAGGCAGGGACTCCTAGCATTGTACATAACTATGATACTAGGAGCCCGTCTCCCTGCAGTGTGTTCGGTCCAGGACTTGCGGCCGAAATATGTTCCGTCCATTACGGACGTTAACATGCTCGTGTGAACCCAGCCTAAGTGTTATATCTCACCCCAGTGCTGGATTCACAGCTACACTACTCATTACTGGTGTATAATGTCCTCCAGCTGCTGCTACTATATATATATATATATATATATATATATATATATATATAATGTGATAGAGCAGAATTATCCTCTTCTCTGTATGCAGTGTATAAAAATATGATTACAGTTAGTCTCTACCAACTAGCTCAGAGATATCTGAGAATTAGGGATAAAGCCTGAAGAAGCCTGCAGAGATTAATCCTGTAGGAAGAGGCCATAAATAAAAACACAATATGTAAATAAATATTAATTTCTTATTACCGCCTATTAATGGTGTGTGATCCTTAAATCTGCACCAATGAAAAGTATAGTATAAAAAAATAATAATAAAGTACCACAATGATCTTTTATAATCTATGAGGGACAGACTTGCAAAAAAAAACAAAAAACATAAGAACTAAATAATAGAATATTATACCCTAAATTGGACATGTAATATATCAAAATGAACAGGAGAATAAAAACTCTATTTTAGTGTACTGCTATATGATTACCAGGGAAATCAACTAGAGTTTAAAAAAGCATACTTTTTTCAAACTAGAAGCCTAATTATAAAATAGCGACAATTATGTGTATAAAAACATTTAAAACAAAATAAACCCGTATTGGTCACAAAAAAACGCTGCAAAAATCACGTTGAGAGAACAAAAGATAAAAAAGTCATAAAATAATAAAACGGCTAAACGGTGACTTTGCTTGGAGACCCAAAATACCCTGGAACTAAACTGGAGTTTGCTGTAGTTTTAGATTATGCCCCATGCACACGACCGTAATTTTGATCCGCAATTACAGACCGTAATTGCGGATCAAAATACTGATCCACTCATTTCTATGGCGCACAGACACCTTTCCATATATTTAGGGGAAGGTGTCCGGACCGTAAAAAGCATCCGTAACACAATAGGACATGTCCTATTCTTTGATTTGACGGACCGTGCTCCCATACTTTATAATGGGAGCATGGTCTGAAAATGCAGCGGGAATGTCCGCGGCTGACCGTGCCTGTAATCACGGGCCGTGATTACGGGCACGACCGTGTGCAGGGGACCTTAAAGTAACATTTCACCTTCTAAATAAAGGATAGCACCTGAGTTCATCTTTCATATTGGTTTATAGTTCTGCTTCTAATATGTGTTCCCACTTCCATAATTGTTAAACGAAAATTTACACAAGAATTAATCAAAGTTGACCAATCGCTCTGTGTCTGCTCCATATCTCTACAGAACACATTACAGAAACAGCATGAGATATGCATGCAGCATGTGGTAGTCACACATCTTAATTTTTGGAGATAAATAGTTAAAAGGGTTATCCAGGATTTTTCAAAATTGGCGGCAGGGCAGGGGATGGAATTACATACTAAACGAACAGTTACTGACCCCTGAAGTGCCAGTCACGTGCCGCTGTAGCCAATTGTTGGCTTCAGCTGTCACGTGTCGTTCATGGCAGCAGCACTGCTGAGGCCAGCGATTGGCCGCAGCGGCACATGAGCAATGAACAGCTCGTGACCGCTGCAGGATCTTCTAGAACCATAGTAGCGGCAAAGGGGACTTCAGCGGTGGGCACTACAGGGAGTGAGTATCTGTTAAGGGCCTTTTACACCGGCCGACAATAGGCCGGTGCAGCGAACGCCGATCAACAAGACATCGTTGATCGCAGCTCGTTTGCTCCTGTCACACGAGCGGCAGTTACTCCGGTCGCTCGTCCTCATACATTATTATCATGTCGTCTGCACGTCTCCCTGCTTACACAGGGACATGTGCTGCCGACAACGATAATATATTTCTTTTTTATAACGATACGGTCAGCAGATGATCAAGCATTTGCTCGTTCATCTGCAGATCGCTGCCCTGTGTAAACATCGGTATCGGTATCGGTATCGGTAACGAGTGTTGTATGAAACGCTCGTCTGCACGATAATCGCCCAGGGTAAAACCCCTTTAAGTTTACTATATAATTCTATCCCCTGCTCTGCTGCCAATTTTGAAAAATCCCAGGTAACCCCTTTAAATAAGTTATTTGTAGATATAAAAAAAAACTTTTTGCTAGGCAAACACAATAGACTTTTTGTAGCTGCCCCTTTTTCAAGGGACCAAAGGTAATTGGACAATTATCTCAAAAGCTATTTAATGGACTGCATGGGCTATTCCCACGTTAATCCATCATCAATTAAGCAGGTAAAAGGTCTGGAGTTGATTCCAGGTGTGGCATTTGCATTTGGAAGCTGTTGCTGTGAACCAACAACATGTGGTCAAAGGAGCTCTCAATGCAAGTGAAACAAACCATCGTTAGGCTGAAAAAAATGAAGAAATCCATCAGAAAAATAGCACAAATGTTAGGAGTAGCCAAATCAACAGTTTCGTACGTTCTTGAAAAAAAAAAAGAGGCCTGGACGTCCGCGGAAGACAACAGTGGTGGATGATCGCAGAATCCTTTCCATGGTGAAGAAAAAACCCCTCAGAACATCTACCAAGGTGAAGAACACTCTCCTGGAAGTAGATGTATCAGTATCTAAGTCTACCATAAAGAGAAGACTTCATGAGAGCAAATACAGAGGGTTCACCACAAGGTGCAAACCCTTAATCAGCCTCAAAAATAGAAAGGCCAGTTTAGACTTTGCCAAACAACATCTAAAGAAGCCGGCCCAGTTCTGGAACAGCATTCTTTGGACAGATGAAACTAAGATCAACCTACCAGAATGAAGGGAGGGAGAAAGTATGGAGAAGGCTTGGAACGGCTCATGATCCAAAGCACACCACATCCTCTGTAAAACATGGTGGAGGCAGTGTGATGGCATGGGCATGCATGACTGCCAAAGGCACTGGGTCACTAGTGTTTATTGATGATGTGACTGAAGACAGAAGCAGCCGGATGAATTCTGAAGAACTCAGGGATATATTTTCTGCTCAGATTCAACCAAATGCAGCAAGGTTGATTGGACGTCGCTTTACAGTACAGATGTACAATGACCCAAAACATACTGCGAAAGCAACCCAGGAGTTTTTGTTTTTTTAAGACAAAGAAGTGGAATATTCTGTAAAGGCCAAGTCAATCACTAGATCTCAACCCGATCTAGCATGCTTTTCACTTGCTTAAAGAGGCTCTGTCCCCACTTTATAAGTGGCCTAGCTTGTACATAATATGATCGGCACTGTAATGTAGATTAAAGCAGTGTTTTTTTTTTAGAAAAACGGTCAATTTTGACATAGTTATGACCTATTTTAGATTTATGCTAATGTCTTTCTTAATGCCCAAATGGGCGTGTTTTTATTTTTGACCAAGTGGGTGTTGTGGAGAGAAGTGTATGACGCTGACCAATCAGTGACCATTCAGCGTCATACACTTCTCCCCAATCTGTTTTGAACAGTTGCACATTAATTCTGTCTTCATCTCATAAACAGATTTCTCCTTGAGTATATATACACACCAAACGAATATAAGGAAACTGATAGTTTTTAATTGTAATAACGAACTCCCATTTTTAGAAACTATTTTTTATGAGATATGGGCACAGAGAAATGCCTGGGTTTATGCACAGATTTCCTGTTTTTTACAAATAAGCCATTACTGCAGGCAATGTATAATAAGCAGTCCTGAATTTCTATTTTTATAAATTATTATGAATATTTTTTATACCTTTTTATGTCCCTCTAATTACAAAGCAATTGAATATGAGTGATGATAATTAAATCTCCATCCTACACCTTCCCTTTTTGGGTGGAAAACGGGATATACGGAGGATCAATATGGAAAGAGTCACAAATTGATTCAAATTAAGTATAAGTACGATATACACTACAGACAATACATAGATAAGCAAAGTGATAACATTGTTTTTATAAATGCATGCTTATATATTTTTATTTCCACTTTATAAATGGGAATAAATATTGATCAGATGCAAATTTTTGGACGCTAATTCATTACAGCAAAACTCCAGAATAAATTCTAAGAGTTGAAAATATTTCTACGAATAGATGCATATGAATAATGTTAATAACATGTATTGTTTTGAGTAAACCTGATGTTAAAATTTTAAGCAGAGGGTTTCAATCCTGTAACGGCTTCTGAGATTTTGAATGAAAAATCAACTGCTGTGCATCGGTTCTTTCCCGGTTTTTTACTGCATATATGTGCACATAACACGTGCAAACATTGTTAACTGACCTGATGAAGGGACCAGTCCGGTCCAGAAACGCGTCATCGTTTGAATTAAAGATCTCCTTGATCAAACTTACCTGGCCTCGTTCCTTGTCCTCCTGAGCCTGGCGCCGATACCATACTGCTCTTTTCCTGCTCTTTTATCTTCTTTTTACTGTCAGGACACTTCAGTAACGTTAATATGTGTGTATGTGGCTGCACATAGTAAATAACGCAGGATCACTGTGCAGAGTAAATGAATGGGGAGAAGTGTATGACGCTGATTGGTCACTGATTGGTCAGCGTCATACACTCCCCTGTACAACGCCCACTTGGTCAAAAGTAAAACCACGCCCAGTTGTCTATTAAGAAAGTCATTAGCATAAAGCTAAAATAGGTCATAACTTGGTGAAAATAGATCGTTTTTCTAAATAAAAAACACTGCTGTAATCTATATTACAGCGCCGATCACATTATGTACAAAATAGAGCACTTATAATGTGGTGACAGAGCCTCTTTAAGACATAACTTAAGGAAGAATGACCCACAAACAAGCAACAACTGAAGACAGCTGCAGTAAAGGCCTGGCAAATCCTCACAAAGGAGGAAACCCAAATGAGGAGGCTGTGTAAAAAAAATGGTTGCAATTCCTAAACCTTTCACAGGATATTTTTGTTCAAATACTTGAATTATTAAACCTGAAAGTCTACACTTCAATAGCATCTCAGTTGTTTCATTTCACATCCAATGACGTGACATGCAGAGCCCAAATCATGAAGATTGTGTCACTGTCCAAATGATTTTGGACCTAACTGTATGTAAGCTGATTCAATTCACTGACTACAAGCAGAGTTCGTGGTGAAGAATGTAAATGTTATTAGAAAGTGGCAGACCTTTTCATTAAGCAATGAATAAGCTTTATTTACATTAAAAAAGACACAATTTAATATCGCCAAAGTAAAGTCTGCTGGGTAACCCTAGTTTTACAGTCTCCTAATACTAATAATCTTACAATTGAGTCATTTCCCAAAAGATCTTAGATGGATTCAGATCTGATATTGAAGCAACCTATATTGAATCTATTATTTGTCTCCAGAAATTGAGCGCTAAGTTGAGATGCATGCCTCCAATGTAGAAATGTTGTGTAAATGTTAATTTCTTTCTTCTTACTTGATATTTAGCTCATCCAGTCTTTCCACTGATCAAGAATGTCACTGCTGCGGAAACCTCAGCTACTGTCGTGTGGAATTTTGAGAACATAGATACCAAGCTCTTTGTTAAATATGTAGAATTGAGTAAGAAACTATTTCAGTAAAATATACCCCTAGATTTATGTAACACCCCTTTAAGGCAACATGTCATGTTGAACATGCAGTCTGATCTGTAGGCAGCCTGTTATAGAGCAGGAGAAGCTGGACAGATTGATTTATATTTTTGTGGAAAAAGATTCAGTATAACCTGTATTTTATTCTTTATAATCCCTGTTCACTGTGGGCTTAGTATTCCAGTAGGTGGTCCTACTCAAAAAATTGACAGCCTTCTATTTATGAACAAGCATACAGAGATAGCTGTCAATCACTCAGTAGCACCACCCACTGGACTCCTAAGCCCAGAATAAGTAGGGAAGAAAACATGGCTCAAAATATATTAGGCTGAATTTAGATGAGTGTTTCAACCGACGCTCACTCTGGGAATTTATCCAGATCCAAATCATAGGTTTTATCGATATATCGGAGAGAAGTAAGAGTCACAGACATTGCTTGTATGCTCAAAAATACTTCTCTGAGGTTTATTGCCAAAAACAATTACAATAATATCTTTCAAAAGGGGAATAGGCTTGATTTCAGCCAATCATTAACAATATGACAATAACTCTGATTCAGCCAATAGCATACAATGAGAAAATTTCAAACTGAGCCAATCGCAGACATACAATACATTTCAAATGTAATATTATAATTTTTCATTAGATTACATCAAATTTAACACCTGCACATTTTGGTCTCTAAATGGAGGAGTGTGGGAGTTAATTGCATATATGTATGTGAATGATGGGATAGAGACAAATAATTAGGAATGTGATAACTTCATGTTTGGCTTCTGCTAACATATCAAGGTTACAGAAAGAACATACAGAGATTATATATTTCTTGCAAACAAAGCAGAAATAGGGGGAAGAAGGTCCTTGCAGATGGAATAGAAATGACATCTCTATATAATCCGGCATCCTGCTCGATAATTTATAATCTAATTTAATACAGAGAATATAAGAAAATTACCCATCCATCACAATATATATATATATATATATATATATATATATATAGATATATATATATATATATATATATATATATATATATAGATATATATAGA
Source organism: Rhinoderma darwinii (assembly GCF_050947455.1). Classification (NCBI taxonomy): domain Eukaryota; kingdom Metazoa; phylum Chordata; class Amphibia; order Anura; family Rhinodermatidae; genus Rhinoderma; species Rhinoderma darwinii. Next base: position 174,686,714 of record NC_134689.1, on the reverse strand, counting down.
GATATATATATATATATATATATATATATATAGAGATATATATATATATATATATATATATATATATAGAGAGAGAGAGAGTTCAAAACAAAAGAAAAAACACAGTACTCAAAGCAAGCTGAACATTATTCAATGTGCACGTTACCAGCGAAAGGATGAATCAACTCCTTGGAATGAGATAAACAGCTGGAACAGAGGACGAGTAACAGCACCAGGACTTCAAAGTTGGAGATATGTTGGTTTATTCACCACAATGTGGAAAGAATGAGCAACATTTCGGTTCACACCTTTCTCATCTTCAGCTTGAGAAAGGTTCAGGTGTGAACCGAAACGTTGCTCATTCTTTCCACTTTGTTGTGAATAAACCAACATATCTCCAACTTTGAAGTCCTGGTGCCGTTACTTGTCCTCTGTTCTTGATATACTGTTCTTGACATACAGTATATATCAATCTGGTCATCTCCTCCTGCTCTATAACAGGCTGCCTACAGATCAGACTGCATGTTCTACATTACAGGTTCTAGCCAGAATACATCGTAAGATATTGCCACACAAGCTGAATTCATAGTATGGGTGAAATATCATACTTGATGCCTGAAGATTAGTGAACTGGGACCAATGATGTATGATCTTAAATGGGAACACATCTATTGTGAGTGTAAAGCAAGACAAATGGAAGTCCCTTTATGTCTACTATTCTTACTATATAGAATTCAACCAAAAATCTTAAACTGTAGCATTGGGTGAAATTCACTTCGCTAAACTAAAATCCACTTAGTATCATAATGTATCTTAATAAAGTTTTACTTGCATGCTACTTTAGTTCAATTGATCAGAACCTCACACATTGAATATGGATAATGAAATAAGTTATTCCTATGTTGTCTAAAATTCTTCTAGACAAAGAAGACTGGAAAGAGGAAACTATAAATGGTACTCGGAGCGCCTTTGTATTAAAGGGTTTATCTCCTGGAACATCATATAAAGTTCTGGTTTATTCTGATGATCATGCAGATTTGTATTCAGAAGAAACATTTCAGACAGGTCCAGGTGAGGCATTTGTGCAGAACTCATGTGCCTCAACACAAATCCCTAAGGGACACCTCCATGTTTATAGAGGGGGAAAAGCAATCGGTTGTAGAATTTTCCCTCATGAATGAACAGGACAGTTGATGAAAAGTTACGTATTTCTTGTGTGAATAGTGTATCTCTTGGCAACACGTACAGTATGGACTAGGAGTAGTGATGGTGTTCAGGTTTGCATCTCTTCTTGGTATTTAAATGTTCCATCAACTATGTCAACGTGTAAGTTACACTGATCTGTTATTTTTCATATGCAATATCTACAGGTATTTCTAATACACCTGGAATTACTGAAAAGCACATGGAATCCGAGGCTTTGGGTGGAAATGTTTAGTTTTTTTGGAGTAGATGGTCTAATGCATTGGATATGTTCCCTGTATACTTAGAGCATTAATACTTCGACATACATGTCACTTATAAACACAATACACCATTTACTTATGGTTAACTGAGGTTAAATTGGCATCATTTTCTTTGTAAATAGAGATTTAAAGTGTAACTAAACCTTCAACAAACTTCTGATATTTCATAGTGACATGTCAGAAGCATTGATCAGTGGAGGTTCGAGCACTGAGACCCCCACCAATCGCTAAAACTAAGCTGCAGAAGCGCTCGGGTGAGTGCTGAACCGCTTAGTTTCTGATCGGCTTTTTCCGGAAAGCCGATGCAGCGGTGTACGGACCCATAGAATTTCTATTGAGTCCGTACACAGTTATGTCGGCTTTCCGAGAAAAGACGATCAGAAACCAAGTGGCTCAGCGCTTACCCGAGCGCTTCTGCCGCTTCGTTCTAGCGATTGGTGGGAGTCTCAGTGCTTGGACCCGCAGCAATCAAAACTTCTGACATCACACATGACATGTCAGAGGTTTTTTGAAAGTTTAGTTACCCTTTAATGATAGTAGGGTGGATATCACATAAATCAACCTGCAAAAGATGCTGATACGGTATAAAATTACCCATGTATAGATAAGGGGCAGGCACACGACTTTTCCACATGCAAGGAACCTGTACATTGGCACATGACTTTGCCATGTACATCGACCCATAGAGCCCCTACAGGTCCGTATAATGCACCCATAGGCACTCTCTGCCTTTGTATAGTTCCTCTATGAGAATACCTCCATAATATAGCATGCGTTGGAGCAAGCCACAACTGTGTTTCTCACAAATCCTGTATGAATCTATGAGAGGAAAAACAAAAATATGTATGCCTCCTTATGAAATCGGAGGCTCATGTAAGGTACAGTACTGGCCCATAGTAGTCTGAGTATTGTATTACGGATCCATACAACACATATCCGTTATTTAGCAATGTGTATAACCTAATTAGTCTCTCCAATTCTATGGGTCATATAAAACAAAATGAGGCGTAATCAAATGATGGTCTTGGGAAAAATCTCTCATGTTTATAGTATAGAAATTGTCCCTATAACATCATGTACATTGTTTTTCTTGAAGTAAGAGTAAATACATTTCCTACAGTCATTTCAAACAATTGGATCTGGAAATAGGCCAAGCAATACAAGGGAAGCATACATCTAAGTTTTACACTGGGCATATGTTGTTAGTGATGATACAATGATCTCTATGTAATATCTTATATTGAGTGCTTTTTGATATAACTAGAATGTTCCCCAGCAGCATTTAAAAAAAACAGGATCCTGACCTGTCCACAGAGTTTATGGCAGCACAGAGTATTTCAGGAGCCGCGTTCTGGTCCCGTAGGTAAACAGGGTAGCAGCACTGCGAAGGCCGCACGGAGAATTCACCGGCGGTCAGGATAGAACGTAGCAGCTAGATGAGGGGAACACACCCAGCTGCTAAGTGAGACACAGCAGGGCGCGCTTCCAACACAACCGTGCTGTTAGCTATACAGCAGATGTTGAGGAGTGTATGATGCTGACTGGTCACGGATTGGTCAGCGTCATACACATAAACACGCCCAGTTAAAAACACAATACACGCCCAGTTGGACATAACGAAAAAAAAACGCCCAGTTGTCCATTAGAAAGGCTCATTTGCATATATATATATATATATATATATATATATATATATATATATATATATATAAAATAGCTCATAACTTGGCCAAAAATGAACGTTTAAAAGAAAAACAAAAAACGTTACTGTTCTCTACATTGCAGCGCCGATCACATGCAATAGGAGATAGGGGTTTGAGAATCTGGTGACAGCCTCTTTAGCCTGGGCTCCACAAGCCACAACTTGAAATGTTGGCAATACATATATTTATCCTTTTAGCACATATGAAATATTAGTTAATGGGATTGTGTGAAATCTGCATAAATATAACATATACGGTAGATTATCTTGACCAAAAACAAAAAAGGGTTTTGGATATATTTGGATGAGCATAACTAATCTGAGTTACTGACCAGCATCCTCTGCTCTGATGCATCCTTTTCTAGTGGGCCTTGCAAGCAGAGGTTTAGCTGTAGGGTGTGCAGTGGTAGCACTCGCCCCTGGACGCCATACAGTAAGAGGACATCAGTGCTATTAATGGGCAGAGTAGAGATGTGATGTCATTTTTGTAATTATTGAATACAGAATTAGCTCACTTTATAAAGAAGCACTTCACTTTTCCAATTTGTATATATATTTTATGTATTGGCACATGAAGGTTAGAATGTATGCATTGGGGTCCATGATTATGCCTCTACTAGAAAATCAAATAACAATTAGAAAATTCTGTATGTACAATCCTGTCATTTGTAAAAATGTAACTTGAGATTTTCTAAATATTGAAAACAGGTTTTATTTACAAAAAAAGTTTGTGTTCTAGATATTAAATATTTACTATGTGGATGGACTGGCTGCTGGCACATTCAGTGATAACTGTAGATTAGTCATATTTATATACTTGTAGTAATCTTTATATATTTGTAATAAGATATTAACTTTTCTAATTAAAGAGGATCTGTCACCTCTCCTGACATGTCTGTTTTAGTAAATAATTGTATTCTCCATGAAAAAACACCTAGCATCCTTTTATTGAACTCTATGTTGTACAGTTCCTCGGTTATTCCTCCTAGAAATGTATGAATAAATTGGCAACTGGGTGTTACCCGTTGGAGGTGTGTCCCTACACAGTCTGACAGTGTCCAATCAGTGCTGTCAGCATCAGATTCTGTAGGGACACACCTCTTTGACAAAGGGAATGGTAACTCATTCAATTTATTCATACATTTCAAGTTGGTATAACATAGAAACCGAACAATGCAGTGTTGTTAGAAAATATGTTCCTGGATTGGGAATTCATAAAATAGACCTGTCAGGAGAAGTGACAGGTCCTCTTTATGGCTCTGTTTACACTTCGTCTGAGGCTCTATTCGGAGCCTCCATCATCAACATCCCCAAAAGTCACAGGGGCTTGTCGAGCGCAGTTGGTGTCTGGCGTGTGACATATCCGGCACTCCGTCATTTTCATTTTTCTGCACTTATAACAGAGCAGAAAATTAGAAATTTTAACGGTAGTGTGAACTCAGCCTAACTCTGTGTCCAGTAAAGTTAATTTTCTATAAACGACACTAATATGTTATATTAAAAATGTAATCGTTATCCCCTGTGGGCAAATTGGATGTATGCAAGTACAGTATATACTTGTCCCTTAGTCATAATATAAAGATTACCATTATATGTAGTGGGGAGCTATAAGATATAAACTATTATAAGCCTCATTTAGCAATACTGTCTAAAAGTAAAACTGGCCTTGTTGTCCACAGCAACCAATCAGAGTGCAGTTCTTAATTTTCCAGAGCATACTAAGTAATAAAAAGCTAAGTACTAATTGGTTGCCATGGAAATAAGGATATCTTTTTTTCTTTTAGACAGCTTTGATAAATGAGGCCTATTGTCTGTGACATAGCTTTACTATTTCCAATACAATAATATGGGGTGATACTTTACTGATAAAGTAGTGTGATGTTGATATTTATTGAGTGGCAGTTTCTAAGAACTGGGAAATGTAGGCAATGTAAGAAAAAGTAAAGTGTGAATGTGTAAATGGATGTTTTCATGAACTAGTTTATGGCAGCAGAGTGCTGCGATATTCTGAGGATGATAATAATAATGGTCACGTTTTAGCCATAAAATATTTCCTGAGCTAGTCACCATAGCCTAATATCATAGTATTCATTTCCAGAAATCTTAAAGGAAGGGTACAGCAGACCTGTGATGAATGTCTAGTAGTACGTTATAATACTTTTATGAACTGTATGGTCTTAATGGAATAGTACATGGCTGTCTCAATGGTATTTATTGCATGTCATGTATTTTTGTATTGTACTGTTAGAAAACAATAACCATCTGTTCAGTAACATTTTGCTAGTTTTGGGGAGACCATTGATATCTCAATTTATAGTTTGTCTGACATGATTAATTTTACAAGGAGAAAATGTTATAAGATAGTTTTACTTCTCTTCTGATTATTTGTATATGTTTAGTTATTTTAGATAAAGTCTAACCTGCACTTTTTGTATTAACCAGTAATTATTTGTACTTTTACTTTTTTTTAGCTATGGCCAGTCGACAAGTTGACATTGCTACACAGGGATGGTTTATTGGCCTGATGTGTGCTGTGGCTCTCCTTATTTTAGTTCTACTGATTGTTTGTTTTATACGAAGAAATAAAGGTGGAAAATATCCAGGTAAGGCAGGAAGACTTTTTTTTTTTTTTTTTTTAAAAAGATTTGGATGTTTATATACATATATTACTATGATTGAAGTAGCAGTAGTGTGAATGTGAACATTGATGTGTATGAGGACACAATCTCCTTATGACAAGGCTGAATCATCAGAATAAAGGCAGGGAAGGTATGTTGAGAGAGGAAATAGGAAAATCACTTGAGGGCCACATATATTTTTTTATTTAGGGGTGAGTCCTGGAGAATTACAGGGTATTCTTCCCTTCTAACTGCATGGAAAGTACAGAGAGAAAGTCTTTACACGTCCGCTGATGATTCATTTTCATAGTAACATTTTAATTACAAATATATTAATGTCATTATGTTACCATTGTCATCTACTTGCAAAATCCAGAATATGGATAGCTTAGGGCACTAGTATTTTAAGCCTTTAAGACAGGGGTCTCAAACTCGGCCGCATAAATTGGCCGCACATAGAAAAAATTTGAAGTTGGCGGGCCACATTACTTTCAAATCTGATACAATACAAAATTATGGTTAATAATTAGTTATTTGAACTACTATAACAATACTATAATAATACCACTAGGTTTAAACTTACCGGAAATTTGCGAGTTTACTCCACGTGCTTATTTAAACAATCCAGTTTAAATGTTGCTAAATGCAGTCTGGCTGCTCAGTTGGCAGCGTTTGGCAGACACAAAAATTTCAAGATTGGGCAGTGCCTTTTATATAGTGCCACATAGACCTTTGTAGATAATGCCACAGTGCCCTATGTAGATAATGCCACAGTGCCCTCTGTAGATATTGCCACAGTGCCCTCTGTAGATAGTGCCACAGTGCCCTCTGTAGATAGTGCCACACCCGCTGTAGATAATGCCACAGTGCCCTCTGTGGATAGTGCCACACCCCCCTCCCCGATAGATAATGCCACAGTTCCCTCTGTAGATAGTGCCACACCCCCCCCCGATAGATAATGCCACAGTTCCCTCTGTAGATAGTGCCACACCACCGTAGATAATGCCACAGTGCCATCTGTAGATAATGCCACAGTGCCCTCCGTGGATAATGCCACAGTGCTCTCCGTAGATAAAGCCACAGTGCCCTCTGTAGATGATGCCACAGTGCCCTCTGTAGATGATGCCACAGCGCCCTCCGTAGATGATGCCACAGCGCCCTCCGTAGATGATGCCACAGCGCCCTCCGTAGATGATGCCACAGCGCCCTCCGTAGATGATGCCACAGCGCCCTCCGTAGATGATGCCACAGCGCCCTCCGTAGATGATGCCACAGCGCCCTCTGTAGATGATGCCACAGCGCCCTCTGTAGATGATGCCACAGTGCCATCTGTAGATGATGCCACAGTGCCCTCTGTAGATGATGCCACAGTGCCCTCTGTAGATGATGCCACAGTGCCCTCTGTAGATGATGCCACAGTGCCCTCTGTAGATGATGCCACAGTGCCCTCTGTAGATGATGCCACAGTGCCCTCTGTAGATGATGCCACATTGCCCTCTGTAGATGATGACACATTGCCCTCTGTAGCTAATGACACAGTGCCCTCTGTAGATAATGCCATAGTGCCCTTTGTAGTTCGTGCCACAATGCCCTCTGTAGATAGTGCCACAAAGCCCTCTAGAGAATGCCACAATGCTCTCTGTAGATAGTGCCACACACACCCACATGTAGATAGTGTCACCCCCCTATAAGTAGCTCCATTAGGGCTCCCTCTAGGAGTGGAATCCCCAGTCAGAGTGTTGCCCACGCTCTGGCCAGGGATTTCTCTGCTGGAGGAGCCCCTGAAGTCACTGTCCACAGAGCGGATAGATAGCTGCATTAGGGCTCACTCTAGGAGTGGAATCCCCAGCCAGAGCGTTGCCGATGCTCTGGCCAGGGATTCCTCTGCTGGAGAAGCCCCTGAAGTCACTGTCCATAAATGGACAGTGACGTCAGGAGATCCTCCTGGACCGGATTCCCCGGCCAGAGCTTTGCCAATGCTCGGGATATATGGACAGTGCCGGCCCGACCATCGGCAACTCTCTGGTTGGGGATTCCACTCCTAAAGGAAGCCCCAATGGAGCTAACTACAGTGAGGGGGGTGTAGTTCTGTCAACGGGGTGGGGTGTGTGGGGCGCTATCTACAGGGGGCTGTGTGGCCATTGCTCACCTACCAATGATCCAGCAGTGCGGGAAAGGGACGGCGCTCCTTCATGATGTCGTGAAGGAGCACCAGCGCGCTCCTCCTTCGTCCTGCTTTCTCCTCTCCAGAGGAAGCATCGGTGCCGCTGGCCGACTGTTTTAGATCCCTGCTTTAAGAGGACCTGTCACCTGCCCAAAAAACTGCAGCTGACATCTCATTTAGATTTCCGGCAGCTGACAGATTCTGGCCCTTTTTTTTCTTCTAGCTTCCACCATTCCTGAGATATTAGTGCTGTTAGTTTTTGTGCCCAATATGAAAATTCGGCTTTTGACTGTCAAGTGAGCATTTACCCCTTTGCAAGTGAATGGTTTCATGCACCCACTTGACAGTCAAAGGACTCATTTGCATATCGGGCACCAAAACTAATGGCACCGATATCTCGGGAACGGTTGGGCTTGAAGAAAAATTAAAAAGTGCCAGAGGCGCTGTCAATCTAGCGGAGATGTCATCTGACGTTTTTTGGGCAGATGACAGGTCCTCTTTAAGCTGCCTTTAACTTCCTCAGGATGGCATTCCCTTTTGTACAAGATCTGATTCTTGTTGTTACCTGTTCATGCTTGTCCCCAGGGCTAAAAGAAGCTGTCACTAAATGAATGTAGTGTCCTAAATGCAAATGAAATGGCAGAGCAGTCAGAAGAACAAAAGTGATTTATGTTTGTTGGAGCCAAACCCTTGTATTTTATATAATGGCTGTTTCCATTTAATGTACTATAGTTCTGTACATATTCATTTATCATTCACGTGCTACATCCAGTGATTTTGTTAATTTTTTCTTTTAAATAGTTAAAGAAAAGGAAGATGCCCATGCAGACCCTGAAATCCAACCCATGAAAGAGGATGATGGAACATTTGGTGAATATAGGTAAGAAATTGTTCCTGTCACAAATGTTTGCTTTTACATGCAGCCTTTCCAAGAAGCTGCTGAAAAACAGAAAGCAACTGTACCAATGGAAAGTCGATTTAACGATATATAAAACCACTCGGGGCTGGAAATACAGTAACATTTTAATAAAAGATTTTTCTTATGATAGATTTTGTTGATTTCTTTTCCCTAGGTGATTATGTTTTCTTTATTTTTCTATGGAATATGTAGGTTACTTGGAAGGTAAGAGTGGACATTTGCAACCCTACACTGCAGTGGCTTTTTACAAAACTTGATGTCTTTACCTACTAGTTTCTTGTCAGTAGTTACAGATGTTTGTTCCTATGAATAAAATCATATTACACAATCAATAAAGATCGGAATTAGGGATTATTATGAAAACAAACAAAAAAAACATTCCTTTCTGTGTCCCACTTTGATCTTGCAGACACAAGAGATTTCTGAAAATCAGGTCATAATTCGAGCTCAACTTATTGCAGGTGTTACACATATGCAGTAACCCATAGACACCAGGTTCATTTTTGCAATGGGTTAAAGCATGTTTGTGCTGTCTGTATAAGCCTGGTTGTTGGAAATTGTAATAGTTTGCATGTTTGTTTTATGATTGTAATAAGCACAGCATTTCTAAACTGAGTTATTTCTCTACCAGTGATGGAGAGGACCACAAACCACTTAAAAAAGGAAGCCGGACTCCGTCAGACAGAACTGTGAAAAAAGATGACAGTGATGACAGTTTGGTGGATTATGGAGAAGGAGTAAATGGGCAGTTTAATGAAGATGGCTCCTTCATTGGACAATATAGTGGCAAAAAAGAAAAAGAACCTGTAGAAGGCAATGAAAGTTCAGAGGCTCCATCTCCTGTCAATGCCATGAATTCCTTTGTGTAGTCATAGTTTAGTCATCATATTCTCTTTTGCAAGCTGCCACGTTCCATTTGATGCCCTCAGCTCTGAGCCAATGGTCCACGCGACGTAGACATATTCATATATTGAACAGTACTTTCTAAATGCAAGCTCTTGTAAGTGGTACTGGATGTCGGTGTGATGGTACAACATGGTCATCTTTTTGTTCAGAGTGTATTGTTTTTCCACCGTGTGCAGAAACATGCACAGAATCTACAATGTAGCAAAATGAAGTAAGCCTAAAATCCTGTTTCTTATATGAACGTATAATGCATGAAATGATCCACATTTCACTTACCAACCAGTGTATGTAAGCCATGGTTTGGTCCTTTGTTATGCAGTCCTTGGTCAGACACCTGGGTATAGAGTCCGTTTAATTTGTCAGTATTATAGTAGTGTGTGTAGAACTTCAATGTCTACGTGGACATTGCTGGTGAAGTTGGTGAATTTATTGTATACTCTACCACGTCTTTATAAAAGACTAGAACGTAAATATATCTATATGGCGGCTAAATAATTTAAGTATGACACTTGCATTTGCTGATGCTTACTCAGTCCCAAATATATTTGCTCCCATTATTTCATAGCCTTTTCAACTTATAAAGTATTATACGTACAGTGTTGTTTTTTTGTACACCGTGTATAAACCAGGCTATTTAAATTTCGTAAAGTCATAAGCTTTGCAATGCATTCTGGGATTTGTATTTTTCACAGTCACTGAGGGGACATTGGAAGACCGACTGGTTTCAGGAACCCCCATTCATATTGTTCAGTGCCTTTATTTGATATGCATTCCATAATGCACTGCTCTGCTGGGTATGTTGGCACAGTAAAGTCAGACTGATGAACTACAGTATCGTTTTTGCCAAAAATGTAAATTGTGTATATGATAAAGATGTTATAAAAGCATTATTGGGAAAAAGAAATCTCTATTGTAAAATGAAATTGTCTATATGCTGCTGCAGGTCCATTGTTTACTGACATTGCAATGATCAATGTCCTTGATCACATTGAGAAATGAAAGCACAGTATGTACTGAGACCCATATATCGCTTATAAATGAGCCCATGTGTTTTTCACTGGGTGTTTTAGTGAATATCGGCACCTAGGACTTGTACAAAGATATCTACTTTAGATCCCACTAGAGCTAAAGATCAAAAAAACGGAATGAAATCCTGCAAAAGAGAACTCTACTCACAATGATTGGTAGAATGGATGGATGTCACTTGTGACAAACTATATTTATCTTGACTACGTAAACTATTTCAATACTGTGGTTTAGCTTCATATGAAATTATATAACAGCCTATGGTTGAAGCAATGCTCAGTTTCATTTGCCAATACATTGCATTTTCATAACTTGCATCAAGTTTAATTTTAAGTAAGCTTTTATATGTAGATATTTTGTTCAATTTGTAAATATACAGAAAGATTAGATGCATTTATGCTTGTAGATGTTACAGAGAAATAAAGCAAATGTTATGTTGTACTGTGTAAGAAGAAATATAGCCAACAGAGTGCATGGTATTTTCAAGTCATCTACTTAAATGCATATATTTTGCTGTGAAATGACATAGTGAACTATTGTATTTACTGCAGACTTCTTTAACTTGTGCCAGTATGTTACATTTTGCCATTCCTCCTCTCAGACATTATAGGAATAAAGCACAAGTTTGGCAGCTGTGTATACACGCCTGTCCTTTCCTTCATATACATTCTGTATCAGTCCTTTAACTCTTGGGATATATTTTGGTGTCTTAATAGGCCCTGAACAGAGCAAATAAATTATATATCTCAAATTTCAAAGCACAACTAGGCAGGATCCGGTGAAGAAGAGACTTCAATAGCTTATCGGTGGCTGTGATGGTCTTTTATCAAGGGGAAATCACTGTGACATAATTCTGTGTGTTGTCAATTTATATAGCAAAAGATGTGTCTGCTTGTCAAGGTCACCTGTCTGCGTCCTTAAAGGTAGCATATTCTTCATATTGTGACTGCCGTGCTTTATAATTGACACACGAGAGCATGAGAATTGTGCCTTAGTCCTTGATCAATGACCTCCGGACAAGTAACACATGCTAACACAAGCTGTGCATGTTATGGTTCACCTGCAGACTCTCTTGTGTAAAAACAACATTTTGTATATTAATAAATGTATTCAAGTTTCAGCTGCTTTGTGAATGTGTCATTTTCATTTCTTCTTGAAAGAATTACGATTTAAAATGTTAAGGGATGTTTTGATTTTTGTCCACGTTTCCCATAGTCATTTGGTTTTTTCCATCAGCAGAAGCTCTATAAATTTACACCTGTGTGTTAAAATGTGGTTTCTTGTAAAACGTTTTTTATTACACTTATTGTTTGACAATGATATGACATCATAAGCAGATCGGAAAAAACATTTAAATGACAGTCCGCTGTGTTATGAGTTAAATGGGCATTCCAATGATCTATAGGATATGCCATCATTGTCTGATAGGTGACTCATGGGAACTAACTAAAAACAAATGTATTTCGAAGGGGTTATCCAGCGCCATAAAACGATATGCCAATCATCCAATAACTATATTGAGTAACTTGTGAATTTTCTTATTATTATTGAAGTATGCCCATTTGCCGATTGAAAACACAGTCACTTGTTCTCTGAAGTCCTGTAATTCGTTCAGTGATGATGCATCGGCACAGGACTACGTGACTGATCAAATCACATGACTGCTTGGGGGCTGGCACTGTGACGCGGTTGAGGAAGTAAGCCAGCTCCCTTCTTCCACTCAGCTCTTTCAGCAGGACACCACCCAGCACATGTACAATGTGGGTGGGGATAGAGGAGCACCGTGGAAAGAGGGGGGTGCCAGGACTTGTAGATTTAAAGTGCATGCTGAAACTGCTCAATCTTCAAGTAACCGTGCTTAAAGGTGTTTACAGGTGTTTTGTTTTTTTTTGAGTCTTTGGATAACCGATTTAAGTCTTTATCACTGTAAAATTTCCTCTAAACAGAGGTACTTAATTCCATGTCATTATAGGGAAACTGAACGAGTTGGGATAGCCACTAGGGATTGGGATTATATCTAAATCCCAGGCATAGAGAATAAAGGAAAACTAATATGAGATTACAATTGTATAGAATTTTCTTTCATGTCATTTCAGATTCAGAGATCAGTGAAAAGCAATGTTGGTTGAAAATCTAAATTTTTAAATAAAAAGTATAATCACCATCTTGGTTCAACAAGTTTAGCCAGAATAATATAGAGTGTAAAATCAATAAAATGAATGTTTATTTTTAAAATGCAGGTCGTCACTATTTCTACTAGTATTTTATACTGTTTGGTTTTTCACAGTTTTTTCACAATTATTGTTATGTGCTGGTTTCATATACAGCACACCCTGGTCTTAATTAATAAAACTACAATGTGGCATACAACTTCACCTAATAAGAGTACTCCTTATACATTTACGGGGTATATATAAACCTATCTATGCTAGTTTTCTAACATACAAAAAAGTCACAAAAAAGGCCAAAAAGTTGCAATTTGTGTTTAAAATTGCCACTTTTACGCCGCTCTCGCCATTTTTTTCAAAGAGGGCTGGGTCAAATTTCTTCTAATTTAAGCAATGATGGGAGTATAATTTTTTTTTGTTTTATGTCTGATGGGGGGGGGGGGGGTGGATGGCGCATGGCCACGGTCATTGCTCCACAATTGTAAAGATGTGACAGATTTATTAAGAGGCGTGCTCCTATTAATAAATCTGTCGCATCTTTCTCCAGCAGAGCAGAAAGCTAAGACTGACATATGAAATGTCAGTCTTAATAAATCTGCCCCTTAGTGTTCTAACCTCACTGTATAGTTGTGTTAAAATTCATTTCCCAAGGAAACAGATCGCTGTTTGTTTATATACACCTTGATATATAGTTGGCAGGCTATATACTATAGAATGGATATTGTATTAGAGGTTGTGTCCCCCAAGCTGGCTAGGTTCTTTTAGATTACATGTAGGTAATGAAATAATCAGATACAGAATAGTAATCATTAAGACACAAAAACACATATTCAATAAGATGATAAAACTAGTACTTAGCTCATTACAGCTGGTAGTCCAATTCCCCAGTTTCTTCTATAAAATGGGGCAACCACAATCCACATGTATCTTCACCGCGTGATATCAACAGCCAGATCCACAACAATCAGCTGAATAGAATGGAAACTTGCTTTTGAGGAGGCTGTGAAAGGAAAGCACTGGACACTTGCCAAAGGAACAGGTTCCAATCTCCGAGATGCCCTTTTTTTTTTAAAAATCTTTTGTGTCACATTGTTTATCTATTTATGTATGTATGTATGTATGTATGTATGTATGTATGTATGTAACCTTAAACCATCACACATAATAAAGCATGTCAGTCTACTTATATTTGAGATTAAAAAAAACTCTAATAAAGTAAAATACATACTTATAGTACATGAAAACAACATGATCAAAAGGGTCAGAAAAAGCGGGCAGCACTTCAGAGTAGCACTGCGTCTCAATGATCAATGTTATCCACCACTTTTCAGTTTAAAAACCACTGGCAATGTTGAAACCCCCACACCATGTTTAGCATTAGGGTGGCAATATGGAGCATGCTGCAATGGGGGAGAAATGGACACATCATTCCTATGATGCACCAGTAATAGTAAATCTCCCACTCTAAGTACAGTTTTTAACACGTTGATAAATCTGCCGAAGCTTGTGGGATAAAATATGCAAGGAGAGGCAACACCATTGGGATCTATTGTAGAATTCTCATTCTGCCTTTCTGGTCCAATGCACAACATGAATGTAACCACACTGGCAAGGAAGTGCAACATTTTATGGTTCATTTTTAGCTTCTATGTTTAAATCAAGTCAATGCTACACATGAAGTAGATCCTTATTATTCTTCATGCAAATTTTGCATTTCACTTTGCTTTGATGACAGTTACTATTGGAAAGATTTCATATTGTCTATTCTTTTGCTTCATAGATATAGGTCAGCATCAATTTCAGTATAGAAGAAAGAAATGGAATTTTTCATAATCAGGGACGGAATAGCGGTGGATATTTGGCGCGTATTTATATACAATCCATCCACTTTGTGTTCGTTTTCTCATCAAGAGGCATGTATGTGTATTTTGACAGATGGCTTTCAAAAGTCACAATTTGTTTAGTATAAGGATGTTTCAGCAGAGGGAAGTGACAGTCTTAGAAAGGCTATGACAGGACATTATCATGCAGATAAACAAGATTCTCTCCCTTGTCTCTGTAGACATTGATGGAAGCTCCAGACTCACATACAAACTACTGATGCATAATATTAACAATTGGGTAAAGGACAAGAACAGTAAAGAGAATAAATTCTAGCAAGATTTAAGTCTGCTTTACTTTATCCCTTACTCAAGGCAGAAGCGATGCAGAAATAGGTTATGGCAGCAAGAGTGAGCGGGTTATCAGCTTGCCTTAGTCAGCCCCATACTATCATACTTTTCTCTTAGCCCTCTATTTCTATCACTAGGGCTGCATAGAAAGACATATGGTAGCCCCTATTCATGTGTGTTTTTAAGGTTTGTTGTTATCGGCCCCAGTATATTTTAAATGGGACAATAAAAGTTTTATATTCATTTCCTCTCTAATTCTACAGTGTACGAGACAAAATAAAAAAAGGAAGTGTATCGCTTGCATTGCAAAGAAATGCAGGGAATAATGTTTTACTGAACTTGTCTAAATTTTTAAAAAAACAAACTTAAAATTACAACTTTATATAGAATTTAATCTCCATGGGACTGATGAATACAACGGAGTGCAGAGCTTGGATGTGATTACGCAGTTCCCAAAAGGTAGATCGACACCAATACAGCCGGAGACAAAAACAGAACAGACGTGTATCTGTTAACCCCTTCCCGCCGCAGCCGTTTTTCCAATTTATTTTCGTTTTTTCCTCCCCACCTTCCAAAAGCCAGAACGTCTTTATTTTTCCGTCGATATAGTCCTATGAGGGCTTGATTTTTGCGGGACGAGTTGTAGTTTTTCCGTAGCATCATTTATTTTGCCATATAATGTACTAGGAAAGGGGAAAAAAATATGTGGGGTAGAAAATGAAAAAAAAACGATTCCTCCATGTTTTTTTGCGTGCCGTTTTTACGGAATTCACTGTGCAATTAAAACAACATGTTAACTTTATTCTGTGGGTCAATACAATTACGGCGATACCAAATATATATCGTTTTTTCTATAGTTTACTACTTTTACAAGTAAAAACCTAAGCCTAAAAAAGAAAATTTATTTTGTGTCGCCAAATTCCGAGAGCCATAACTTTTTATTTTTCCATCGATTAAGTGATATGTGGGCTTATTTTTTGTGGGATAAGCTGTAGTTTTTAGTAATACCATTTTGGTGTACATGCGACGGTTTGATCACTTTTTATTTAATTTTTTGTGGGAGATTATGTGACCAAAAAATAGAGATTCTGGCGTTTACAATTTTTTTTTTTTACACAGCGTTCACCGTGCGGGTTAAATAATGATATATTGTAATAGTTCAGACTTTTACGGACATAGCAACCATCACCGCGATTGCATTGCGGGGGGCGCGATGAGCTGTTAGAGGGGGTCGCCCCCCTTATTCTAACGATTTAAATGCTGTGGTTGCTATTGACCGCGGCATTTAACGAGTTAAACGAGCGGGATCGCGCTCGAGCGCGATGCTGCTCGTTACTCCGAAGTGTCGGCTGTAACAAACAGCCGACACCGGCATCGTATGGAGCAAGTTCACTCCATGAGCCCGTTCCATACTTCCCCTACCCGACTTTGGCGTATGGATACGTCAAATGTCGGGAAGGGGTTAACTGTAGAGGTCTGAGCTAGACCCAGCCCCTATCGTTTATTTTATACTTATTCTGCATCCATGCACAATTATAAGACAATAAATAATATGACAGTACTTTTGCTTATATGCGTAACATTACATGACTTGGCAACCATCAATCTTTCACATTTAGTCCAATTCTGAAAATGTTGAGAACAAAACATGTTTCTTCCTTTTTCCGTCAACCCCTCCATGTCCGTGTTCTAATCCAACAAATTCTTGCGAAATGATAACCAACTCTCTACTCCCACTTTCCTTAAGCAATGTCAAAATCCAGATGTCCAGATTAACTCTTGAAATGACAATTACTTTAACAGATGTTTGTGTCGGTCCCGTAGACATTGAATAGTGGGGCAGTGCGCATGCAGTGAGGATGAAAGGTGGGGCTCGGGACCCTTGTTCTAGTGATCAGTGCGGGTCTCAGCAGTGTGACCTCCAGCGATCAGACATTTATCACTTATCCTGTGGATAGGTGATAAATGTTTATACTGGTAATACCCCTTTAGTGGATTGTTTTCTATCTTAGGCCACTTCATTGCTAACTTCTCCAAAGTATGTGAAAACCTTCCCAGCAAACATTAAAGCACATTGCATGTTCTTGACATCATTAAAACTCTTTAAAACCGTCCCCAACCTGTGCTAGTCACAAGTGACATCAGCGAGGGGCGTGGCTTGGCTGTTGAACCGAATGGCCGCGTGAGTTTTGAGCTCCGGCACCATCCACACTTCCTAAGCGTCGAAAACCTCAAAAACAGGTCTGCTTAGTGCCGACTGCTGCCTTAAGTGCTTCCGAGTCACCCAGGATGCCGAGACACAAAAAGCCGGTGACGAGGCCGGCTCGGCTCACGGACTTCTATCCTCGCCATGCGGAGGGAGGACAAAATGGCGGGGAGGCAGGATCTCAGAGAGGATCCCTTTCATCAGAACCCGCTGCTCACTCACCTACTCGGTCCTCATACGCAGCGTCTGCTCACAGGAGAAGCGCTTCTGTCCCTGTGCTGGCTCCTCTGCTCACAGCTACTCAAGATGAGAACTCGGTCCTTGGCCTGAATCTAATAGCAGGGAGACGTGGGCGTCCTCCTGTGTCTACAGCTCCAGGCACTGCATCCTCATCACCGACATCTTTGGGATCCAAGAGCCCGGAGCGGCAGAGACGACACAGGATATCCAGGGAATCGTCAACTGATCAGGTAGGGGAGATTATACCCCATGAACCCCCTGCTTTGGAGATGGGAACGGAGCTGAATAATTTGTCCTCAGATACCCCTGTTACAGAGCTTGCTATGAAGATAATGTTACAAGCTCTTAGTGCTTCCCTACAGGCTGGTTTTGCTAAATTACTTCACCCCTTATCAGTGGCAGTGCAAGAGGTAGAACAAAGAGTTCATCATGCTGAGGCTAAAATAAGCAAATTTGTTACCTCACATAACGAACTAATTGATGCCCATTACGAATTAGAGGACGAGGTCTCACAGATGAAGGCTAAAATGGCGGATCTTGAAGACAGATCCCGCAGAAATAATGTAAAATTTAGAGGGATCCCTGAGGCTGTTGCTGCGAGGGATCTGCCCATGTATGTTCAGGATTTCATCAAAACCATGATCCCGAAGTGCTCGCCAAGAGATATTATCATAGATAGAATACACAGACTCCCAAGGCCTAAACAGCTGGCAGACGAAATACCGCGTGATGTGATAGCACGCATCCATTTCTATCACATTAAAGAGCAGTTGATGACATCCCTCAAGAAAAAGGATGCTATGCCATCCCCATACAAAAAAATATCATTTTTTTCGGATCTATCAGCTATCACGTTGCAACTAAGAAGACAACTGGCCCCAGTTACTGGTGCCTTACGGGACAACAAGATTCTATATCGTTGGGGTTTTCCGTTCCGTTTGCTTATTCATCGCAACAATTCTCTCCACATAATTCGAAATCTTCATGAAGGAGTGGCTATATTGAAAACATGGAACATTCCGGAGCATTTCCAGGAACAACCTTCTACTCGTCCTCCCCCAAGAGTGCAGGATGAATGGCAGCAGGTCGAACATCGCAAACAAAGGAAGCGGTGAAATTACCTTTCTTTATTTTTTCTTTATTACACCTGTTCAAGTTATCTACGTCAGAAGGAGGTTCGTGAAAGGACCCACACAGAGGCTGAAACTACTTTGGTGCAGTAGTGGCGACTCGGTTTTGACTTCAAGCTGACTGAGACTTTCTTCTCCCCTTATAAGTTGAACAGTATGATCTGTTCTTGTGTTGTGCAGTTTTTTCGTTTACGGTGTTTTCGCTCTTTTTATTTATGTTCTAGCAGTAGTTGCAACAGATGTAACATATTAAGGCTTGTATCATATTAATTATCTTCACAAGGGGTTAAATGGTGATCTATATATATCCCCGGAAGGATTGCTGTCATCCGCTACTTTATTTCTTACAAGATGGTTTTGACGTTAGCATCATTAAATGTTAATGGCCTCAACAGCCCGCATAAACGGGCACATATGTGGCGGGAATCGCAATCTCTAGCCTGTCTGTCAAAAGATGCGACACGTATTCACCATCAGGTATTTCCTCACATATTCCAGTCACACTTTGTGAGCAAGTCGAGAGGGGTTTTGATTGCTGTAAAAAATACTGTGTCGTTTCAGTTAATTCAGGCTCATACTGATCCAAATGGGAGGTTTCTTATATTGACTTGTATAATTAACAATGTAACGTATACCTTGGTTAATGTATATGCTCCCAATAGGCATCAAAGTCGCTTCTTTCATAAAGTGCTTAGGCTTATAAACAAACTTAGAAAAGGTAAAGTCATATTGTGCGGAGACTTCAACTCTATAATTGATACCTCCTTGGATACAACAAGTGACATCAGCACCTAATACTCCAATATACCGCATACGTTGGGACTTAGGTCTATATCGTATTATCTTGCACCAACCCCACGTATGCCATCTGCCCATAAAGATTTTATTCTTACAGGTATATTTTACAAACGAACCCATAACTACATCTCCCACCAGAACCAGTTCTATATACAGGTTTGTGGGACCCCGATGTGGAAAAAACATTTGCTCCCAGTTTTGTATATGGGCTGGTGAAAGGAGATATATAACCTTTTTTTCAAGTATATTAAATATTATGGTCTTGTCATTGACAACATACTTTTCATCTGAGAGGGCCAATTGGATGAATTAGAGAAGTTCAAGTGTTACCTTAAAGTGTACATATCCCTTCATAAAAGTACTGATATGTCATAGTGACATGTTAGAAGTTGTGATCGTTGGGGGTCCGAGCACTGAGACGCCCACCGATCGCTGAAACGAAGCTGCAGAGGCGCTCAGGTGATAACTGCGCTTCTTTTCTGATTGGCTCTGCTCCCCTTTCCCCGGAAAGCCAAGCGAGCAGTGTACGGACTCATAGTGTACGGACTTTAAACCCATGGAAGCAAATAGCTATATTCATTTTCTCAACACTCATATTGATAAATAGAGAAATAACATTTCTTATGGGCGATCCAAATGAAACATTTAAATGGTATTATATACAAAGACTTTGAATCTCGGACTCAGGAACTGGTCAACAAATTAAAATACAGAAAAATCCCAACTGCCCAATTACTTATTGTATGAAAAGAACTAGGATCCTCATAGTAGTAATAATAAATAAATTAAGCAAGATGCAGACGGTGCAAAATACCTCTCAGAACCAAATATTCCAACCAACACAACATTATTAAACAGATTTTATAGAAGAATTGGCCTATCCTGTTGAGTGATTCTATACTAAAGGACATATTACTTTTTGGTGATTTTGAAAACAGTAAAAAACGTAATGGCACTATCAGTCCTTGCTGGCTCATACATGCTCTATAGGTAATAGAAAATTACATATTTTAGGATATATAACGTAGACACACATAAATATTGGGTTTGATTCAAGACATTTTCCATGCACAATTTAGTGCGATGGGACTATCATTCAAAAGGATTTGGTGAGTGCAATACCTTCCTGGTTAATGGTCTCCCTTTTACTGCCCAATACATTATATGGCGCAGGTATTTGTTTCTTTATGTTTCAAAGTAATTTTTTGTCACCTGCAGTTAGTGTACATGTATGTGAAACTGCTGGGTCTCTATACGCCTGTTGTAGCCAGCAATGTCACAAACTATTTACACTACATTCTTCTATTATTGCGGGGAAAGATGGTTTTCGGCATCCAAAGTTAGACTTTAGATTATTACTAGTGGCGCTGTTGTTTTTATTGTAGAAATTGTGTTTTAGTAGCAGGGAGGGGGAAGGGACTGGCAGAGGACATTTTGTTTCTTTTCCGGAGTGTTTTTAAACCTCAGTTTCCAAAAATAGAAGGAACACAGTTGGGATTTCAGTCAAATGGTGTTCAGGCTGCTTTATAAAGGATAAGGCAGAATGTCTGTAAATATCACTGTCAAAGTGAACTCTAGCTTCAGGTAAGGAGAGCTGGGAATAAATATACCAAAAATAAATGCTGGAATTGTCTGCTGGACTCATGGTTTCTCGGCCAGCTTGTAATCTGTCACTGCATAGATGGAGAAGACATGACATGTCATAATAATCAAATCCAAGTTCTCTAAAAGAAACAAAACTGGAAATTAGGAGATAATTTTTAAAAATGAAGCAATCTTCGGAAACCCCCAGGGATCTGCTGTTATTTGTAGGGGAAGCTGCAGATGGGTCTCCCATTTCTTCTGAAGTGGGCGCTACAGAAGAGGTGTGGTAATACGAGGTTTTCCAGAGCAGCAAACGCTCTTTGCAGCTACACTCTCTCGGGTAGGGGGTGGGGGGGGTGACTATTGCAAGGAATCGCCTTCTATAAAATACATATTACATAAGGGGCTATACAGACAAGGGATGCCCTAATGCGAGAGCCAATTGAAAGGAGTTTCCCGGTAGCCCCTTGATCAACAGAAAGAAGGGATCACATTTACAGGCATAATAGAATCTGAACATTTGTTAGAAATCCCACACCTTACTTTTCTTTTTATGCAGTCATGTTCCTGCTATATTGATTTCTATTGAAATCCAAGTAGGAGATGAAGCCACACTATATGACCAAAAGTATGTGGACACCTAACCATTACACTTATGACCTTGTTGGACATCCCTTTCCAAAACAAAGGGAATTAATATGGAGTGTTGCCCCCTTTTGCAGCAATTAGCATTTCTACTTTTCAGGAAAGGCTTTCCAATCCACTAAACCCAGATGCGTTCATCAGGCAGTCAGATAGTGAAACGTGATTCATCATTCCAGGGAACAAGTTTCCATTGATCCAGTGTTTTACACCACTCCAGTCCACTTTTGGCTTTGCACATAGTGACATGAGGCTTGTGTGCAGCTGTTAGACCATGGAAACCCATTTCATGAAGCTCATGACACAAAGTTCCTGTTCTGATGTCACTTCCAGAGGCAGTTTGGAACCTTGTAGTAAGTGATGCAACAGAGGATAAGTGTTTTCTACATACCACACATTTTAGCACTCAGCATTTTGTGAGTGACCTGTTGTTAATCATCTACGCTTCCACTTCACAATAATAGCACTTTTAGTTGACTGGGGCAGATCTAGCTGATCAAAACTTTCAGAAACTGACTTGTGGCAAAGATAGCATCAAATGACAGTGCCAAGTCACCGAGTTTTTCAGTACGACCCATACTACTAGAAATGTTTGTCTATAAAGATTACATGGCTGTGTGCTTTATTTTATGCACCTGTATGCAAAGGGTGTGGCTAAAACACCTGAACTCAATGATACGCTGCGTAAAAGCACACTGCATGGAGAAAGAAACAGAATTCTGGGTAAACTATAAAAAAAAAAAAATCTTTCTGCGTTGCGCTTCTTGTGGCGGAATCACAACACCTGCTATTTGTTGCGGGTTTTACCTCCTCATTGAATTCAATGGGGAAATCCCGCAAAAAAATAAATAAGCAGCGATTACGCAAATACAATTGACATCCTGCGGATGAAAAAACTGTAACGCATGTCAACTTCTGAGTGTTTTTTCCACTCAGCATTTATGCAGAGTGTGGAAGAGATTTTTTTTAAATCTCATCCACTTTGCTGCTACTGTATTTTTTACTGCAGATTTTCCACAACTAATTCCGTTAGCTCCTAGCTTTCATTCTGTGGGGTGTAGCAAGGTAGAAGCCCACGCCGGGCACTATAGCTTGAACTCTGATCAGGCTACCCCCCTAGCATCACCCCAGCGGACAATTAAAATAAAAACATTTTAATTAAATATTTTATTTTTTCTAAATGTATAGTTGCCTCATCGCTCCTCTGTTCCCCTTCGGGTTCTCAGCATGGTGTGGCTTCGACAATGCATTCGGAAAGCCTTCAGACCTTTTCAATTTTTTCACATTTTGTTATGTTGAGGCATTGTGCTAAAATAAAAAAGAAGTTCAAGTTTCTCTCCATCATTCGGCGCTCAATACCCCATAATGACAAAGTGAAGATAGAATGTTTGTAATCTTTGCTAATTTATTGAAAAGAAAAACTAAAATATTGCATTGACAAAGTATTCAGACCCCTTAGGCCCCATGCACACGACCGTGCCCGCAATCACGGCCCGCGGTTGCGGGCACGGCCGGCCGCTGACTGACAGCCGCATTTTCGGGCCGTGCTCCCATACAAAGTATGGGAGCACGGCCCGCAAAATGCGAAAGAACGGACATGTTCCATAATTCCCGGAACATTTCCACGGCACTGACACCCTTCCGTAGTGCTACGGAAAGGTGTCAGTGTTCAATGAAAGTGAATGGCTCCGTATTTTCGGACCGCAATTGCGGTCCGCAAAAACGGAGGTTTTTTGCTGTCGTGTGCATGGGGCCTCACTCTGTACTTAGTTGAAGCACCTTGGTCAGTGATACCAGCCTCCAGTCTTCTTTGGTATGATGCCACAAGGTTTGCACACCTGAATTTGTGGAATTTCTGCCATTCTTCTCTGCAGATCCTCTCAAGCGCTGTCAGGTTGGATGGGGACCACCGGTGGACAGGCCATTGTGCACTTGGTTACTTTCACTGCAGCAGACATTTTTGTACCCTTCTCCAGACCTGTGCCTCCACTCAATATTGTCTCTGAGCTCTTCAGGCAGTTCTTTTCTCCTCATGGCTTGGTTTTTGCTCTGATATGCATTGTCAGCTGTGAGACCTTATATAGACAGAGGTGTGTCTTTCCAACTCACGTCCATTCAAATGAATTTACCACAGGTGGACTCCAATCAAGGTGTAGAAACATTTCAAAGATGATCTATAGAAATAGGAGGCACCCCAGAGCTAAGTTTCAAGTGTTATAGTAAAGGGTTTGAATACTTATATCCATGCAAAATTTGAGGTATTCAATTTTTAATACATTTTCAAAAATTCTGTTTTCACTTTGTCATTATGGGATATTGAGTGCACAATAATAGGGTTGTTTTTTTTTATTTTAGCACAAGGCCTCAACATAACAAAATGTGAACGGGTCTGAAGACTTTCCGAATGCACTGTACAACGTACGGACACTACTCGGCCTCAGTACCTTGTATGAGCCGAGCAGTATGCTGAGGGTGCTGGAAGAAAGAAGAGGATTGGTAAAGTGAGTATGTGTTTTTTTATTCAATGGCTGATGTAGGGGAATGGATGGCCCATAGCCGCTGTGGTTGTGCCACAATTGTGGTACCCGGCTGGCCGGAAGATGTGACACATTTATTAACAGGCTTTCGCCTCTTAATAAAAGTGTTGCATTTTACTCCAATTTTTATGTCTATTACGACTGGCGTACAAAACGCCAAACTTAATACATTTCAGAAATTCACTGCCTGTCTAAACTTTTAAAACAATTTTATTAACAAGATTCTAAAAAGTAGGGCACTAATTGCCAAGGATCTGGGTACAGGCGTTGGCAACACAGATCATGAATGCACAATGGAGTATGAGCGATATGTAAGGTCAGAGTGCACTAAATTGAAAGTGCCTGAGACAGCGGGTAGTGATTCACATATCGCTGCAGAACTCCATAAAGGTGCTAACAATTATTGGTTGGTCTGAATGCCACAAATAGACAAGATTCCCAACGCGTTTCTGCACCCCTAAAGCATAGGGGAGCGTCCTCAGGGGTATAAATTGCCTGACTATAATTAAATGCCGGTCAGCACATATTATGCTGTTTGTTTGGTTTTCCGGCGTGCACTGGACACTGAAAACTGGTCTAGCGCGTGCCGGGGAATCCCTAGAGACTTATACGGCTAAAGCCCCACCTCCCATAGTCGCGTCATCGAGAGCTGAACAAATCGGTGAGTAAAACTTCATGACTGACGCCCACCGAGTAAGACGGCGGCCGTGCATACATCGCTGATTAACACTGCAGTGTTCCATCCCCTGAAATTTAAGGACTAATGGGTCCCCGGAGTGGCACTCCCATACATGCCTGGAGACAGTTGTATCCTGTTTCCTACTAATGTCACATATATGATCCCCTATTCTACATCTAAACTCTCTCTTTGTTTTTCCAATATATTGGGTCTCACAGACAAGTAATCAGATACACCACCCCCTTGATAATGCAGTTAATGAAAGATCTATTATGGAAGACATCTCCGGTTGTATTGCTCTTGAACGTTTTGCTGTTCCAAATGGACCTGCATGCTTTACATCTGCCACATTGATATGATCCCTTAAGGTTGGATGACAACCAAGTTGTAGTACTCCCAGCCTCAAGGTGACTGTGTACCAGTCTGTCTTTTATATTTCAGCCTCTTCTGAAAGTAATTTGAGGACTATCTCCAACCAGATTGCCTACATCCGGGTCTGCTTTGAGGATGTCCCAATAAGAGGTCAGGAGTTTCCGAACTTCATGGTATGCAGCATCATAAGTCTCTATCACTCTGGATGTATTTTGAAATTACGGATGGATTCTCTATCCGCCACCAGGGCATGTTGGTATGCTGATTTTAAGACAGCACTAGGGTATCCCCTACGCTCAAACCTCTCTGTCAAACCTCTGGCTAACATCTTAAAGTCTGACACTGTAGTGCAGTTTCGTCTTGCTCTGATGTATTGGCCCTTCGGTATACCCATATTCAAGCGTTTAGGGTGCCAACTGTCCCAACTTAGTAAGCTGTTTGTTGCAGTACTTTTTCTAAACATTTCTGTCTAAATGTAGCCCAAGTCGGTTTTCTCTATTCTAATGTCAAGGAATGTTATGACCCTGTCCTTTCATTTCAGAAGTAAAATAGAGACCCAGATCATTGATATTCAAGATGGATACCCGACTGCAAAATGAACACATCATCAATGAATCTTAGCCATATCAAAATGGACAAGGTATATTTCTCCATTTTCTCACAGAACACAAATTCTTTCTCCCACTAACCCTAGCATCATCAAGCCCTATTTACTTCAGTTTTATTTAAGCACCAACTCACATGAAGCTCGATCTCCTTACTCACTGTATTTGCTGCAGTGTTAATCAGCGATGTATGCACGGCCGCCTGGAGATCATTGATGCTTCATGCATTCATCCGATCGCGTCGTCACCAAGGGGCCGTCTTACTCGGTGAGCGTCAGTCATGACGTTTTACTCACCGATTTGTTCAGCTCTCGATGACGCGACTATGAGAGGTGGGGCTTTAGCCGTATAAGTCTCTAGGGTTTCCAAACAAACAGCATAATATGTGCTGACCGGCATTTAATTATAGTCAGGCAATTTATACCCCTGAGGACGCTCCCCTATGCTTTAGGGGTGCAGAAACGCATTGGGAAGCTTGTCTTTTTGTGGCATTCAGACCAACCAATAATTGTTAGCACCTTTATGGAGTTCTGCAGCGATATGTGAATCATTACTCGCTGTCTCAGGCACTTTCAATTTAGTGCACTCTGACCTTACATATCGCTCATACTCCATTGTGCATTCATGATCTGTGTTGCCAACGCCTGTACCCAGATCCTTGGCAATTAGTGCCCTACTTGTTAGAATCTTGTTAATAAAATTATTTTAAACGTTTAGACAGTCAGTGAATTTCTATAATTTAACGTAAACGTATACCTTCAACACTGACATTTCTGGAATACATTTTACTAAATTTCCCTCAATCATTTTTCAGGAGGCCTGCCCACATACTTTTGGCCATAAAGTGTATTACTTCCTCCTTCACCACTGAACTACACTTCCTAGCATCCTTTGCTTTATAACTCGACAGTGTATGGTAACTTCATAGGCCATAAACTAGGCAGAAAAAGAGAAACTTGATCCAGCGCTGGGTTTAAAAGGAATTAATATTTCAACTTTATTCCAAATATATTAAAAAGTCCATATACAAAGGGGTGGATGCATCAGATAGCAGGCCTACACGTTTCAGACAAATCACTTGTCTTTACTCATGGCGTGTTGCCATAAACTAGGGTTAATGTTCTGGTCTATCGGACACATCCCTGATGGATGCCATACTCAACAAATATAAAGCTGATTAAGGGTGTTTCTGTACAGTAAAATGAGTGGGAGGGTTCCCTTATTGTGGTTAACTTCCAAGGAAAGCTAATAGAGAAAGGAACCTCTTAGGGACAGAGATAAGCTTTATGAGAACTAATATGGCTGACAGTGGTAGCTGCGAGGTGGGGGCTCCATGGATCTGGATAATTTGGGGGCCAAGTCAACACCTTAAATATTTGTCATTTGCCTCATACCATCCTTAACTATTTTTTGCAGTGTGGCAAGGCACATTATCCTGCTAAAAGATCCCTCTGCCATTAGGGAATATCGTTGGCATAAAGAGGTGTACTTGGTCTGCAACAATATTTTGGTAGGTGCTACTTGTCAAAGTTACATCCACATGAATGCAAAAACCCAAGGTTTCCCATCAGGACATTACTCGGAGCATCATTCTGCCTCTGCCGGCCTGCGTTTTTCCCATTGTGCATCCTAGTGCCATCTCTTCCCCAGACAAGCGGCACACAGGCTGTCCATATGATGTAAAAAAAAAATGTGATTCATCAGACCAGGGCACCTTCTTTCATAGCCCCATAGTGCAGTTCAAATGCTCATGTGCCCATTGTGGGCTCTTTAATCGGTGAACAGTGATAAGCATGGGCATTCTGAATGGTCCGCAGCTACACAGCCCCAAATGCAGCTGCACTCCATGTTCTGACACATTTCTATCATAGCCAGCATTAACTATTACAGCAATTTGTGCTACAGAAGCTCTTCTGTGGGATCGAACCAAACAGGCTAGCTTCACTCCCCATGCGCTACCGTAAGCCTTGGACACCCATGACCCTGTCACCGGTTTACTAGTTGTCCTTCCTTGGACCACTTTTGGAAGGTACAAACCACTAAATATCGGAAACACCCCACATGACCTGCCATTTTGGAGATGCTCTGATTCAGTTGTCGAGACATCACAATTTGGCTATTGTAGAAATCTCTCAGATCTTTACATTTGCCCTTCCCTTGTTATGCGCCATTGCAATGAGAGAATCAATTCTATTCACTTCATCTGTCAGTGGTTTTGATGTTATGGCTGATCGGTGTACTTCAAGTTGTCAAAGGAAAAACACATGAACAGTCAGGTGTATTTCATAGAGTACAAAGAATTCAGTTGTACTGCTTGTCATGGACCTTATTATAAATATAATGCAGTACTACCCGCTGATCAATATTCAGTTGTTTCTCATGGATGGTAATTTTATTACATTTTTTTGCCGGCTCTGAAATATATCCCTCTCCTCAGTTGATTTCAGCGCAGGAACTTATTAAAAAATAATGTGCAGGAATTGATTTGAGATGACACAGCACATTAGTGAGATCAGCCAAGGAGATCCCATCATGCTCTCACTCTCCAGGCTGAGAGGAAATTCTCTGACTAGGCTGAGGCTGTCACGATTTATTACCAGCCATAGCTGAAAGCTATTCTGGAAAAATATTGCTGTCTTAGTGTGATTTTTAGCCATATGCAACACATAGCACTAGATCAGTCTCTATTCACTCACTACAGAGTGTATTTGAATGGTTTAATTTCTCTGTTGCTTTGTTTAGCTTATTTAACTGTTAAAAAAAAAGGGTAAAATGTATATCACAGGGCATAAAGACAAAGAACACTCACGGGTATGTATATGGCAAAAAGTCTATAGACACAAAGAATATATAATAAAGCGTATAAATTAACAAAAAATACTCCACAAACACAATAAAAACATTTAAAAAAAGCAGATGGCTGCTATAACTGGTTCAACTGAGAGATACTGCCCTGATAAGCAGCCCAATACTAACTCCCCGAGAAAAGAACCTACATCAAATAACGCTCACGTAATGATGACAAAGATATGGACACAGATAAAAAGAATATTGCATCAGACCATGTGAATAAATGAGTCCTGAAGGTGTAGTGAAGTGTCCAAACAGAGGGCTTATGGAGGCATAAAGCGTCCCACATGTATCGCCACAACGTGGCTTCCTCAGGGGTACTGAAGTGAGGAGTATTATATAGGGTAGAGTTTTAATTATAATGATTGTAAGCTGTTTGCTAGGAGGAAGGAAGGGGGGAGGGGCGCACACACTTAACTCTTCCTTATCATTGCCTATTGAAAAAAAACAAAAAACTGACCTCTGTCCGTGCGCTATGCGCATGCGCAGGAGACCGGCGCCATGTTATATGACGCAGGACTCTGTGCATGCCCAGTGCTGATTGAAATCTCCACACTACCTGTACACGATGCGCATGCGCCAGGGCCGTGTGATCACGGCCCCACACGCATGCCCAGAGCAACAGACAGAGGAGAGACCCAATAACACGGCGAACGTACTCAGTGCGCATGTGCCGGGGCCGAAACCAAGCGCGGCTCCCTTTGCATGCGCAGTAAGATAGGCGCCGGGAGATGCAGGTCAAATTATAAATAGATGCATTGGTACTAAGAAAAATGAATGTATGTGATAGTGTGTATGTTATGAAAAGCATGTATGCTATTGATAATAGGTGATGATAATACCTTGTGCATAAAAAGTCTGTATAATAAAATGTGCCAATTTTATTAATAAAGAAGATAGATAAAATTCAATAACTGTCAGTGTGATATTAAAATGTGTGAAAAAATAAAGATTATGGTGAGATAAAATAACTGTGAATAAATATACATATAAATGAATGTGAAACTTATTGTAAAAATTAAATATAAAAAGAAATATAAAAATAAAATAAATGTACAAGTGCTATAAATGAAAATAAACATTTATAAATAAACATATAGATATAAAGATATATATTGTGTATAAAAAATTACAATTAAAATTCATACTCGGGCATACCATGCATACCGCATTCATACAATAATACAGTATAATGCAAATTAATCGAAGATATTTCAACGAACTACTGAAACGTAGATGCATGTGTATAAAATGCTATATAGAGGCGAGGCATCTCGTGTAAGAGAAAGGAAGAGGCAAGCGTAATGACATGGCTAGTGGACAGAAGGCAAGTAACCAAAAGAAAAATATACATTGCAATACACACATATATATATATATATATATATAGGGAGAATGTAGTTGATTACATACAGAAATGTATGCATAAGATGTACTAATGAAGGAAGGACAGGAAATGAATATTTGAATATGGAAGCTGTCCTACTGTTTCTTCAACTTGCACATGTAGCAGATTCAAAGGCGAAATGGGAGTTCTCTTGGTATATCTGTCGATTTGTAAGACCTAGGATTAAAGTGATCAGTTTAGTGATATAGCTTAACGGCGTACACATAAGATTGAATGAAGGACCTGGCACCAAATTTGAGATACATGAGGATACTTAAATGGACTCAATAAACCTATTAATTTCATTGGATAACTAAATGTGTGAAAACAAAATAAGTTTAGACTAAATATATGTAAATAAAAGTGAAAGTGATAAAGAAAAAAGATGAGAAAAGAACTGATATTTATGTGAAGTGATACACCGTGTATAAATGTATGTTATTTTGATTGTAGTATAGAAAAGAACAAACATAGGACTAGTATGTGATAAAACAAAACAAACAGGTGATATTACAGGGGTTATCTGGTTAAGAAATTTTAACCCCTTAGTGACCAGCCCATTTTAGGCCCTAATGACCAAGCTATTTTATTCGTTTTTCTATAGTCGCATTCAAAGAGCTATAACGTTTTTATTTTTTCGTCTACATAGCTGTACGAGGACTTGTTTTTTGCGGGATTAGTTGTGCTTTTTAATAGCACCATTTTTGGGTACATATAATTTTTATATTAACTTTTATTAACCTTTTTGGGGGGGATTATAAAAAAAAACTGAAATTCCGCCATTGTTCTATGCGTTTTTAAATTGACGCCGTTCACTGTGCGACGTAAATAACATGTTACCTTTATTCTATGGGTCGGTACGATTACGGCGATACCACATATGTAGAGTTTTTTTATGTTTTACGACTTTTGCACAATAAAAACACTTTTGAACTAAAATTATTTGCTTTTGCATCGTCGCTTTCCAAGAGCCGTAATTTTTTTATTTTTACCATCAATGTAGTGATTTTTTGGGCTTGTTTTCTGCGGGACAAGACGTAGTTTTGAATGGTACTGTTTTGGGGTGCATGGGACTTATTGATTCATTTTTATTATGACTTTTTTGGGGGGCAATGGAAAAAAATTGCAATTTCGCCATGGTTTTTTGCGTTTTTTTTTACGGTGTTCACTTTGCGGTTTAAATTACATATTAACTTTATTAATGGAGTCATTACGGTCGCGGCAATACCACATATGTGTACTTTTTTTTTTTTTTTACACTTTTACTAAATAAAACCACTTTTTATGGAAAAAAATGGTTTTATTTTTTTTTTTACTGTACTTTTATTAATAATCTTTATTTCACTTTGATGACTTATTTTATTAGTCCCAGTAGGGGACTTTACTGTGCGATGTTCCGATCGCTGCTATAATGCTTCGTATACCAGAGCATTATTGTCCTAACAGGAATATGTCCAGGGCAGACCTGGGGGCTTTTATCAAGCCCCCGGCTGCCATGACACCCCATCGGAGACCCGCGATTTCATTCGCGGGCCGCCGATGGGTGACAGAGGGAGCTCACTCCCTCTGTAAATAAAGTTAAATGCCGCGGTCGCTATTGACGGCAGCATTTAACTGGTTAAACGGCCGCGATCGAAGTAAACTTCGATCGCGGGCGTTGGAGCAGGAGCTCAGCTGTCATCAGACAGCAGAGCCCCGACTCCTGCCTGCACGGGAGACCCGTGCAGGACTTAGACTAGGCTGACGTGAAAAGGCGTCAGCCTAGCCTAAAGCCCATTAGTGACCGACGTAAAAAGGCGTATTAGTGGTCACTAAGGGGTTAAACACCCTATTAGGGAATTCTGAGTTAAAGGGTTTGTCCGGTTTCAGCAAATTAATGTTGCTATTTTGTGTAATTAAAAGTTATACAATTTTCCAATATACGTTCTGTATTAATTCCTCATGGTTTTCAAGATCTCTGCTTGTTGTTATTCAGTAGAAACATTCATTGTTTACTTCCAGTGGATAAAATTCTGTTCATGGTCATGTGATGGACACACAGGTGAACGGCTCGTTACAGTTTCAGTAAGTGTATCAAAGCTGTTTCTTTTGATGATCTCAGCACCTGTGTGTCCATTACATGACCATAGACAGCATTTTATCCACTGGAAGTAAATAATGAATGTTCCTACTGAATAACAACAAGCAGAGATCTTGAAAACCGTGAGGAGTTAATTGTATAACTTTGAATTATACAAAAAATAACATTAAGTTGCTGAAGCTGGACAACCAGACAACTTTAATATAGTGTTTCTTGCGTTGGACGACCCGGCACTATGTAACCATTATATGGACAGCCCATTGATTTCAGTAGGAACTGTACAATGCATAATTTCTCCTGTGATGGTGCTGAAAGACAATCTAACACTTGTTGCCAGGTTCCCTATTAGATTTTAGGTAATCACCGGGGATTTAAGCTGCCAGGCACCATGTGTTTGCGTACCTCCTAGCCGATAAAGCTTGTCCAAAGCAGAACATTTTTTTAATAGATGGGGAAGGGTACACCTTAAGCAGGAACAGGAGAGGGGCAGAGGGCCGCAATCAGAAATTTCAGGGCTCCACACAGTTAAGGCGTCAGGGCCCCCTATTACCGGGGGATGGAGGCTGGCAACAGATAATGGCAGGAGATGGGCAAAGGTGAGTCACAACGTAGCAGTTCAGATTCAGATTCCCAACCAGACCCAACAATAATTTAGACCCCTAAATTAATTAAAACTTCAGATCAGACCCCTTAATTAAGACCCCTGACCAAACCTCTAAAATACTTCAAACCCCAGACCAGACACCTAAATGAATACACAGCCAAATAAGATCCCCAAATTAACTCAGACCCCATAACAGATTCCTAGTGAATTAAGACCCCAGACGAGACCTTTAAATTAATTTAGACCCCCAACCAGGCCCCTAAATTAATTCAGACTCCCAAACAGACCCCTAAATTAATTTTTACCCCTATTTAGACTTCTAAATTCAGACCCCAGACCAAACACCTTATTTAATTTACACTTCATACCAGACCTTTAAAAAATTCAGACCTGAGGACAGCCCCGTGTACTTACTGTACCACTCCCATCCTTTTGCCTCCACTTTCAGCCAAGGGTCTTTTCCTCTGGGTGCTTTTTCACCTCTTGTGCCTTACAATCCTGATGCTGGGGCCCTGCTTTAAAAGGTCACTGTCACGGTTTGTGGGTATGTGGACCCACTAGGCCGCACCGCCGTAGCAGGGAGGCAGCTGGCCAAACAACAGGAACCCCAAAAATACAAAGTCCCGCACAAGGGTACCTGGATAGTCCAGACAGTGGCCGCAGCTCTGGCATGGATGGAGGTGGGTGCAGCAGATAACGCCAGACATGGCGGATGACAGCAGGGGCCGCAGGTTGCGCCAGACGTGGTGAATCCCTCAGGGCGTGGCAGATGACACAGGTGCTGCAGGTTGCGCCAAACGTGGTGAATCCCTCTGGACGTGGCAGATGACACAGGACGTGGCAAAGCAACAGCAGGTGCAGTAGACACGACTCCAACTAGTAGGCACAGGAACAAGAACACAGCACAGGATACAGGAACAGGTAACAGGGCACGGGTAACAACTGGAACCGGGAAACACTAAGGGACCATTTGCAAGACAGACTTGGGAATAACTAACAATGCTGAGGCAAGGATCAGTAGGGCTGGGGCCTTCTTATAGACCAGGAAATCATGTGGTTGATAATGATGATTGTTTTACAGGTGCGCAGGCTGGCCCTTTAAGAGCGGCACGAGCGTGCACGCGCACCCTACGGGACACAGCAGACCAGAGCGGAAGTGAGCGTTGGCGTCTCCTAGGAAGGAGATGGGGACCAGCGTTCACGGATCCATGGCTGCGGGCGTCGGGAGGTGAGTAAACCCGATGGCCCGTGGCCATGGATGCTACAGCATCCCCCCTCTTACGCCCCCTCTTCTTGGGGCTAGAGCGAGAGAGGAATTTCTTAATGAGAGCAGGAGCACTGAGGTTCTCTTCCGGCTCCCAGGACCTCTCCTCAGGACCAAACCCTCTCCAGTCCACCAAATAGAAAGTCCTTCCTCCTACCCATTTGCAGTCCAGGATCTCCCTTACCTCAAACACATCAGAAGAACCGCTGGGAGTAAGTGTGGAACTAGAAGTCTTGCTGTAGCGGTTCAGGACCACAGGTTTCAGGAGGAACAGATGAAAGTAGTTGGGGATTCTGAGGGTAGGAGGCAGCCGCAGCTTATAGGAGACATGGTTTATTTGTTTCAGAATCTCAAAAGGACCAAGGAACCTGGAAGCAAACTTGTATGAAGGCATCTTAAAACGAATGTTCCAAGAGGATAGCCAGACTTTGGTACCCGGAAGATACTGAGGCGGCTTTATTCTCTTAGTATCTTCTTTTCGCTTCATGCAATCGACAGCCAGCAAAATAGAGGACCGGATCTGTTGCCAGATTTGCAGAAAGTCCCCATATGCAGAGTCAGCAGCGGGTACCTGAGATGTAATCGACACTGGAAGAGGGACTCTAGGATGCTGACTGCACACAATGTGAAATGGAGTGGAAGTGGTGGACTCACTTGTGTGGTTGTTGTACGAGAACTCGGCCCATGGAAGAAGCTGTACCCAGTTATCGTGCTGTAAAGAGATGAAGTGGCGGATATAATTCTCCATGATCTGGTTGATACTCTCAACTTGCCCATTGGACTGCGGGTGATACGCTGAGGAAAAGTCCAATCTCACATCCAGGAGTTTACAGAGGGCTCTCCAGAACTTCGAGGTAAATTAAACCCCCCGGTCGGACACAATGTGAAGAGGCAAGCCATGCAAACGAAAGATGTGTTGAATGAAGAGACTCGCCAGTCGGGGAGCAGAAGGTAGGCCGGTCAGCGGGATAAAATGTGCCATCTTAGAGAACTGGTCCACCACCACCCAGACAGTGTTGCATCCTGCTGAGGGGGGAAGGTCTGTGACAATGTCCATCGCAATGTGCTGCAAGGGGGCATTGAGTACAGGCAGAGGTTGAAGCAGGCCGGCAGGCTTGGAGTGAGAAACTTTGTTAGTAGCACACACCGTGCAAGAAGAGACAAAGTCCACAACATCCTTGGGCAGCGAGGGCCACCAGAAGTGACGAGCAATCAGGTCTCGGGTTTTACGGACACCAGCGTTCCCAGCCAGTTTAGAACTGTGTCCCCAGCAGAGAGAATTCTTCTCCTGTCTGCCAACCGAACAAACGTCCTCCCAGGAGGGATGTCTCTAACCTGCAGAGGATTAGCAGTGACAATGCAGGACGGGTCTATGATAGTCTGAAGGGACTCCACTGTGTCTTCCGTCTCAAACGATCTGGACAGGACATCGGCCCTAGCATTCTTGTCAGCGGGACGGCAGTGGGGCACAAATTGTAAACGGGTGAAGAACAGCGACCACCTGGCTTGACAGGGATTTAGTCATTGAGCGGAATGAAGGTAGGTAAGGTTCTTGTGGTCGGTGTAGATTAGGATGGGGTGAGCTGCGCCCTCTAGAAGATGTCTTCACTCCTCCAGAGCCAATTTGATGGCCAGTAGCTCCCGATCTCCAATAGAGTAATTACGCTCAGCAGAAGAAAAAAGTCTTGAGTAGTAGCCACATACTGCTGCCTTTCCTTTGGAGCTCCTCTGGAACAGAAGTGCACCAGCACCAACAGAGGAAGCGTCCACCACCAATGAGAACTGCCAAGATACGTCAGGATGATGGAGGATCGAAGCTGAAGCGAAGGCTCTCTTGAGACTAATAAATGCGGACTCTGCCTCTGGAGTCCACACCTTGGCGTTCACACCCCTTTTGGTAAGGGTAGAGATGGGAGCCGTCAGAGATGAGAAGTTTAGAATAAACTGCCGGAAGAAATTGGCGAATCCCAGGAACTGCTGTATGGCCCTTCGGCCTTAAGGACGTGGCCACTCCAGGACAGCTCTTACTTTCTCAGGATCCATCTTGAGACTTTGATCCGAGATATTGTAGCCCAGGAAGGGCGAAGAACTCCTCTCAAAGATGCACTTCTCCAGCTTGGCGTATAAACGATCCTCTCTTAATCGTAGTAGAACTTGACGGACATGCCTCCGATGAGTCATCGGATCTGGGGAGAAAATCCAAATATCATCGAGATAAACAACAATGCAGACATAGAGGAGATCTGGGAAGATATCATTAACGAATTCCTGAAACACTGCGGGAGCATTACACAGTCCGAAGGGCATCACTAGGTATTCGTAGTGCCCGTCCCGGGTGTTAAATGCCGTCTTCCATTCGTCACCCCGGCGAATCCGGATTAGGCTATAAGCCCCCCGCTGGTCTAGCTTAGAAATTTTTTTGGCTCCTCGTATGCGATCAAACAGCTCGGATATAAGTGGCAACGGGTATTTGTTCTTGACCGTGATCTAATTGAGACCACGGTGGCCAATGCAGGGTCGAAGGGATCCGTCTTTTCTTTTAACGAAGAAGAATCCAGCCCCGGCCGGAGAGGAAGACTTTCTTATGAAGCCCCTCTCCAAATTCTCCTTGATATAGGCCGACATGGATAGAGACTCGGGCAAGGAGAGAGGATATACTCGGCCACGAGGGAGAGAGGCATTAGGAACCAGTTCAATGGGGCAGTCATACGGCCATACGCCATACAGCCCCCCTGTAGAGAACGCCATACAGCCGCCCCTGTAGAGAACGCCATACAGCCCCCCCTGTAGGGAACGCCATACAGCCCCCCTGTAGGGAACGCCATACAGCCCCCCTGTAGGGAACGCCATACAGCCCCCCTGTAGGGAACGCCGTACAGCCCCCTGTAGGAAACGCCGTACAGCCCCCCCTGTAGGGAACGCCGTACAGCCCCCCCCTGTAGGGAACGCCGTACAGCCCCCCCTGAAGGGAACGCCATACAGCCCCCCCTGTAGGGAACGCCATACAGCCCCCCCTGTAGGGAACGCCGTACAGCCCCCTGTAGGGAACGCCATACAGCGTCCCACCTCCCAAAAAAATGCGACCTACAGTGTGTCCTACAAAAGACATGTATCCCCTATCCACAGGATAGGGGATACATGTGTGATCGCTGGCAGTGATAGGGAGAACGGGGGACCGAAAGTCCCCCAATGTTCTCCATGACTAACCTCTGACTTCCGGCGTCTGCGCAGCTCAATAAAAATGAAAGGAGCGCTGGTCACGCATGCGCACAAGCGCGACCGGCGCTCCATTCATTTCTACGGAGCTGCCGACACAGACCCCGGAAGTCAGAGGTTTGTGATGGAGAATTTCAGGGGACTTTCAGTCCCCCGTTCTCCCTATCAATGCCAGCGATTACACATGTATCCCCTATCCTGTGGATAGGGGATACATGTCTTTTGTTTAATGGCAGAGCAGGGAGAAACCTCCCTGCTCTGCCGTAGTCGTGTTCAGTGGCGTCGCACTGTAGCAGTCATAGCTCCTGCTAGCGGAGCCTCCGACCATGGTGGGGGCCCGTGCCGGCGGGCGACACAGGCCTCCTCATGCTGCGGGCCCCGTAGCAGCCGCTACGGCTGCTACGGCGGTAGTTTCGCAACTGCCCAGCAACATATTCTGTTTTGCGGCCTAGGAGGAGACACCAATTGATTTCTGTGATGGCACTTTCTGATCGGTGGAGGTTTGACTATCAGAACCCCCACAATCTTGCATTTGCACTAAGACCCCTTCAATGTTTTTCCCTGCACATTGGTGCTCCCGGCCACCAGCTATGTGAGGTTGAAACAGCACAGCTCCATGCACTGTACCCCATAAAAGTGATGACCGCAATGCCCAACTAACAATGACATGAACAGGAACCTCAATAACAGTGACTGCCATGAGACCCCAGTAATAGTGACAGTCTGAGAATCCCTATAATAGTAACAGACACAATGCACCCCCCCCCCCCCCAGTGACAGGCAGAGGACCCTCAATTACAGTGATGGCCACAGGACCCCCAATAACAGAGACAGCCACAGATATCACCAATATCAGTGATAGCCACAGACACATTGCCCCAGTAAAAAGATACTTAGAGCTTTATGGTTTGAAGGGTGTAAGACTCCAGCAGGCTATCTTTAATGACAATTGCACCACCTCACATGGCAAGTTTTAGCAAGATTCTCGTGACACATCATAGGGATTTTTGGGCAGCAGTCTCTTCAACACATCAATTTAAATTAAAATAGAATTGTCCCAGTGTCTTGTGTTTTAATGTCTTACTGATGTCTCTAGATGCAAGTTCGATGTAGGTCACTGCTCCATGGTAAATATAGGGGGCTTAGAACGAAGGCCTAAATTCAACATGGATAATGCATTTCCATTAGGATCGGTATCTCTAGTGTTGGTGGTAGAGACCTTAGAAAAACGTACTTTAAGTTGAATTAACCTGTAGAAATGTTGCCGTTTCTGTTCAAGTGCAATAGTATCAAGGTAAACACTTCTGTAGAAGCCCATATTGTGCAGGGAAAAGTCGTTTTGATTAAATATTACCACTAAATTAGAGTTCATACCTCGGACCGTGTTTGCACTCCCTGGCTCAATGTTTCTGCGGTATCCCCAGCCGCATCTGGTTAGTTTCTGGAACCTTACTTGTACCTGGGGAAAAAATTCTGCGTGGGCCCATTGGGCGTTCGTTTTCAGAGCTGGAGGACGATCGTGTGAAGGAAGTGACCTGCATGAAAATAAGGATCAGAGAAATCTTTCCATCTTTATACACGTTGTAACTGATAAATCTCTGTGTCCCTCAGAAATATGCTGCTTTTCTTGGTCCCTGTATATTTGTGATCCTCTAGTCTTTAATTCAGTCCAGTTTTTGGGGGATAAAGTGGAAACAAGTTGCTACTTTATAAATATATAATTCGTACCTACACTGTGAAGTCAGCTATTGTTTTCTGTAGACTGTCAATATTGAGAACAATTAGATCGAAAGAACATTAGTTAAATACTTTCACATTTCTTGTAAAATACTTTATCACTGAATAGCATAGGTCTTAGGGCTTGTCCACACACAACGGAATTGCTGCAGTTTTTACGGCAGAAAATGGTGCGTATTTTGCTGCGTTTTTCACAATGCTGGGAGATGGTGACATCTCCTCTGAAAAATGCAGCAATTCAGTCCACTTTTCACCGAACTAATTGACATGTTGCGGACGGAAAAATACGCACCGCGGGTCAATTTCTGCTCTGAGTTTTTACGCAGCGTGCGGATGAGATTTGTTAAATCTCATCCACTATGCTGCTACTGTATTCTGCTGCGTTTTTCCGTCCGAAATTTCGGCCAGAAAAAACACTGCAATTCCGCAGCGTGTGGATGAGCCCTTAGATGTGACGTGAAATACGTTGACTGCGGAAATATTCCGCCAAATAGATCAGTGCAGCTGAAAGGCAATTAACATGTTCATGAAATCATTAGATATGTTCTCTTGAGATATAATATTATTAGCAACAGCCTTGACAAAGGAGAAAGTGTTGGAAGACATTGGTTTATGTGCTTAGACATAAATGATCAATATTCACAATTGGTTATAGTCGGAACTCCGATATATTACATTGGTGCCACAGGGTAGGGACACTGTCCATCATTCAATGAAAGTAGAGAAATCATGGCATGTTTATTCAATGCAAGCAAAATATGTATTAGTAGAAAAGTATAATATTCAACATTTAAAGCGAATGTGTCATCAGAAAATTATCTATTGTTTAAATCAAGTTTTTATGTTAACATATTTTTAAAGAATATTTGGTGATTTTTTTTATTTTCTATGTCATTATCTATATTAAAGAATAATCCTAAAATCTTGCAGTTTTCGCTATGGCCACTGAGCCTCACAATAGCCTCACACTTCCTGTTCTGTAGAGATCACTTCTCAGCAAAAATCTCATTACCATCACAAGCAGGATTACAATGAAAGGTAACACCTATGTATAGATAACACTGGATCTACATTTGACAATACTGCAGGTTGTAGCGTCCATGGCCGTGGGCCATCGGGTTTACTCACCTCCCGACGCCCACAGCCATGGATCCGTGAGCGCTGGTCCCCATCTCTTTCCTAGGAGACGCCAGCGCTCACTTCCGCTCCGGTCTGCTGTGTCCCGTAGGGTGCCAACGAAAATCGTCATCATCATCAACTGCCATGATTTCCTGGTCTATAAAAAGGCCCCACGCCTTCTGATCCTTGTCTGAGAGTTGTTAGTTTTCCCAGTCTGTCTTGCAAATGGTCCCTTAGTGTTTCCCGTTCCAGTTGTTACCTGTGGCTTGTTACCTGTTCCTGTTTCCCGTGCTGTGCCTATAGTATCGATTCGTGCCACATCCTGTGTCATCTGCCACGTCTGGAGGAATCTGCCACGTACTGTGTCAACTGCCACGTACGGCGGAATCCACCACGTCCTGTGTCAACTGCCACGTCCGGAGGAATCCGCCACGTCCTGTGTCATCTGCCACGTCCGGAGGAAACCGCCACGTCTGGCGCAAGCTGCAGCACCTGTGTCATCCGCCACGTTTGGCGTTATCTGCTGCACCCATCTCCATCAGTGCCAGAGCTGCGGCCACTGTCTGGAATATCCAGGTACCCTTGTGCGGGACATTGTATTGCTGGGGTTTCCTGTTGTTTGGCCAGCTGCCTCCCCGCTACGGCAGTACGGCCTAGTGGGTCCACTAACCCGCTTCGTGACACAGGTGATGGACACAGCTCCCGTCTTAGGCTGTGTTCACATCAGAGTTACACTTCCGTTGAGGGGTTCCGTCAGAGGTTTCCATCGGGTTAACCCCTCAACAGAAAGGCAAACGGAAACCTAAGCTTCCGTTTGCATCACCATTGATATCAATGATGACAGAAACGTTGCTAAAGGTTTCCGTTTGTCACCGTTTTGACAGGGTTCTATGGTTTTTGATGGAATCAATAGCGCAGTTGACTGTATATAACCCCCATCATCCCTGTATATAACCCCATCATTCCTGTATATACCAGCCAGCAATCATCCCTGTATATAACCCCCATCATCCTTGTAAATTACCCTCATCTGCCCTGTATATCACTGCATCACCCCTGTATATTATCCCATCAGCCCAGTATATAACACCATCATCCCTGTATATAACCCCCCTCATTCCTGTACATAACCCACATCAT
Organism: Rhinoderma darwinii; assembly: GCF_050947455.1. Lineage (NCBI taxonomy): Eukaryota > Metazoa > Chordata > Amphibia > Anura > Rhinodermatidae > Rhinoderma > Rhinoderma darwinii. The sequence goes on along the minus strand of NC_134689.1, from coordinate 174,645,405 downwards.
CCCTGTATATACCCCCATCGTCAATGCTTGATAAAGACCCATTCATGGGTTGAAACGTTGAAAGTGTTTTTATGCTTGGTGAATAAATCAAATACACTTCTTTTGATTATCTTGAGTTCTGCAGTTCCTTTCTTCGATTGCATATCACCCCCATCATCCCTGTATATAACTACCATCATTCCTGTATATAACTCCCATCATCCCTGTATATAACCCCCCTCATTCCTGTATATAACCCACATCATCCCTGTATATACCCCCATCGTCCCTGTATATAACCCTCATCATTCCTGTATATAACTCCCATTAGCCCTGTATATAATCCCACATCATCCCAGTATATACCCCCACATCATCCCTGTATATAAGCCCCATCATCCCTGCATATACCAGCCGTCATCCCTGTATATAACTCCCATAATTCCTGTATAAAACCCCATCATCCCTGTATATAACCCTAATCAGCCCTGTATATCACTATACAGGTTTCACGTTGGGTTCGTGGACCCACTGGACCGTACCGCCTTGGCGGTATGGCAGCTGGCCAACAGGGCGCAGGAAACAGTCTATAGTTCGTATAGAGTACCTGTGGCAGCTCGGACAGTAGCAAGGCAGGCTCGGCTGGGACTAGGCAACCGGCAGACATCAGGCGTGGAGTAGCAGGACAGACATGGTATGCAGCACAGCACTACTACAGCTCAGCACGGCACTTGACCAGGATAGCACGGAATACAGGATACAGGTATGGGAAACACTGGGAACTGGATGACACTAGGAGACCATTTGCATAGACAAACTAGGATGCAACAAACAACACTCAGGCATTGGAGGATGGGGCTGGGACCTTCTTATAGCCCAGGATGCTCTGGGAGCAATCAGCACAATCTCCCACCTGCGTGCGCTTTGGCTTCTTAAGTCTGGACTGAGCTCGCGAGCGCACCCTGGTGGTCACTGTGGAACAGGACGGCTGTATGTGCAGACATCTCTGGAGAGAAGGGTGTCGACTGGATGCAATGTATTATTAGAATTTTTTTTTTTACCAAAAACACGTACTTCACAATACAAAACAAAGTCCACAAAGGTGTTCATAGCCTTTATGCTCAATCATTTTTTAAATGTGCTGTGTGTGGGACATTGCAAAACAGAATCTCTGATTTAGTGCTTTGAACACATAATCCAGAAACCATAGAAAAGTTGTCAAGAAGTTTGGTCAAATTAGGTAAATGTTTAGTGATAAAAGAAAATCATTTGCAAATAAACATACTTTCCTCTGGTCGTCCTACGCATCAGCACAGAAACCAATGGGTTAATCCCCCACTGCTGGTAGGACAGGTGAGAAGAAACAATAAAATTCTTAATTAAGTAGACTATATCATGGGACCTAAATCCCACTTACTTGAGTATTTTTTTTCCTACTGTTGGTACTGGCACATGATGGTGTGTTCGGCTGGTTGAAGGTAATTTGTTCCTTCACGGGTTCCTTTTTTTCTGGGGAAAGGTTTTGATAGCGGACTTCCTGTCCGCAGTGATGTTTGGGTCATTTTCTTCTAGTTCCTGGCTAGACTTCTGGACCTCTGGTAGTAGCCCCCAGCCTCTGACCTGCAAGTATGTAGAGGTTGTCTACAGATGGAAGGCGGGGCTACCACCGCGATGTCGCGAGAGAGTAAAGCTTTCATAAAGCAGTGTATGACAGAGTCCATGAGAGAACTGGGAGCCTCACAATCTCAATCAACATCTAATCGGATGTTCAGCCCTAGAACCCCTATAGAGGACGCGTGTATGTTATCCTATGGGGACCTACAGGTGTTAGATGAGGTGTATACGTCAGCCTCAGGGGGAGGAAGATCCGACGGAGGCTCTGTTTTCTCTAGACAAGATAAACAGACTGATGCGGGCAGTCAGGGCAGATGAGGCGGACGACACAGCTAGACAGTTTATGAAAAGGGAGTGGAGCACTCTGGATAGAGCTCTAGTAATAAACAAAAGATTTATATTGATGTTCCCTATCGAGGAGGACCAGTGTAGAGAGTTGGAAATCTATCCTAGGGTTGATATAGGTGTGGCAAAATTGTCCACCCGTACTCTAGTGCCTGTAGAAGATGGGGCAAGCCGTAGAGAGCCCCTTGATTCAGGAGGGGCACAGTCTAAAGTAGCGATTGCTAGTTCAGCAGTAATTAAAAGCCTTAAGAGTTGGCTAGCTCAGCTGCAGGATGATATACAAGAAGGAGTCCAGAGGGACGATCTCATGAGGGCTTTCAGATACATGTCTTTACCCACAGACTTCCTTAGTGACGCCTCTAGTCAATCAATAAGGTTAGCGGGCAGAAATATGGCTTTATCTATGGCAGCCCGGGGTGCCATATGGCTCAAACCTTGGGTTGCGGATTGGAAGTCAAAGAACGCATTATGCGCGATGGAATATAAGCATGGGAGACTTTTTGGAGAGGAGTTAGATGAACTCATGGAAAGACTCTCGGATCAGAAAGGGAAGTCTCTTCCTTTTTTTTCAGAGGCTTAGAAGAAGATTCGCCCACAGAGGTTCCTCCTCAGCAGCAAGTTCCGGGAACCTCAGAGAAAATTTTTGTTTTGAAGAAAGAGGCCCCATTTCCCAGTGGGGAACTTTTCATAGGTCGCGATGAACAGAAAGATCTAATCCATCATCTTCCTACAGATTCTGAGGCCATGCTCTCATTGGTGGGGGGAAGACTTCTAGCGTTCGTCTCAGTCTGGCGGGATCAAGGCTTGGATCCCTGGATAGTGTGGGTCATTTCAGAAGGCTACACAATAGATTTTCAATTCCCTCCTCAACCAAAATTTCAAATCACTTCCTTTCCCTCAGATGTCCAGGCAATAGAGGTTCTCAAGATCTCTATCAGAGAATTCATCCACAAAGGAGTATTGGAGGAAATCCCGCTAGTCTCAAGAGGGAAAGGAGTTTACTCCACTATTTCTGGTCCCAAAACCAGATGGGAAGTTTTGGGTCATATTAGACTTGAGATACCTAAATACTTTCGTAAGGAAACAAAGGTTTCGTATGAAGACTATAAGATCAGCAATAGCTCTACTAGAAGAAGGGGATTTTATTACCATGATGGATTTGGGAGAGATATATCTTCACATTCCCATAAAGAGGTCCTGCAGAAATTTTTTAAGAGTTGTCTTCCCGGAAGACGGTTTCATGAGACACTTCCAGTTCACATGCCTACCATTCGGCCTGTCGTCAGCCCTGTGAATCTTCACAAAGGTGGTAACGGCCATGATGGTAAACCTAATTATAAGAGGCATAATGATAGTACCATATTTGGATGACTGGCTTCTGATAGCCAAGTCAGCAGATCTGATGCAGACTCACCTTCAGGAAGTGATGGCATTTTCAGTTGACTTAGGTTGGCTCATAAACAGAGAAAAGTCCAATCTAATTCCTGCACAAAAGTGCCGGTTTTTAGGATTCATCCTGGATTCCATAAAGATGACTGTTCAGGAGAGACATCAGAATTTGACCACACAGATAGCAGACTTGATGCTGGTCAAGGTGGTTTAATTTCACCAGGTGATGAGAACCCTAGGGCTTATGGCCTCAGCAGTAGAGGTGATCCCATGGCCCAAATGGCACATGAGGGATCTCCAGCAGGATCTACTAGCTCAGTGGAACAGATCCATAGAGTCCCTAGAAGAGCGCATGGTGAAACCCTCCACCACCAGGGAGGCTTTAAGATGGTAGCTCGGTGAACGGCAGATCAATAAAGTCACTGAGCTGGACGATTTTGACAACCGATGCTTCCGGGACTGGATGGGGAGCCCACGTACTCGGTCAGCGGATACAGGGGCATTGGACCCCCCCAGGATCAATGGCTATCTTCAAATAAAAAACAGCTGTTAGCAGTCTCGAACGCATTGAGACATTTCCAGCCCTTATTAGAAGGCAGAGCGGTGAAGATTCAGTGGACAATATCGTGACAGTCAGTTAACTGAACCAACAGGGTGGCACCAGAGCCATCTTATTACAGACAGAGGCAGCACAGATCATGAAATGGGCAGAAGTCCATGTGCAGGATCTAGTGGTGATCCACAGCAGAGGCGTCAACAATGTCTGGGCAGACAGACACAGTAGTCACCAAGTCATTCCAGGGGAATGGGAACTGAATCCAGAAGTTTTCAACCAAATAGTTTGGAAAATGGGGAGTCCAGTGATAGATCTGATGGTAACTCGTGGCAACAGGAAATGCCCAGATTTCTGTTCCCTGTTTTGCCATGACGGACCTTCAGATTGACATACATCTTTCCACCAATTCCAATGATAATAAGGGTGCGAACGAAGATACAGGAAGATCTATGGTGTCAAAATGTCAAGATTCCCCAACTAACAGCCTGGAAGTTGATAGGCTCATATTAACCCCTTAATGACCAGCCTATTTTAGACGTTAATGACCAAGCCATTTTTTACGTTTTTCCATCGTCTCATTCAAAGAGCTATACACTTTTTATTTTTGCGTCGACATAGCTGTATAAGGTCTTGTTTTTTGTGGGACAAGTTGTATTTTTTAATAGCACCATTTTGGGGTACATAGAATTTATTGATTAACTTTTATTAACTTTTTTTTGGGGGGGAATAGAAAAAAATCAGAAATTTCACCACACTTTTTTGCGTCCTAAATTTACCCCGTTTACCGTGTGGTATGAATAACACAATAACTTTATTCAGTGGTTTGTTGCGATTGCAACGATACCAAATTTATATAGTTTTTGTATGTTTTACTACTTTTACACAGTAAAAACACGTTTTTTTCAAAATGATTTGTTTTTGTGTCTCCATATTTGAAGCCGTAACGGTTTTATTTTTTTGCCGATGCAATTGTAGGAGAACTTTTTTTTTGCGGGACGACTTGTAGTTTTTTATTGGTACCATTTTGGAGTAAATGCGACTTTTTGATCACTTGCTATCACATTTTTTTTAAGGCTGGATTCAAAGAAAACAGCAATTTTTGCATGTTTTATTATTTTATTTTTTACGACGTTCACCATGCGGGTTAAATGATGTAATAAGTTTATAGTTTGGGTCGTTATGGACGCGGCGATACCAAATATGTGTAACTTTTTTCACTTTATTTTGTTTGTTAATAATAAAGCAATTTGTAAGGGGAAAAAGTGGGTTTTTCCTTTTTTCTTCCCTTTTTTTTTTTTCACTTTTTTACTAGTCCCATTAGGGGACTTCACTATGCGATGGTCCGATCGCATTTATAATACACTGCAATACTTCTGTATTGCAGTGTATTATGCCTGTTCGTGTAAAACGGACAGGCATCTGCTAGGTCATGCCTCCGGCATGACCTAGCAGGCATTCACCACAGGCAGACCTGGGGGCCTTCTTTATTAGGCCCCCGGCTGCCATCGGAGAAACAGACACTCGGCGATCTTATTGCCGGGTGTCAGTTGGATGAGAGGGAGCTCTATCAACTTTTTGCCCGAAGGTGACGACAATGGCAAATATTAATCAAGAAATATGTCTACCATCATTCTTGACGGAGGAGCCAGAATCTTCAGTGCAGAATCTAGACACCTTGAATGTAGGTAGAGCACTACAACAATATATTGAAAGGACTAGATTCTTTAGGAAATTGATAAATCTATTCGTTATGTTTCTTCCAAAGAAGAAAGGATTTAAAGCGTCTAAAGCTACGTTAACCAGAAGGCTAAGAGAGACTATTATTTTTTTGTTATAAGTTAGTATGAGAGCCGCCTCCTGAAAGAGTTCGTGCTCATTTAACTCGTGCTGTGGCAGCTTCTTGGGCAGAAAGAGGAAGATTTCCGTTAGAGAGGATCTGTTCAGCAGCCTCATGGTCTCAACCGAACACCTTCATGAAGCACTATAAACTGGACATTAGGACTTCAGATGAAGTAGCCATTGGGCGCACAGTTCTGACTTCATCTTACCCACCTGTATAATATTGCTAAATCCCATTGGTTTCTGTGCTGCTGCATAGGATGACCAGGAAAGAGGGAATTATACTTACGTTATTCTTCTTTCCTGTAGTCCAAGTAGCAGCACAGCCTTTTTTGTACCCTCCCATTAAACTCTTTTTTGGTTTACTTATATTCTGGTATTCTTTTAAAGGACTTTTAGGTCCCATGATAAAGTCTACATAATTAAGAATTTTATTGTTTCTTGTCACCTGTCGTACCAGCAGTGGGGGATTAGCGGAGCGATGATGTCAGCTACTTTCTGAAAGAATGTGATAGGGTCATTGTTAGGGTTGTAGGAGTTACATTATATTAGTGTGATTTCCAACCACGTGCCTATTAAGATTAAAAGTTGACCACCAGGATCTGTAATGGTAGAGGTAATTTGTAATTGAAAGGTGTTTTATTTATGAGTCACAGCACCTCGGCATTTAAAGGGGTTTTCCACCGGATAGGTCATCAATATATGATCAGTGGAGGTCCGACACCCACAACGAACAGCTGCTCCGGCTGCCTCTGGGCACCGGACGTCCATGCCGGAAGCATTTGGCTCCGGTCACAGAATAGCGGCCAACCTGCAGTACTGTAGCTCTGCTCCTATTCAAGTGAATGGGAGCAGAGCTGCAGTTCTGCAACACGGCCGCTATGCAATGTACGGAACCAACTGCTTCCGGCTCCGTACACTGCATAGTGTGCAATGACATCAGGTGCCCGCAGGCAGCTGATCGATGCGGGGTCCGTGTGAGGTCATCAGTTGTTCGGTAGTGGAAATCCCGTTTAATGGTAAAGGTAGCTGTTTAAAAGGTAGAATAGTGGTGATCAAAATAGATGGGGGCTGAGGTTTTGGTAAAATGGGATTCTACGCATATTATATCAGGTGATTGTTTTAATAAGGACATTTTAAACAAACTCTCTAGTCTCACTGTGAAATGAAATTAAAGCTTTATTAAGAAAGAAAAGTTACAATAATGGGAGAGATAGAGAAGAAAGAAAATAAGAGAGATATGGCAATGGAGGTCCTCTCAAGAGTTTAGACAGAAGACCTGAAGGTTCATATTTAGATTAACCTTTTAAAGGTCGGCTACCTGCCATCAAGGAACCACCTGACAAGTTATTCACCACACAAGAAATGCGTACTACTAACACGTCATTCTATGTGCCAGCTTTATGTTGTCTGAATATCATGTCTGTCTCCAGTAAACTTAGCAGCCTTATCTCAGAACGGCCTTGAATGACTAGGCCAACAGTCTGATATTCAGAGAATGCTGTTTTAGAACAAACATTAGTGAGCAAGACTTTATAAAATACATTTCAGAGGCAAAGTATACATAGCCAGAGCAACATACATGTAGCATAAGCATATAATAATGGCAATTGATTATTAGCAAAAGCTATACTGATTATATTTCTTTATCAGTTTGAAATAATCAATAAATGCTTTTTTTGTGTTTTTGCAAGGAATTAAAGCTTCTTACATTATATGACAAAATTCTACACATATTTAACAGAGAAATAATGATCTAATTGGCATTGCTCAAAATGGTGGAAAAGTTATATCTGCAGACTATAGATATGTACCTATTCAAGGTATATAGCCCATGAGAGTGTATTAAAATCATCAGAAGCTTCTGAAAGAGTGGAAAAAGTTCTGGAGAGTGCCCTGTGAATTGGATCCATTTGGAAAAGTGAGATATCTGCTTGCGGCAACAGGGCTTGGAATAGAGTAGTGGACAAATCTGTGAGCTTAGTTAGCATGTATTCGACACGTCTGATTCTGAAATTTGCTCTACGTGAGCGATTTTCTAGGTCTTCCAGAGCCTTCAAATTGGAATAGTGTTGCATGAATCCAACACTATGGTATCCACCATGTTTTTGTTTTTGGCATCTGCATTTACTATCCATTGTCCCAGTTCTTGAATTTGTCTAGGGAAATCTGTCACCGCTTGTGTGAGTTCATCTCTAAACATTTGTCTAATGTTCTGAAAGAGATCGGCTGAATGTGTTGGTTGTGCCTATTTTAAGGCTGGAAATACAGGCGCTGATAGAGATCGCACTCAGTGGCCTGATGACTCTGCATGCTGGAGAGCGTGGTCTGCCATGCTTGTTGTAAAGAGAGAGAGATCGGAATATGTGGGAACAGTTTGCGAAGGAGTCTAAGACTGCCATTCACTGCAGCTTATCACGGTCCTAATCATATCGGGAGAGCTTTAGAGGCAAGGAGAATCAGAGCTTAGAAACTGCTTTGATAGCCTTGAAAAATCAATCAATACAGAGCTCACCCTGAGTGCATCTGATCCGGTGAGGTGCACGCATGCGCCTCTTGAACTTTTATTTCTAGGAGGTTCTGCCTTAATCAGACTTTTATCTGAAATTGTAACTTTTTTCTGAATTTGTTACATAACATTATGCTAATTGCATAATTGCTAATTGCTTTTCATCAATGTAAAGTACTGAGTGGCATTTTTACAATGTTCCAGGTATCTACTTTCATAAAATATATGGGTATTACATGATTTTTTTTAAATTATTTTATAATACAGGTTCTATCTAAAGGACTTACATTTTGTCCCACTAAACCACTTGACAGAGCCCAGTTTTGCAGTGACGTGGAGGAATACTTCCGCAGATTGCGGCTGAAAGAATTCTTTTCTGACAAAACAGATATGACATCACAAGCCGGGATGGGAAAAGAAACATCAAGAAAGAAGAAGGCGACAAACTGGACGCCACAACCTGGATACAATCAAACTCTGGATTACTACATAGACTGCTTCAGAAAAAAAGTTAAATCTGAGATCTTGGACCAACAACACAAAGTAACACACAATCTCAGCATGGAGGAAAGGAATGCAACAAAATCACTAAAATCCAACAGAGACATCATCATCAAACCAGCAGATAAAGGAGGCGCTGTAGTGATTCTGAATACATCCGATTATATCCAGGAGGCACACAGACAACTCTCAGACAGAAAATACTACACCCTGCTTAATGAAGACCCCACCAAACAATACACAGTAGAACTTGTCCGTATCATCAATAATTTCAACGCTGTATCAGACAGTTTAATGGACCTTATACCGGACAATCCCAGAATGGGAACACTCTACATGTTACCTAAAATACATAAAGAAGGCAATCCAGGGAGACCAATCATTTCAGGTGTTGGGACTTTAACTGAGAATATTTCTGGCTGGGTGGAAAATCTTCTAAAGCCCTTGGTGAGGTGCACACCCAGTTATGTTCAGGACACCACAGACGTCCTCTGCAAACTCTCAGCCCTAGGTCCACTACCAGAGGGAACAATATTGGCAACTATGGATGTGGAATCTTTATATTCTAACATCCCCCATGAGGATGGCATAGCCACATGCCAACACTTTCTTCAAAAGAACAATCTAGCGACAGAGCCAGCCCTACAACTCATCAGGTTCGTACTCCATCACAATTATTTTTTATTTGACAAAGACATATATCTGCAATGTATGGGAAGCGCTATGGGTAGCAAAATGTCACCACAATATGCTAACCTGTTCATGGCCAAACTAGAGGAAGAGTTTTTATCAACCTGCGCAACTAAACCTCTAGCATATTTCCGGTACATTGATGACCTGCTGATAATCTGGACAGGCTCTGAACATGAACTGCTTTCTTTCCACAAAAACTTCAACAAGTTCCATCCTACCATCAAACTCACTCTCAACTACTCTACATCTCAAATACATTTTCTGGACATGACGATATACATGAGAGACAATACCATACAAACAACAATCTACCATAAACCTACAGGCCGTCCAGCATATCTGAGATGGAACAGCTTCCATCCGAGACACATAAAGAAATCCATCATCTACAGCCAGGCTCTGCGATACATACGGATCTGTTCAGACTGTGAAGACACAAAACAACACCTGCTATCACTGAGGAATACATTCTTACAACAGGGATACCATCCAAGGATTATAGATGATCAGATCTACAGAGCAACAAGAATTCCAAGGAGCAATCTTCTGGAGTACAAAAAGAAGGAAGACAACAGCAGGGTTCCCCTAGTGGTCATATACAACCCCCAAATGAACATCTTGAGGAAAATTGCTGCTGATCTCCAACCCATATTTAACAAAGACAATAAACTGAAGGAAATATTCCCAGATTTACCACTCCTTGCCTACAAACAGCCACCAAACCTTAAGGAATCTCCTGGTCAGAAGTGCCCTCTCACCACCATCAGAGACTGGCACTTTTCCTTGCAACAGTAGAAAATGCAAGACCTGTACCAACATCTGGTCATCAAACACCATCCAGATACCAAACACGCAGCAGGACTATAAAATCACTGGCACGTTCTCCTGTACATCCTCCAATGTAGTGTACATGATCCTGTGTACAAGGTGCATCAATAAAGGAATCTACATTGGAGAAACAATACAAAAACTACAAACCAGAATGAATCTTCACAGACATACAATAAAACAGGAGGTGGATACACCCGTGGGAAAACACTTCTCTGGACCTGATCACAGTTTGGCAGATTTAAAGGTACTCATTCTGAAGGGTCATTTTAAAAACAACAGAGAAAGAAAAATTTGGGAATTCAAGATGATGATAAAATTCCAGTCATTGACACAAGGCCTCAATCTAACACCAGGATTTATGAGCCACTACATGGACACACTGTCACGTCCCCCATCAGACTGACTCCAGATGCCTCAACTCCTAAGTCATCACCCCTATAACCTCAGTTTTATTGCCCCGGCTTATCTTAATGATATATCACTTCATGTACTAATTGTCTTTGTGTAACATCTAAATGTTGTGCTTTTTTCTAAGTCATTCATTTGTAAACTGCCTGAAGAAGGAGCCTCTGCGCTCTGAAAGCTTGCATATAGAACTTTTATGGTTAGCCAATAAAGGTATCATACCTATTATACTTTTGTCTTTTTTGACACAAAAGTATTTAACATTTAATATTGTCTCTGGCTAACACGGTACTACACTATTTTTTACTGTACTGTTGTGTATGTCAAAAGTGTGAAAATTTCGAAAGGATTAATGTAAGTTATCTGGGTGCTCCATGACAAAATGTATCTGTACACTGTAAACACTATTTTTCTGGCCTATGTTTACACCATTTATCTATTTGAACACTAAATTACACTATTTATCTGCATGCTGCATGTCACTATTTATTTAGACACTGTATCATACTGTTTTTCTGGGTGCTATATGACAATATCTTTTCTGGCTTCTATATGACGCTATTTATTTAGACACTGTATGACACTACTCATGTGGACACTGTATAAAACTGTTTATCTGAACACTGTGAATGCTATATTTAACTGGATCATTTATGACACTTATTTGGAAGCTGTATAATGCAATTGATCTGGTCGCTGTATTCATTATTTACCTGGATTATTCAATTGGTCTATGTATGGCACAATTTTTCTGGAAAAGTATTGCACTATTAACCTAAAAAGATTTAGTGGTCATAAATAATTCTACTGTGGATAAACATAAAACTGTATAACCACCATCAAAACCACAATGACACAGGTACATAAATAAAATAATGTATCATAGGTAGTAAACATCTTTCTTGATTATTCATAACATATTTGGCCGACTTGACCATTAATATCAACTTGACCAATCCAAAATTCATTTAAAAACTGCATTCAAAAGGAAGGTGGTTGGGAAGGGTACATAAGAGCAGCAAATAAATCAATAGTCATACATTGGGCCAAACGGAAGCCGCTATGCAGTTAAAATCAATGAGCTATAAGCATCGGGTGCAACATTATACAGCAAATAGACAAACACTTAAACTGGGGCTAGACTCAGAGTCTTGTTTTATAGTAAGTGATAACTGTCCATAGGAATGTATTATGCTAGGGCACTCTATCTCACAACAAAGAATTGCTGTGATATCTCTGTAATAAATCCCTGTCCATAGGAATGCATTGAGTAGCTTGAAAGTCTTTTCAAAATCGCTCATGACAAGTCCGTAGGTCTGAAATCCCAGCATGTAGCTACTAAAAAAAAATCCCTACCAAATTGCTTAGCGGAAGAGATTTTCAAGATACTCAATGCATTCCTATGGACAGCGGTTTATCGCTTTGGCTATGTATAGCCCCAGCCATAGCATTGCCAAAAACCTAAATAGGATAGGTTAATTTTCTAATTTGTTCCAGAACAAAGGTTACTTTGTCTCTTTCAATAAATTATTATCTATGTACATTTGCAATATATCAATATTGTGCATCAAATCTCCACAGCAACACAGTTACTCACCAATTGTATTGTTATGGTAAGCCATGTTCATCTGGCTCTAGACATTGGCTGCATTTAAAATAAATAAATAAAATACACGCACCAATAAACACAATCAAATAAAATGTGCTAAAATTGCATAAAAATCAAAGCTAAAACAATTTTGCCATCAGTTCTCCTACAATCCATAGTACCAGGCAATCAAAATTGCTGGCAATAAGACTTTAGAAATATGAATGAATTCCGGAATTTACACATTGTTCCGATCCTTCCAACTACCTCTAAAGTGTCCATTAACAGAAATGCTACATCATTCCTTCCTTTTAACGATCTCATTGTTCTATGGTTTTATGTATATACATGAAATCCCACTCACAAGTTTTCAGCACAACCCCGTCCTTCTGCAGCTCAGGATTCCAATGGACCAACAGTCTGTTTCTATTGAGATTACAGAATCCTCCCTGGAGACTAGTTCTGATGCTACTGACTCATTTTAACACTGTGCTAATTTTGTGGCAAAAAAAAAAAGACGTTCATTTCCTTACAAACAGCATCTGCCTGTTCCACTGTTTTTGAGTGAAAGCTTCAAAGACGTCCCCTGCAGCCAAATGATCTTCATTTCTATGTCAGTCCAATGGCTTTTTGGCTCTTTTTATACAATGACTTTTATGTTTCCCAAAATCTATTTTTTTCAACTGTTAAACAAAGCTTTTATTATGTATAGGAAAAGTCAAACATAGCATCAAAATCCACACGAGACTGGCAGGGTTATGAAGAGATATGGCAAAAATATTTGCCTAAATACATTTGAACAGTGTTATGATTGTCTTTACGACTATTTTCTGGGGAAAATGCATAGAAAATTATGGTGCTAGAGTCGAATACCACATTTATCAAGCCCCTGCGCAGAAACACTTTTTTCAACATATAAAAACAGAGTTAAACCGAATGCAGTTAATTTATTAAAACTTTCTGACATCTTTCTGCTTAAATGATGGTAAAACTTTAACCCATTTACTAACCTAGGTTACATGGGATATACATTTCAACCCCTTACACTACACTGTACTGGCGCTACGGTGTAAGGAATGGTCATTTGGGTGTGTTATTGTGTACTGCATAGTGACATAATTTATTTGTACAGTATGACAGCATTTGTTTATGTGTACTGTATGGTGGTATTAGTATGGTAGCAGTGTAGTGGGAAATTCCAAAAAATCAGCCCTACAAACAGCGCTGTTCCCTTTTGAAAAGGTGCGATAAAGGTTCCTTAGTGTCGCATGCCAAAGGAGGCAAACACTGTGGGTACTTGAAAGTTCTTTAATAAAATAGATGGATACAAGCGACGCATTTCGGAGCCGGACTGGCTCCTTCCTCAGGCAGTATCACAGGGATAGAAGAACTTGATTATTTCTGAGTAACCCGACGGCTGGATTTCCTCCTAAAGTGTTTCATTTCCTTCCCAATAATGACTCTGCTTCTGCTTCTCGAGTGGCCAACCTCATCATCCAACACATCTTCCGCCTGCACGGCTTACCTCTGCATATTGTGTCTGATCGGGGGGTTCAGTCCACCTCAAAGTTCTGGAGAGCCCTCTGTAAACTCCTCGATATAAAGTCGGACTTTTTCTTGTATGGTCGTATTAGTTATTTGCACAGTGTAACAGAATTATTTATGTGTTCTGTTGTGTGCAGAGCACAGCAGGTAATCTCTGTACACTGTATGATGACATAATGTATTCACTTTATAATCTCATCAGTGATACTGTGTATATCAAGTGTGTGTGCATCTATTTGTGTGTGTGTGCATCTATTTATATGTGTGTGTGCACCACATATGCATAAATATACACGAGAACTGCATATATCCCTGGCTCCAAGCTATATATCACTCTGCATATGTGTAAAACATTAAGGTAGCCATGGACACGTATTTTAGATAAGTGCTATTTCATTTAAATATACTTCTATTTTGCTGTGACAGTATGATTTAAACATGAAAAATAATTCTAATTATTTTGAAAACCACATTCCAATTTACTATTTGCATTGTATTAAAGTCCCAGCTGATTGCTGACCAGGACATATGAAAGAAGGGAGTTTATAGACACATACAGTTAAAGCCATAAGTCTGCATACAACTTAGCCACTGTTACAGGAGAATATTGTTCCCATCCAGACACTCTGTCTTATGACCAAATAAAATATATCTGGTAAATATTTCTGATATTATTCAGTGGTGTTCACCCATTGAGGTGTGAGTATGATCAGAAGCCATTTGGTCATCTATTCTTATCTACTGCCTAATTAGCATTTTAGTGGACCTCAGTACAGAAAGGAGCCATTGTAAACTGGATGTAGAGACAGCTGGGCATACTGGGAATAGATTTACCTATACTGTACAGATGCACATTGGAAGGTATATGGGTGGTCTTAAGGTGGAATCAATGGAATGGGTGGGGTCAACGCAGGAATAGGAACATATAGGCCATGTGAAGTTCTGGGTCTCTTTCTCTTTTCCTGCCAGCCCTAGATGATCAGCACTTAACATCAGGAACAGGCTAAGTTACATTATATGTGTGCTTTGTGTGTATGTAAAGAAATATAATACCATCACAGCAGACGTTATATTTGTACGTAGAGATATTCTAGGAATCTTATGTGGATTATTGATGAGTAGATTATATATATATATATATATATATATATATATATATATATATATATTTAATCTATTTATGCATGAGTTTCTATATGTATGTGTACTAATGGTCAGGTGCTGTATGTGGCTTTGGTTATAGGTGTAGTACCAGGGGACCGTATAGGATTGGGACTTGGATTTATATTATATATACATACACATTATTAGTCACATGTGTAAAGTGCCCAGGGAA
Organism: Rhinoderma darwinii; assembly: GCF_050947455.1. Classification (NCBI taxonomy): domain Eukaryota; kingdom Metazoa; phylum Chordata; class Amphibia; order Anura; family Rhinodermatidae; genus Rhinoderma; species Rhinoderma darwinii. The sequence continues at coordinate 174,630,275 of NC_134689.1, read as the reverse complement.
GGTAGGAAAAGGAGGCAGCTGTGTGTTGTATTGGCAGGGTTGTATTGTCTATGTAATGTATTGTATCTTGATGTAATGTTATTGCTTGTCACTTCTACGTATGTTATGAGTAAAGTATTTTTATATATTTAAGTATCTGCGAGGGTTGTATGTTACTCCTGTGGTGTGAGGATGACTGGACTGTGTGCACAATTGTGAACAATACAAAGTAAGCGGACTATATAGGAAACGGAGTAAAGGGGGATAATAGAGATATTCAAAAGTCTCCTATTTCAGCCACATTCATTAAAACTCTGTTTTTGTAAATTTCAGACACTTAATCCTAGCACACATTCTCTCTCTTAGGTCAGTAAGGATCACTACTATATTTTAAGAATGTGGAATGTCAGAATAATACTAGAGACAATGATTTATTTCCACTTTTATTTCCTTTATCACATTCCCAGAGTCTCAAAAGATTACATACATCAAGTTGACTGTGCCTTTAAATAGCTTGGAAAATTTTAAAAAACAATGTCATGGCTATAGATGCTAATTGACCCGATTTGCGTTAATGCGAGTTACACCTGTGGCAGTATTTTAAGGCCTACCTTCAATGACTACTTGACTCTTTGCTCGACATCATGGGAAAATCTCAAGAAATCAGCCAAGACATCAGAAACAGAATTGTGGACCTTTACAAGTCTGGTAGATCCTTGGGAGCAACTTCCAAACACCTGAAGGTACCACGTTCATCTGATCAAATGATAATATGCAGCTTAAACACCATGGGTGTCACGATCTGTGGGTATGTGGACCCACTGGGCCTTACCTCCATAGCGGGATAGCAGCTGGCCACACAGTGTACCAAGTAAAGTCTATAGTCCGAGTAAGGGTACCTGTGGTAGTTCAGACAGTAGCGATGGAACCTTGGCAGAATACACCAGGCGTGGTGTAACACAGCAGACGTGATCGGTAACACAACACGACTCCAACTCTCTAAAGTACAGGAACAAAGTAGCAAGGGATACAGGATACAGGTAGCCGGAACGGGAACACTGGGAACTGGAAAACACTAAGGGACCATTTGCAAGACTAATCCAGGTAAACACAACAACGCCCAGGCAATGAGTGAAAGGGCAGGGCCCTTCTTATAGTCCAGGGCGATTAGACCATACTAAACATGTGTGCACGCTGGCCCTTTAAGGCCAGGACTGAGCTCAAACGCGCACCCTAGTGGTCACTGCAGGCCAGGACGGCCGCATGCGCTGGCATCTCCTGGAAGGAAGGCGTCGGCAGGATGAGAGGAGTTTGCGGCCGTGGATGTTACAATGGGAACACGCAACCATCAGGAAGGAGACACGTAATGTCTCCTAGAGGTGAACATACTTTGGTGCTAAAAATACAAATCAATCCAAGAACAACAGCAAAGGACCTTGTGAAGATGCTGGAGGAAACAGGTACAAAAGTATCTATATCAACAGTAAAATGTGTCTTATATTGACATGATCTAAAAGGTCACCCAGCAAGAAAGAAGCCACTGCTCTAAAACCACAATAAAAATCCAGGTTACAGTTTACAACTGCACATGGAGACAAAGATCTTACTTTTTGGAGAAATGTCCTCTAGTCAGAACACCATCCCAACTGTGAAGCACAGGGGTCACAGTATCATATTGTGGGGGTGATTTCCTGCGAGTGGGACATGTGCAATTCACAAAATAGATTATTGGCGAAGAGATTATGAGGAAGGAAAATTATGTGGAGATATTGAAGCAACATCTCAAGACATTAGACAGGAATTTAAAGCTTAAAGGGGTTTTCTCATGAGGGACATTTATGACATATCCACTGAAATATCCCACATATGGCCCTAGTGTGGTAATGGACTGAAGCACAGACCTCTGCAGCAAAAGAGCACCTAGATTATTTTGGGACCTCCTTTTTATTAGAATATATTTTAGGCACCATGTCAGGTTTGAGTCCTGTGGTGCCAAAACAAAGGAAACACCCCAAAAAGACACCATTTGGCAAACTACACCCTTCACGGAATTTATTAAGGGGTATAGTGAGCATTTTAACCCCACAGGTTTTTTGCTGAATTTAGTGGAAATCTAAATTTTTTCCAATAAAACGTAGACATTTTCAATTTCTACAAGGCATAAAGGAGAAAAAGCACTCCAACATTTGTAAAGCAATTTCATTGGAATTAGGTCATGAAAATCAAAATCTTTTTTTTCTAATAAAATGTAGTTTTAGCTAAGATTTTTCCATTTTCACAATAGATAAAGGAGAAAAAGCACCACAACTTTTGTAATGCAAACTCTTCTAAACACGGCAATACTCCATATGTGGTTATAAACTGCTGTTTGGACACACGGCAGGGCTCTGAAGGAAGAAGCACTATTTGGCTTTTGGAGCTCAAATTTTGCTGGAATAGTTTGCGGCGCCATGTGACATTTGAAAAGTCCTGGGGAACCAAATCAGTGGAAACCCCACAAAAGTGAGCATTTTGACCCAACAGATTTTTTGCTGCATTTAGTGGAAATATGCTGTGAAATTTTAAATTAATTTTTTTCTGATAAAAGGAGAAAAAGCACCCCAACATTTGAAAAGCAATTTCTCCCGATTACGGCTAACCCTATATGTGGTATTGTTGCTTGCATACACGGTAAGGCTCAGAAGGGAAAAAGCATCATTTGGCTTTCGAAGCCCAAGTTTTGCTGGAATGGTTTTTGGGTGCCATGTCACATTTGCAAAGCCCCTAATGGACCAAAACAGTGGAAACACCCAAAAATGACACCATTTGGGAAAATACAGCCCTCAGGGAATTTATTGAGGGGTATAGTGTGCATTTTGACCTCACAGTTTTTTTGCTGAATTTAGTGGAATTTTGTTTCCACTAAAATGTTGACATTTTTAATTTCTACAAGCTTTAAAGGAGAAAAAGCCAACCAACATTTGTAAAGCAATCTCTCCCGATTACAGCAATACCCTACATGTGGTCATAAACTGCTGTTTGTATACACGGCAGGGCTCAGAAAAGCAGGTGCACTACTTGGCATGCAGATTTTGTTGAAATGGTTTTTGAGCACCATGTCGCATTTGCAAAACCACTGCGGGACCAAATCAGTGGAAACCCCCAAAAGTGACCCCATTTGGGCACCTACACCCCTGAAGTAGTGCATTGAGGGGTATAGTGAGCATTTTGACCCGGCAGGTTTTTTGCTGAATTTAGCTGAATTTTGCAGTAAAATTGAAAATAACATATTTTCTGATAAAACATGGAAATTTTAAATTTTGACAGGGAATAAAGGAGAAAAAGCACCCCAAATATTAAAAGCAATTTCTCCCGATTACGGCAATACCCCTCATGTGGTCACAAACTGCTGTTTGGACACACGGCAGGGCTCAGAAAGGCAGGATCGCTATTTGGAATGCAGATTTTGCTGGAGATACCAGAGTACAATGGAAGCCCCCAAAAGTGACTCAATTTGGGAAACTACACCCCTCTAGGCATTTATCATTTGAGTGGACATATGACAGGGCTCAGAAGTGAAGAGAAACATGCGCATGTGAGGATACATTTTGGTGATTTTCACAGCATAGGCCCACAATTGCAGGGCTCTGATGTCAAATAGTAAAACAAACCCCCAAGTAGTGACCCCTATTTTGGAAACTACACACTTTAAAGTTAAAATTGCAATATTCCACTGATATGCCATTTTAATTCACAATATGTTGAGCCCAGTTTTTGCCACTGAAGACAAATACCTCATAAACTGTTAAGCGGGTTCTCTGGGTGTGGGAATGCCGTATATGTAGACTTAAACTGCTGTTTAACACACTGTAGGATTCAGAAGGGAGGGAGCGCCATTTGGCTTTTGGAGCGTGGATTTTGCTTGGTAGTTGTTCTGTTTGGGGTATTACTGGTGTAATCTGTGCGGAGTACATCAGGGTATAATAAGAGGGTAAAATAATGTGGTAAATAAATAATAATCCAAAGATGCGTGGCTAGTGTGGCACTGATAAATGGTGCCCAATCTTATCAGCTTTTAGAACGCTCTGCACAATTTGTGTTGCCATATTCAGGGAGCCAGAACTTTTATATTTTTTTTGCCGGTGGAGCTGTGTTAGGGCTTATTTGTTGTGGGACAATCTGTAGTTTTCATTGGTGCAGTTTTGGGGTACACACGATTTTTTCATTACTTTCTATTCCAGTTTTTGGAAAGCAAGTTGACCAAAAACTAACAATTCTGACAATGTTTTTCTATGCTTTTTTTTTTACAGTGTGCACCGTGCACTATAAATGAAAATTTTACTTCATTCTGCGGGTCGATACGATTACGGCGATACCATATGTATATCGTTTTTTAATGTTTTTTTTTAATTATTTATTTTTTGTGTCACCATATTACAAAAGCCATAACTTTTTTATTTTCAAGTAAAAAAAGCTGTATAAGGGCTCGTTTATTGCGGGAGAAGTTGTAGTTTTATTTGGGACTATGTTGGGGTACATACGACTTTGTGATCACTTTTTATTCCATGATTTGTGAGGGGTGGTGACCAAAAAATAGAGATTCTGGCATTGTGTTCACCGTGCAGGAAAAATAACATAATGGTTTTATAGGTTGGGTCGTTACAGACGCAGTGATACCAAATATGTGTACTTTTTTGACTTTTTCATTTTTTCCTATGATAAAAGTCTTATTATAGGGGAAAAAAATATTGTTGAAACTTGAAATTTTTATTTTTACACTTTTACACAACATTTTGATTAACGTATTTCACTTTTTTTTGTCCCACTAGGTAACATGAGGGCCTGTACGTCTGATATTTACTCTAATACATTGCACTACCCATGTAGTGAAATGCATTAGAGATGTCAGTTATTCACTGACAGTAAGACTATTAGGTCCTGCCTCCTGGCGGGGCCTAATGGGCTTCCATACGTGACAGACCAGGTGGGCATTGTTTGGCCTCCGGTTGCCATAGCAACGATCGGCATCCCTACGATCACATCGCGGCGATGCTGATCACTACAAACCACTCAGATGCCGTGTTCGCTTTTGATTGCGGCATCTAAGGGGTTAATGGCAGGGATCGGAGCTTTCTCCATTCACTGCCATTACAGCAGGGTGTCAGCTGTAACATACAGCTGACACCCGTGGCTGATGTCGCAGGCTCATCTTCTGCACATCTTTTTGCAGCCGGAAGCCTTTTAGGCCCCGCCACCGGGTGGGACCTAATAGGCTTCCGTACTTGGCAGACAGGAGGTCATTGCTAGTCCTCCGGTCTGCCAGAGCAGATATCGGAACTCCGCGACTGCATTGAGGGATTCCGATCTGCTAGGAAACCCGATAGATGCAGTGCTCGCTTGAATACTGCAACTAAGGGGTTAATCGGCCGGATCGGAGGCTAGCTCCGGTCCTGGCCATGCAGCAGGGTGTCAGCTGTAATTCACAGCTGACACCCGCTGGCGATTGTGCGGGCTCAGCTTTACAACATACTTATATGTTTTGTGGCATTAAGTACATAATGACAACAACGTACTAGTACGTTGGATGTCGTTAAGGAGTTAAACGTTTCCTGAATCAAGTTTGCATAAATATTTGATATTATATTTCTATTTCCTCCTATTGTCATTAAATCTTTGAACTTCGCCCCTATCTCAATTCTATCTTTAGGTTGTGCCGTTTAATTTAGGATGTTACAAACCCTTATATATTGCAAGTAATGAGTTGTAGGCAGATTACATTTATTCTGTGCCTCTTCAAAGGGCAAGAATGGACCTACACTGTTCATGATGTCTTTTGGAGTCTCTATGCCTCTGTTTAACCACAGAGTTTGTATGGATCTATCAATTATAATGTTGACACCTGAATAAGCGCCTACAGTGTGTTGACTTCTGGATCAAAATGTATTGGCAAGTTGTGCATTTTTCATTTATACCGGACTCTTTATGTCCTTAGATTTTTTTTCCCTTTTAATTCTATCCCTTCTAATGGTGTTGTATGGACCATGGTTCTCTGAATAGCTAAGTTAGTAAAATATGGCATCTATATTCTCCATTCCTTGATGTATCTTATCAAACAGGCTAGGTTATAATACCTTATGTTGGAAAGTGCCATACCTCCTCTATATTTTGGTTTCTGTAAAATATTTAATCTAGATCTGGGTTGCCTATTTTTTTAAATAAGTTTTGATTTTAGGCATTCAAGAGTATTTATATCTCGATGTTTAATTAATACGTGTAAAACTCGCATGGGATACATAATCCTGGCAATGCTGACCATTTTCAGTAGTTGAATTCTGACAATTATACTAAAAGATCAGTTTGCAGGAATCTATGATCTGCAAACTGCATTTGTTCTAGGGAATAGGCCAGCCACCTAGCAAAAGCTATTGGGTGTCGAGGGGCGCCTCCTGAAATTGCCACTGAAACGATGAACTGTCCACACTGCTACCTCAGAGTGCGTTCATGTGAGCTACACTCGTGTGCGCGCGCGCAAGATTACCTCAGAATGTTTCTGAGATGCTCGGTGGTAGACCTCGTCCCAAGAAGTAAAATATGCAATTATGTCTACCCTAAAGGGTAAAATATTCTGCAGGCTAGATCATGTTTCAAAGTGAATTTTAATAGCTGCCAAATATTTCGTCATAACTATAATATATGTACAAAATTATTATTTATTTGTTAAACTTCAGAAATCCTAATACGAGTTTTCTGATCAACTAATGTTTTCTCTTCCTCAAGGCATCACTTCTTGACCTCAAAGTATTTTGGAGACACGTCTGCTTCTGATTCCTGGTAGCGCCTAGAATAAAGCGCATAATTAGCTTTACTTAAGAGCTATAACCAGGAAAATAACATCAGGGATGGGAGAGTGGGCACTATTGCTAGGTGGCTGCCCTATTTCCAAGAATAAATTCGTTTGCAGATCATAGATTCCTGCAAACTGATCTTTGTTCTTCGAGCGGCAGCCTCCTTTCACCAGCTATTGGGTAGAGTAGCACACACCTGATAGTAGCTCTCATAAATCTTATATGGTCTATGTCAGAGGATCTCCAGTAGTGTTTAATAAAAGTCCTCTCTGATGACCATCTAGCTGCTTTAAGGATGGAATCCAAAGGAAATTCTTTAGCCGCTGCTCTGGAGGAAGTGGCACTTCTAATGGAATGCGCTTTAAAGTTACTTGTGTCTATACCTGTGCTTCCCATAGCCAAGAGTATCCAACCATAATTGTATTGTCTGTGGCTTTCCTAAGTGGTTGTCTCGAAGTTACAAACAAATTAGTAATCTCTCCCCGCAATCGGTATGTCTTAGCTAGATAAAGTATTTATTTGGGAAAGGAAGAGAAGGAAAAAAACACGTGGTTCAATGAGCAAAATTTAAAAAAATTAACTTTATTAATGGACATACAAACAATTATTGTGAATTGTTAAAATTGTCCAATGTGGGTCTAAAATAATCTAAGTGCAGATGACCCCTAATGCTACACTGTTAAAGGACACAATTTGCCTTGTAGAATGATTACTATCCAATGTTGCCATCATACAGTGATAATGGTATGACATTGCCCATCAGCGTTGCTGCAAGGAGTGTCAGTATAAATTGCAAGGGAATGGAAATGGATAAGCCCAGATATCACCTTGTCCTAAATACCTAAGATTAAAATTTACTCTAAAGTATTGTAAATACCTGTATTCCTATTCACATATTATGGAAAAATAATTATCTAGATAAGATTTTAACGGTGTTACAACACAGAGGGATGAGTCTACCACATCATCCAAGAGATCGATCTCTATAGGACTATTATCAATATGTTAGGTCTTAGTCCTGCCTTTTAAAATAATATGATAACCTTTAGGAATCCGTGAGAGCCACGGAACAGGTACTTCCGGATTTTACCTTGTTCTGCTCCTCTGATGGAGAAGAACAATGAAATAGAGAATGCAGATGTAAAAAAAGGCCTAACTGTCTATACTATCTGTGAGTGGAGAGTCCATGTATTTCTATGAGATGCAGCTCCTCACTGTCGCCTGCTTGTAAGGGCACATAGAATAAAGGAAATAATAGGAAATAACATAGAAACTACATAGGACACACTGCAGTGTGAGGACAGAAGTTCTATATCCCTGATCTATTACTTTCTGCACTTAGATAGGACTCAGAACAGAGCAAGTGCAGTGTGATGAGACTCCGCCCCTCTGCTTCGGACAAGCCAGAAGCATCATGGGAAATATAGTCTGCAATTGGGGAACCATATCAGAGGAGAAAAAGGAACCAAGATGGAAAACAACCCATAAATGGCACATTAACTAAAACAGGTATACACAAGGCATACACAGGAGCCTCTAAATTATTCTTTAATAATAGCCTATGCTGCACTATATAGGTGGAAAAAAAATAATTGCTGGAGTGCTTCTTTAAAGGCAATGCTGCCAAATACTAACTGTCAAAGAGGATATCCTGATAGAATTTAAAAGAAGCATTCAATAATGCAATTGGAACTAAGAGATGTGACCTTCTGACACCTAATAATAAAAAAAGAGAATCTAAAGATAGCAAGATGCACATCATAAGGAGCTATGATGGGGCTCATGTACAAGTGAGGGAAATTATCAACAAACACTGGGGATCCTAATGGAGGATGAGGACCTTAGACAGGCCATAGGTGATAGACCCCAGATCACCTTCAGACGCAATAAAAGCCTAAAGGATTAACTAGTCCAGAGCCATTTTGAAGGTGAACGGCCTGAGACACGTTGGCTCAATAGGAAAGCCTTGGGGACCTTCAGGTGCAGCAGATGCCTGGTATGTGAAGCGGTACAAATCTCCAAAACATTTACCAGCACTATGACAGGAATAGGCTATACGAATAAGCAGTTTATCAACTGTAAGTCTCGTCATAATGACATCCTAAATAAAAGAGACACCAGAATAGCAAGACATGTATGGCTGGTACATGGGGGAGACCCCAAAGCAATCAAATTCCAAGGGATGCAACAAATAGAACCTAACCCAAGAGGGGGGAACTGGGATAAACTATTACTACAAACAGCATCCAGATAGGTATATAAGATGAGATCAGTAGCTCCAGAAGACCTCAACGAAAATTTTAACTATGCATGCTTCCTCTAGGGATTCTCATAAAACAATTTATAAGTAAACAACACTGGGAGCAGGAATAGACCCTGATTATCTAGTTCCATCAAGAAAGCCATACATATGGATCTGATATGACAATAGATTTGATCTTGCTAGATTTTCGAAATGTACATATGTAGGAATATATAGCAAGCGGTGAAGGCCATAATATATGAATAAGATATATATCTATATATACCTCTATGTGATATGGAATGTCATATGGGGAAGTATGAATAACACAAGAGTACATATAAGTATATATAGTGGGCTGATATCAGATGCCTATATATTTACATATAATATATCTTTAGGCCTGCATAGTACAGCTAAATTAAATTTAGGGTAATATTCCTAATAACTATAAAAATGCTAATATTAAATGGAACAGATAACTGAAATATACGATCATAAAATAATTAAATGTAGAGTAATATTTACAGATATCAATATCTAGTAACTAAAACGTATGGATCTGCCATACGTATTTTGGACCAGATTGTACATTATCTATAAATATATATAACTACTAATGACAATAAAAATTATCTTTAGAATTGCATCTCCAAGAATCATAAATTGCAATGTATATATATGAGGCCAATTCTTTATAGTTACAATAAAAGATAATAAAATCTAGATTAATAGTAACACTACTTAGCCCCCCTTAATCCCGTTATTAACTCACACTAGGATTATAAAAAGACAAATGCCCCAGACAAAAATAAGGAATGTATAATACAATTCCAGTGTTATTGCTAAGTGGTAAGTAAATACGCTAGGTACATAAATCACGGGGATGTTAGAAAAGACAACCTCTCCTAAAATCTAAAAGCTTACATTATTAATTACTAATTAAGTAACGGGCCAATAGGGGATGTGCATAAAAAATCCCCATAATGACGATAACAGACTCAGCCCAATGAGGGACTGTGAATCACGGAGGGTTGATGACTCAGGCGAGCCTCTCCGTTGATTGATAGTCTTGCGGCCGAGCCCCCGGACTCGGCGGGCTCTGCTGACATATAAAATACGCAAGAGTACGGTGCTCGCTGCCACTGCCAAACACTAAAAACCTGTAAACTAGAAAGTCTAGACGTCTCCCTGATGAACCTAAATAAAGGGTGAAACGCGTAGGAGCAGTAGTTCTATATTTTAGGGAATAATAGAAGAGGACATTAGGGATATGTTCTGGCGGTAATAGGGTCGTTCCAGCCCTGTATTTCCAAATACAGGGCTAGATCAGTATCATTAGAGAGGACAGCACGAGTATCAGTATGCGATCCTCATAAAATACTTTGATCGGAGATTGACCCTATAAAGAGCGCATAACAGAAGGGAACCTCTATCCCAGTGTCACTAGACACCTATATGTTTTGTATGTTGGTGTGTGTTACATAATCAAATGTGTGTTTTTCCACATTTTATCAGCTCATTAAAAGCTAAGTTTTATAATTACTCCTTCCTTACTGAAGTGTAACTGCTAGACAGTGCTCCAAAATACAATCCCCAAAACACATACAGTGCCAACCACATAACGGCCAAATAGTGTAAGACGCAAAGTCCCCAGTGCCTTGCACAGTGCTAATTGCCTCCCGTTACTAACTACATTGCTCCCATTGCTTGCCATACAGACTTTATTAGCCACAGAGCTACATTGATAGCAACAATTCTGCCATTAACTTTTACACTACCTCCATTGCCTATCGCCGTGCCCCAAAGACCGGTCACAGACAGGGGTGGGATTAAAATTTTTAACAACGGGTTCTCTGTTTTGCCGACAAAGACATACGCACCAGGGTTGGGGTTGTGGTGTTTCGTGGTGTATCGCGCCATGGAAAATTATACTAATAATCAAATAAAGCAATTACAATATTCCAAATACACCCTAAATTAAAATGGACTCTAAATAAAGAAATTCCCTGTACAGAATGTTTAACTGGATTGCCACACATTGTATAAGCATACATACCTACCTACCCACACATTATATTAAACTCACCCATTACCTATAGACCTATTTGCGCACATTCAATATCCTAAGCGTGCTCAGCCCATTTAGTTAGGCTGTACACTGTCAGAAGGGCGGAGGACAGTGCGGCGTGCACAATAAGCCGTGGCAACTCTCCCGGCTAATGTACAGATGCGGTGCCAGATCCAAGCTCAGTACATATATACAGTGCCAGAACCTAACTCAATACATAAATACAGCACTAGCACCAAGCTCAGTGTATAAATACAGCACAAGAACCAAGCTCAGTACATAAATACAGCAGCAGAACCAAACTCAGTACATAAATACAACACCAGAACCAAGCTTAGTACATGTATGTATATATATATATATATATGTATACATATATATATACATACAGCACTAGCCCAAATCCATTATAGCCTGAACAATTATAAGGATATTTTTGGAGATGCTGTTTAAAAAAAAAAGAACAATACACCCATCATCTCACTGCAGATAATACAGTGATTACAGTACTGATCAGTCACAGGGAGAATAAACATTTTCATTTAGTGACTCACGAGTCACGTCTTTTCAGACTGGAGTCATTCTTTTTCTCTTTTCTTTTCCATCCAGTCCAGACCTCCATGATGACGCCTCCTGGCCACGACCCATTTCTGCAGAGTGTGCTCCTCAGATGTCTTCAGCTCCTCACTTTTCCAACATTTCCACACCTATAAACAAAAAAAATTCTCATGGTGCTATACTCTGTGCCCCTGAATATAATAGTATCATACACTGCAACCCTGAATATAATAGTACTATACACTGTGCCCCTTAATATAATAGCGCCATACACTGTCCCCTTGAATATAATAGTACCATACACTGTGCCCATGAACAAAATTGGGTCAATAACTGTAAAGTAAAGCACAACACACACACACAGTGCCCCCTGTAGATAGTTCTCCCTATAGTGCCTCCTGTAGATAGTGCCCCAATAGAGCCCCCCCCGTAGATAGTGCCCACTGTAGATAGTGCTCCCCCTGTAGATAGTGCCCCCTGTAGATAGGGCCCCCTTAGGGTCCTCTGTAGATAGGACCCCCATAAAGTCCCTTGTGCCTCGCCAGGCAGTGCTAGACTAATCAATTGTATCCGCATCCTAAGGACGCAGATACAATTGAGTGCAGGGGTCCGGTTCCGGGTTCCCGCTTCACCACGGTTCTCCAAACTGGCTGTAATTTTAACAACAGGTTAGGGAGAACCGGGGTGAACAGGCCAGATCCCACCCCTAGTCACAGAACCCCCAAGCAGGACTAGCCACTTACCGCTCCAAACTCCCACTCAGCTCTTTTTTTAACAGGATTGAAATATCATGTTAGTGGCCAATCAGGATACTGATATAGGTTCTTCCTCAATGCTTCAATGCCTGACAAGACTTCTGCTCTGCAGAAATGATCTAACTGATGGCTTATATAGACGAATGTGTCATAAAGCAATTGGACAGTTACAAATTCGATGTTGTCCCGCAAATACCTGGGACACTTGTCATTGGTGATGGGGGGGAGGGTTTAATTCTCTAACCACCCTCCCATATATTGGAAATACCCGTTTAACGAATTAAAAATTGTGAAAGTATTTTATTATAATGTAGTTTGGCGACCACTCACCTTGTGTACAAACTATTTCTCAAGACAATCCTGATTTACATTTTCAAACACTCAATTTCCCTCAAAAAGATAGAAACACGATTTCTACCATGTCTATAGATTTTGCTTACTGGGAGAGTGGGCGGTAGATAGTATTTATAATGTTATTGCCAGCATGCCAGAGCGGAACACACATTATATTGAGTATACTGGAGAGAATAATAACAATGAAAGTATCCTGCTAAATTGTGGGGGAGAACATTCTTCCTAGAATAGAACAGTTTTACTTACCACTGCTGAGATGTTTCTATGCTAAAGGAAATTTTCACCCAAAAATAACAAGGACTTAGTATGTGAAATATTAGGCATTTTGTAATTTATTTTAAGTTCATTACAAACCCTGTTTGTTCTTTAGGGGGTCTGCCAGCACAGTATTATCTGCCTCGTCTGACTTGGGAATTCTCTATATAGATTATCATGCTGCAGCTGTACAACAACTCACAGAATTTATTTCTCTTGATTTTACGATTGAGTTAGCAGATGACAGCTTCCTCTCAGTGGTACAGTATATAAGATAAGCAGGACCTTACATATTCAGAAAATGTCAGCCTGCAGGTTTAAAAATGGTATGCCACAGTTGCACTGGATGTCAGTAAGCCCACACAGCATTGGTAAAGATATGGGTGATTTATCAGCCAGTTGCAGATGGGTCTACATTATACTTTGCCAAGTGCCCCTCACCTACCCGTCTAGGCCCCATAGAAACCATTGTGGTAGATCTACCCTTGAAAGAAAAGTGGGTTATATTTCTTCACCTGAGCTTTAAAGATGTGACAATAGACAAATAGACACATGAACAACCTGTGTCTTGAATACAATGCAGGGCAAGATCAGCAAAACCTGGCATGTTATTATGGGATCGCTGCTGCTTGTGGAGCCTACCAAATAAGATGACAATCACAATTGATCTATCTATCTATCTATCTATCTATCTATCTATCTATCTATCTATCTATCTATCTATCTATCTATCTATCTATCTATCTATCTATCTATCTATCTATCTATCTATCTATCTATCTATCTCATATCTATCTATCTATCCATCTCATATCTATCTATCAATCCATCTCATACTATCTATCAATCCATCTCATATCTATCTATCTATCTATCTATCTATCTATCTATCTATCTATCTATCTATCTATCTATCTATCTATCTATCTATCTATCTATCTATCTATCTATCTATCATGTCCCTTGTATTTTTGTCTGCAGTATAATTTACTATTATCTAGGTGGTGGGGGTCCATCCCTGTTTTTGCTATGGGGTCCTATGAATCCTAGTTACGCCCCTGAGCATGCGCTAATTAAAAATGCATAGACCAAGCTTTATTTTTATGTCAACAATAGGAGTGGGGCTTATAAGAAGCAGAAGTATAATTGAAAGCTTTATGTGCAAGCTTAAAAAAAAAACAAAACACTGCCTCAAAATGCAAAAAGGTGAATTGAGCTTAACACAGTAGATTCACCGACCAAGAAAGGAGAAACAATAAAAAAAAGCAAGATGCTGAGCAGCCTGATCTCTTTAGAAGCTGAATAATAATTGTAAAACGAATAGTCTGTACCAGGATAACATTACAGTAGATCCCCAGTCTCCTGGTCTGGAGATTTGCTTGGTCCTGCATTTAACATGCACATAGTACTGACTTTACTTCTCTGGAGCCTGCAGGAACAATATACCTCACACCTTTGGCCCCTCACATTAACAGGCCTACACAAAAATACATGTTATATTAACAAACTAGAACCTCAAATCTTATTAATTTCTTTCCAATGGCTTATGTATCGCTCCAAAGACCGTGGCAGGTGGGGAGTTAGACTGGGGCGGTACACCTGTCAAACCGTAATGCAGGTGTCCTAAGGAGAGCTCAGGGAGGACAGAAACCCCCTGTGGAGCAGAAGGGCAAAAAGCGCTATACAGAGATTGCCCACGTTGAAACACGCACTGGAGCAAATTTCATAGGAAGCCAATTAACCCATCAGTATGTTTTTGGAGTGTGGTAGGAAACCAAAGTACCTGAAGGAAACCCATGTATTTACTAATCATCTAGAAATAAAACTACATCCCGTATATGTAAGTTTTGAATGGAGACTATAGCACCAATTTACACATCAACTAAAATCAACTTGTGACCATAAGCCACAGGAGCCTTTCCCAATGAAGGTACGCATGCAAATAAAGTGTCAATTTACCTATTCCAACCCAGGAATTTTATATATCTGATTCTTTGCCTGTAGATACACTTTATGTATGATGCGTTACATGAAAATCACTTTACAGGGACAAGTACCATGCTGTTCTACCTAACGCTTCACCTGCTAATAATCCCCTATAAATATGCCTACAAATATATACACTGTTTATGTAGACACCATACCAATCAAAACAGACATTTTAAAGTACACTTATTTAAACTATACAAATTCAAATAACGATACCACTAAAATACTAAAAAAGATAGATAAACCAGCAATAATACATCACTTAATACAATGTGTCAATAAGAAAACAATTGCTTTAGCATGCTAATAATGATCATGGGACTCCTTTGAAATTTGATAGCAGTACTTGAAAACATTAGAGATGCATCCTCTCTGTTTTATTATTTAGATTTACAATGGGATCTACAGTTGTAGAAGAGTTGACTTTGGAATTTCATAACTTTCTAATTCATTGAGATAACGCTGAATTAAACTGTATGTGTACATTTGTCATGCAAATGTTGGATGAAATTTGTTTTGCTTCGTTTATTTTCAAGACCTTCTTTCTCTGAAATTGTGATGGCAGGAAGGAGGTGAAGGGAAAGTGAGCCCTAATCTACCCACCGCCCTGTCCCTGCCTACTTGCAACGACCCGCCCTAGGCGACGAGGTACAACTGGGCGGCGGTCCCTACGCTGTCTAAGTGCACAGGAAAACAAACAGGGAACACGCAAGGGAAGGGGCAGTAGCCACGGAACGCCACGAGGAAACGGAGCGGCGAACGAACAGTCAGGACCAGGACGAAGTGAGTAACCCGAGCGGGCACGGAGACAGAAGCAAGCCAGGGGCAAAGCAAAGCAAGACAAGGGGAACTGCAGCAAGGCAGAAGCACGGCAGAAGCAGGCTGGAGCAAGCAGCAGTGGGGCCAGGAATCCAAAAGAATAACAAGCAATGAGGAAGAGAAAACTGCAGGTATAAATGGACAGGGGGCGGAGCTAACTCTGACTGACCAGGCCGCGATAGGCTCTCCCACTCCTGAGCCTGCCACCCTGATTGGTGGGAGCCGGTGTCAGTCTAAGAGGTCTGGCCTCAGGTGTCGACTGATTAACCCTGGGAGTCTCCACAGACGTAGTGCCTGGCAGATCCATTACAGTACTCCCCCTTTTATGAGGGGCCACCGGACCCTTACTAAGAGGACCCGGTTTAGTGGGGAAGAGAAGGTGGAACCTCCTGACCAATACCCCAGCGTGAACATCTCGAGCAGGTACCCAAGTCCTCTCCTCCGGCCCGTATCCTCTCCAATGGACCAGGTACTGGAGGGAGCCCTGGATCATCCTACTGTCCACAATCTTGGCCACCTCGAATTCCACCCCCTCAGGGGTGAGAACGGGAACAGGAGGTTTCCTAGAGGGGGACCAGGACGGGGAGCAGCGTTTAAGGAGGGAGGCATGAAAGACGTCGTGTATGCGGAAGGATGGGGGCAGCTCCAGACGGAAGGATACAGGGTTGAGGACTTCAATGACCTTATAAGGCCCAATAAATCGGGGAGCAAACTTCCTGGACGAGACCTTAAGGCGCAAGTTCCTGGACGACAACCAGACCAAATCCCCGACGACAAACTGGGGGTTAGCAGAACGTCTACTATCTGCCTGAATCTTTTGTGCGCTCTGGGACGCCTCTAGGTTCTTCTGAACCTGGGCCCAGACAGTGCACAGTTCCCGATGAACATCCTCTACCTCAGGATTATTGGAACAACCAGGGGAGACGGAGGAGAACCTTGGGTTAAACCCGAAATTACAGAAAAACGGGGAGACCCCTGACGAGTTACTGACCCGGTTATTCAGGGAAAATTCAGCAAGGGGAAGGAATGAGACCCAATCGAATTGACAGTCAGAGATGAAACACCTTAAATATTGTTCCAGGGATTGGTTGGTCCTTTCCGTTTGGCCGTTAGTTTCGGGATGGAAGGCGGAGGAGAAGGACAGATCAATCTCCAACTTTTTACAAAAGGCTCTCCAAAATAAGGAAACAAATTGTACCCCTCTGTCCGAAACGATATTGACTGGGGCCCCATGGAGACGCAGGATGTGCTTCACAAACAAAGAAGCTAACGTCTTGGCGTTAGGTAGCTTCTTAAGGGGCACAAAGTGGCACATCTTGCTGAAGCGGTCGACTACCACCCACACCACCGACTTGCCCTGAGATGGAGGCAAATCGGTGATAAAATCCATGGAGATATGGGTCCAAGGTCTCTGGGGAATGGGCAAGGGACGTAGTAGGCCCGCAGGTCGGGACCTAGGGGTTTTGGACCTAGCGCAAACCTCACAAGCGGCGACGTAAGCCCTAACATCTTTAGGCAACCCAGGCCACCAATAGTTTCTGGTAATGAGGTGTTTGGTGCCCAAGATGCCAGGATGACCAGATAGAGCGGAGTCATGGTTTTCCCTGAGTACCCTCAGCCGGTATTGCAGGGGAACAAACAGTTTGTCCCCAGGGGCGTTCCCGGGAGCTGCACCCTGATCAGCCGCGATATCAGAAGCTAAATCAGAATCCGTGGCAGAGACGATTATACCAGGGGGTAAAATACAAGCGGGATCCTTCTCGGAAGGAGGATTGGCCATGAAACTACGTGACAGAGCATCAGCCTTAATATTCTTGGACCCAGCCCTATAGGTAACCAAGAAATTAAATCTGGTAAAGAATAGTGCCCACCGAGCTTGTCTAGGATTAAGCCTCCGGGCCGATTCTAGGAAAACCAGATTCTTGTGATCCGTAAGGACCGTTACCTGGTGTCTGGCCCCCTCCAGGAAGTGCCGCCACTCCTCAAAAGCCCATTTAATGGCTAGAAGTTCGCGGTTGCCAATATCATAGTTACTCTCCGTGGGCGAAAACTTCCTAGAGAAGTAAGCACAGGGGCGGAGATGGGTGAGGGAGCTGGTACCCTGGGACAAGACGGCCCCCACTCCCACCTCGGAAGCGTCAACCTCCACAATAAATGGCTCCTCTTGGTTGGGCTGAATCAGCACGGGGGCCGAGATAAAGCACTTCTTGAGAGTCTCAAAGGCCTGGACGGCCTCAGGGGGCCAATGGAGGACATCGGCACCCTTGCGGGTAAGGTCCGTAAGAGGCTTAGCGACGACCGAGAAGTTGGCAATAAATCTCCTGTAATAGTTGGCGAACCCTAAAAAACACTGTAACGCCTTAAGGGAGGCAGGTTGGACCCATTCCGCCACAGCTTGAACCTTGGCAGGGTCCATGCGGAATTCATGAGGAGTGAGGATTTGCCCTAAAAATGGTATCTCCTGTACCCCAAAGACACATTTTTCAGTCTTAGCAAACAGATTATTCTCCCGAAGGACCTGGAGCACCTTCCTGACATGCTCCACGTGAGAGGACCAGTCCTTGGAAAACACCAGTATGTCATCAAGGTACACAACAAGAAAATTACCCAGGTACTCTCTCAGGATTTCATTAATAAAATTCTGGAAGACAGCAGGGGCGTTACACAACCCAAAGGGCATGACCAGGTATTCGAAATGACCCTCGGGTGTGTTGAACGCAGTTTTCCACTCATCCCCCTCTTTGATGCGGATAAGGTTATATGCCCCCCGTAGATCGAACTTAGAAAACCATTGGGCTCCCTGAACCTGATTAAAAAGATCCGGAATCAAAGGAAGTGGGTACTGGTTCCTTACAGTGACCTTATTCAGGTTACGATAATCAATGCACGGCCTAAGACCACCATCCTTCTTCCCCACGAAGAAGAAGCCAGCACCTACAGGAGAAGTCGAGGGGCGAATGAAACCCTTGGCCAGGCATTCCTGGATATACACCCTCATGGCTTCACGTTCAGGACATGAAAGATTAAATATCCTACCCTTAGGAAGCTTGGCACCAGGCACCAAATCGATAGCGCAATCGTAATCTCTATGGGGGGGCAACACCTCGGAGGCCTCCTTAGAAAACACATCGGCGAAGTCCTGAACAAACTCAGGAAGCGTGTTTACCTCCTCCCGGGGAGAAATAGAGTTAACAGAGAGACATGACGTAAGACATTCATTACCCCATTTGGTGAGATCCCCAGTATTCCAATCAAACGTGGGATTATGCAACTGCAACCAGGGAAGACCTAATACCAGATCAGACGATAATCCCTGCATCACCAGTACAGAGCACTGCTCCAAATGCATGGAGCCAACAAGGAGTTCAAAAACAGGAGTATGCTGAGTAAAATAACCATTAGCAAGGGGAGTCGAGTCGATACCTACTACAGGGATAGGATAAGGTAAATCAATACAAGGCATCTTTAGAGACATAGCAAATTCCACAGACATGATATTAGCAGATGAACCAGAATCCACGAAAGCACTGCCCGTGGCAGACCGGCCAGCAAACGAGACCTGAAAGGGAAGCAAAATTTTATTGCGTTTCACATTAACGGGAAATACCTGTGCGCCCAAGTGACCTCCCCGATGATCACTTAGGCGCGGAAGGTTTTCCGGCTTCTTATTCTTGCGCCTGGGACAGGTGTTCAGTAGATGCTTGTCGTCCCCACAGTAGAAGCAGAGACCGTTCATTCTGCGAAACTCCCTACGTTGTCGAGGGGACATGGAGGCCCCGAGTTGCATGGGTACCTCCGAGTCCTCCGTGGAGGGGCGAGGAGGCGGGACCTCAGGGGGGATCGCAGAAAAGTCAGAGGGGAGCACACTGAAGCGTTCTAGCTGACGTTCCCTGAGACGTCGGTCAAGTCGTACTGCTAGGGCCATAACCTGGTCAAGGGAGTCAGACGAGGGGTAACTAACCAGCAGATCCTTCAGGGCGTCAGATAATCCTAACCTAAACTGGCACCTTAGGGCCGGATCGTTCCACTGAGAAGCTACGCACCACTTCCTAAAATCAGAACAGTATTCCTCAACCGGTCTCCTACCCTGACGTAAGGTCACCAGCTGACTCTCGGCTAAAGCAGTCCTGTCAGTCTCGTCGTAAATGAGTCCGAGGGCAGAGAAAAAACGATCAACAGAGGAAAGTTCAGGGGCGTCAGGAGCCAAGGAGAAGGCCCACTCTTGGGGCCCTTCCTGGAGTCGGGATATGATGATACCCACCCGCTGGTTCTCGGAACCTGAGGAGTGGGGCTTAAGTCGGAAATATAGTCTGCAACTCTCCCGGAAGGAGAGAAACGTCTTACGGTCCCCTGAAAACCGGTCAGGTAACTTGAGGTCGGGTTCTAGAGGTGAGGTGGTGCGCCCAACCCCTTGGGCCAGGGCCTGGACCTGTAGGGAGAGGCCCTGCATCTGCTGGGTCAGGGTCTCAAGGGGGTCCATGATAGCGACAGCGTAGGAGAAATGGTAGACTAGGTAAGGGCTTGTTATTCTGTGATGGCAGGAAGGAGGTGAAGGGAAAGTGAGCCCTAATCTACCCACCGCCCTGTCCCTGCCTACTTGCAACGACCCGCCCTAGGCGACGAGGTACAACTGGGCGGCGGTCCCTACGCTGTCTAAGTGCACAGGAAAACAAACAGGGAACACGCAAGGGAAGGGGCAGTAGCCACGGAACGCCACGAGGAAACGGAGCGGCGAACGAACAGTCAGGACCAGGACGAAGTGAGTAACCCGAGCGGGCACGGAGACAGAAGCAAGCCAGGGGCAAAGCAAAGCAAGACAAGGGGAACTGCAGCAAGGCAGAAGCACGGCAGAAGCAGGCTGGAGCAAGCAGCAGTGGGGCCAGGAATCCAAAAGAATAACAAGCAATGAGGAAGAGAAAACTGCAGGTATAAATGGACAGGGGGCGGAGCTAACTCTGACTGACCAGGCCGCGATAGGCTCTCCCACTCCTGAGCCTGCCACCCTGATTGGTGGGAGCCGGTGTCAGTCTAAGAGGTCTGGCCTCAGGTGTCGACTGATTAACCCTGGGAGTCTCCACAGACGTAGTGCCTGGCAGATCCATTACAGAAATGTTGTTACTCACCTCGCCACGATCCAGCGCTGTTCTGCTTGAAGCTACGGGCTCTCTGCACACAGTTGCGGTTGCGTCGGGTTTCCATGATCACCGGCCTGCTCTGATTAAACACACAGCTGCAGCCTTAGAAGAGAATAATCTGAATGGATACCCTTACCTGTGAATTAAGGTACATACTCTCCAGCTAGTGTACCTGTATTTTGATCCTGATTCTGACTCTGGCCTTGAACCTAACCTTGTCTCTGGTTTTTACCCTCATCTTGTTCCTTCAGATTTTTTTGCCTGGTACTTGTAGTTCGATCTCCTGGTTTCAACCCCTGGCTTGTCTTTTGCTTTTATCTTCTTCTTCTCCTCTGGTTTGTCACATCCTGATTGCTTTACCAGCGACAACCCCTCTCCACTGAAACTCTAATTCCACATCACTCCTAAATTTCCTACAGCGCAACCACCAATTGGTGACTACTCTGGTGATTGCAACCTGGTAAACTTACCGGGAAAGACCATACACCTAAGACTTTGAACCACAGTTTAGCCAGTGTCCAACTTGTGGTAAAAAGAGCCACTTCCCAGTGAGCACCAGCAGCGACGCTAGCACCAAACCTTCTGGGCCCAAGCCCCGGATCTTTGACCCGGTGACCCGGATCCATGGGCGACTGCCGCTACAGGGGCCCCGGCCCCCTCACCACGTGTATAGAAACACTATAGTAACTGGGGCCTATATCATAAAATACACGGGCCCCTGTTACTATAGTAACGACACAAATACTTCCCCACCTTCCCGAGCGCAGCGGAAGTCCTGACATCTTCTCTTGTCATGATCCTGTGTGCCGCGCATGATGTCACGACGCTGGATGGTGTCGGGACATCCGCTGCACTGAAGAGCTGGGTAAGAGTAACATCATCACTGCCTGCTGGGGTCCTGTATCTAAGCCTGCCTTGTGGTAAGCTTAGATACATGGTCCAACAGACAGCATCACACATGGGCTTAGATACAGGGCCCATGTGTGATACGGTCTGTTGGACCATGTATCTAAGCTTACTACAATGCAGGCTTAGATACTGGACCCCAGCAGACAGTAATCTTATACTGCATAAGATTACTGTCTGCTGGGGTCCTGTATCTAAGCCTGACCTGTGGTAAGCTTAGATACATGGTCCAACAGACAGCATCACACATGGGCTTAGATACAGGGCCCATGTGTGATACAGTCTGTTGGACTATGTAATCATGCTTATCACAAGTGAGGCTTAGATACAGGAACCCGGCAGACAGTAATCTTATACTGTATATAAGATTACTGTCTGCTTGGGCCCTGTATCTAAGCCTAACATGTGGTAGGCTTAGATACAGGGTCTAACAGACAGTATGACACATGGGGACTGTATCCAAGACCATGTGTGATGCTGTTTGTTGGACCATGTATCTAAGCTTACCACAAGACAGGCTTAGATACAGGACCTGAGCAGACAGCAATATTATACTGTATATAAGATTACTGTCTGCTGGGGCCCTGTATATAAGCCTAACATGTGGTAGGCTTAGATACAGGGTCCAACAGACAGTATCACACATGGGCCCTGTATCTAAGCCCATGTATGATTCTGTCTGTCTGAGGGTTTTTTTCAAGTTTTTGTTTTGAATTGTCGATGGTTGCAGTCAGTCATTTTTGTAACAGTGATGGGGCAAAAACTAATGTTAAAGGTGTTGTCTTAAAATGATAACACCGATTTAAAATGAAGTCGGAGCGGGGGAAACCCCGTCTGGGCATACATTTTCGCTGCTGGAGGGGAAATGTAGCATTTTATATCGGTCATTCAAATGAATGGCCACCCATATAATGCATAGACATGTCGAGTCCGCCAGAATAGGGAGCCACTGTTCTAGAATTAGGATACAATGGGTATGATACTGATACTGTAGTATATAACGTCAGAAAGGATGTCATTTTTTCCCAGAGCAACATATTCTGATAAGGTTATACAATTAACTGTTTTGTGCAGAGGTTTCTGAAATACATTAATAAGTTATAACATCATTGTCTGCTAAAAGCTGCTTCAGGAAACATTAATAGTATCTTATTTTATTCAGAAGCCGTCTCCAAATGGAACACATGACTGCCCGCCCAGATTCTCTGCAAATGACAAAACATTCAGGAAGGATAGAAATGCTGTGCACATGCTGAATTATTATTACCACTGCAAATTAGCATTAAAAGGTAATGCACTTTATAACGTTTTCAGAAACGCTTAATGTTTGAATGACTTTTTTATACATTGTGATACATGGGCACTCCTTCTTCTCAGTCTGTGCAATGTACAGAACACTTGTACATTGCACAGAGAGGCTTTTTTTCTGCGGCTGAGGCTTTCCTTGTTCAAGCCATGTCACATATGTGACATATATCCCCCTCTTTGAACGACAGTGGAGAGCTGCTAACAAGCAGCGTCTCTCTCTTTCCGAGACTCAAGCCGTCTATGCAAGGTTGGACTGGCCCACCAAAGTGACACAATAATCGGACCCAATGATCTGCCAGAAGACAACCCCATTTGGTCGGGCTAACCCACCAGGGTATCCCTCAGTGGGCCCTGGCTGTGACAAAATAATGGTACAAATGATTCAGCAGAAGACAACCCCTTTTGGAGGTGACTTTCACTTGCCTCTAGGGTCTGTTTCTTATGGGATGATTCAGTAATAACCTATTAGATTTTATTGATGATATGCCCTGTGTGTGAAATGATAACAACAAAGATTACATTGAAATTAAAAGTTGACATGTACATATTCTGTATAAATGGAGGCACTCAGGATCTTCTATTCTGGTGGGCTCAAGTAACCCCAGTCCGATGGTGCGTCTATGTATTATATGAATAACATGGAAAAGGTCTGGCTGGCTGTAGCTGCCCATGGCAAAATCAACTGTTCGCCAGGGGTGTGGGGAGCTGGACGAGCATCTCTTAGCTAATCGCCGCCATAGCTTCCATATTAAGCTTTGTTTCAAGCAACCCATCAATAACTATTATTCTTAAAAAAAAAACATTTGTACCAAAAAAAGGACATATATTAGTAAAGAGTGATAACAAAGTGTTTATTTTTTTTTAAGGAGCCTGAACTAAGACGAGTTTGCATATTGAGATTGACACGGTATGAGAAATAAACTCTTTAGGCCTCCTTCAAACACACTTTTGTACCAAAAAAAAACACCACACAGAAAAACTAATTTTTTTTCTAAAATGGTACATTTGTTTTTATAGTAATTTTGGCGGCGTTTTTATTTTTATTGAAAAAAAGTGTATTTTACTACCTGTGTTTATTTTAGGTTGCGTTTTTTATATTGAAAATCATGGGATTAAAAAATGTGATGCAGAGATTCCTCTTTGCAACAAATGCTTTTTTCTGGAAAAATATTCCACCAAAAACGCCATAAAAAAATGCAACACACATTGACAGTTGCATTTTATTAAAGTGGAAAAAATCTTTGGGACAGAAATGGCACTAAATGATGCAAAAAATGCTAAAGCCAGGCTTGCTGCGATCTTAGTCAAACTTAAAAGACTTAAAATAAAAAAGTCGGCAACTAAAAACACATGTTACTTAAAACATGCTGCTTTTCCTAAAAAAAAAAAGCTGTGTGAGAATCCACCCTTATATTGGTGGAGTTAAAGAAAAGAAGGTTGAGTCTTTGCAGCGCGGTAGGTAAAGTCATCTTTACGACCTTATTCAGACGACCATATATTTCATCTGTGTGCTATCCATTGAAATAACTGACAGCACACTGACCCATGCTCACACATGCGTGTTTTTTCACAAAGCGTGTGTCGATTGCGTGTAACTCACTGCATGTCCTATTTTTTCCAGACCATGTTTCCCATTGAAGTCTACGGGTGCGTGAAAAACACGGACAGCATTTGCTAAAGAAATGATGGGAAAAAAAACAAAATAAGAGGAAGTGCAGAAACACTGACGTGAAAAACTGATGCCACACAAATAGCACACTGATGCCACATGGAACTGAAATGCAAGACATACGCTCCGTTTTTTGTAGACACAAAAGATACACGCTTGTCTTTATAAGGCCTAATAGTATCGTCAGTTTGCTGTAAGTTTTTTGTGAAGCTTTTTGAAAGAGACAACCGTTGCTTGCACAACCTGTTGTCTCTTTGGAAAAATGGTGGCATGTACGGTATAGAAAATGTGACTATCGACGATGCAGTATAATGCAATTTTTATCTATTGGGTGGAAATCTGCTTTAAAGAGTAACTGTCATTTCATTTATTTTTTTCAATAATGTATAGGGCAGACAAATTCAGGAAATATTATTATATCTGATGCTAACCACCAGCCACATTGATCTTATTTCCCTGCGCTCCCTGCCTGCCCCCTGATGAGTGGGGGATGCACAACTCCGTCTATATTTCCTCACTTGTCCGTCACTCATCAGAGCATCTGGCAGAGAGAGAAGGGAGATAAGAATACTGTGGCTGTTTATTAGGAACGGACTGAAACAGTCTATTGTAGAAGTACACGATGCGCTGAGGGATCAGGTGCAGGGCCGGCATCAGAACCCGGCGAACCTGGGCAGGTGCCGGGGCCCACTCGGCCGCCGGGTGCTGACGCTGCCGTCGTCGCGGCATCACTGTCCATATATTGACAGTGATGTCAGGAGGAGAGTAGGCATCCCAGCCAGAGCGCTAGAAGCAGCTCTGCTTCGGGACTCTGTCTCTGGCGAAGCCCTTGACATTAAGGTCCATATATGGACAGTGTTGTCAGGAGCAGAGCAGTATCCCAGCCAGAGTGCTAGTGGCACTCTGCCTGGGACTTTGGCTCTGGGGTTGCCCCTGACATCACTAGCCATATATGGACAGTGATGTCAGGGGCTTCCCCAGAGTCAGAGTACAGAGCAGAGCCTTTACTAGTACTATGCCCGGGACTTTAGCTCTGCTCCGGACATCACTATCCATATATGAACAATGATGTCAGGAGCACAGCAGGAGTCCCAGGCAGAGTGCTAGTAGTGCTCTGCCCGGGACTATGGCTCTGGGGTTGCCCCTGACAACACTGTCCATATATGGACAGTGACGTCAGGGGATTCTCCTGAAGCGGAATCCCCAGCCAGAGCGTCGGCTAAACTCCAGGGAGGCACTTTCAGGGAGGGGGGCTGTGTGGCACTACATGGGAGGAGGGGGCTGTGTGGCACTACCTGGGAGGGGGGCTGTGTGGCACTACCTGGGAGGTGGGTGCTGTGTGGCACTACTTGGAAGGGCGCTGTGTGGCACTACCTGGGAGGAAGGGCTGTGTGGCACTACCTGGGATGGGGCTGTGTAGCACTACAATGGAGGGGGGCTGTGTGTAACTACCAGGAAGGGGGGCTGTGTGGCACTTCCTGGGGGGTCTGTGTGGCACTACCTGGGAGGAGGGGGCTGCCTGGCACTACCTGCAAGGGGGGCTATGTGGCACTATCTACAGAGGGCACTAAATTTATGGGGGTACATACTGGGTGCCTAACTTTTATATGCCGGCACAAAGTGAAGTTTTCTGCCATTTTACTGCCGCCGTGAGTTCCCCCACAAAGAGGCCTACTAAGTCTGTGACACCCAAGGGCCCACATAAACCTGGAGCCAGCCCTGATTAGGTGCATCGGGTTTCAAGATTAGGCAGGATGAAGTGTCGCCCATACAGAGTAGCTATATTCCGTGTGTACGGCGCTCAAAATGGATTCTCCCTAACAACGGCCAATAGCTGAGGATAAGGTCAGCAGTTGAGGAACAGTTTTACAATGAAAGGAGGCTGAATTGGTTAATACAATATATTGCAATATTTCATAAAATTGCCTGCTCTAGACATTATTAAAATAAATGAAATGACAGTTACACTTTGAGATTTGAATGTCTTTCAGTGCCTATCCTCAGAAGCATCCTAACATTCCTCATTTTTCCAAGTCATAAATATAAAAGGATCATAATTCAATTAGCCCTTAGCCCCACATATGCAGTGACATAAAAAGATGTGCCCTCTTCACAATTTCTTATATATGTGTCACACTTGATATATAACTAGTCTCAAAAACTACTTTTTCTGCCAGGACAAAATCTTCCTTACCATAATCACCAACAAAGTAAAGAGCTGAACAGTGTATCCCTTTCCTTGTTAATCTTAATCAAAATGTCTATCACATTCCGCTCCCCAGTTATGCTGGCCCACAACCTGTCTGGGCTTGTATCATTCTAAAGAAAGCATGGTATATAGTTACTTATAAACAAAATTGAATTAAGTGGTATATATATATATATATATATATATATATATAAATAAAATATATATATACACCGATCAGCCATCATTTTAAAACCACCTGCCTACTAATATTGCTATGTCCCGTCGAGGTATGGACTCCACAAGATTTCTGAAGGTGTCCTGTGGTATTTGGCACCAAGACGTTAGTGGCTGATACTTTAAATGTTCTTTCCATCCCACAGATGCTTGATTGGATTTAGATTTAGGGTATTTGAAGGCTAAGTCATCACCTTGAACTCTTTGTCATGTTCCTCAAACCATTCTTGAACAATTTTTCAAATGTGGCAGCGTGCGTTATCTTACTAAAAGAAGCCACTGGCTGGTTATCAAAAATGGAGGGGACCCCACGTAATTTTTTACATTTTTTAAATAAATAATTGGGAAAAAACTACGTGGGGTCCCCCCCATTTTTCATAACCAGCCAAATACAACATAGCAGCAGCCCACTGTTTCTGGCCTTTCCCAGTCTAATGATACAAGCCTGTGGCCGCCCCAGTGCCCATCTTTTACTACAGATGTTTGGGTACTGGATTGTACCCGGCTCTTCCCGACAACCCTGGTGGTGGTGGGTACCGGGGGAATAATGGGGGTTAGTGTTAACCTTTTCACTGGCTAACATTAATCCCTGCCTTAGTAATGGACGCTGTCATTCAGACAGCAGCCATTACTAAGTCTGTAGTAATAAAGTTTAAAAAAATACAAGGACATAGAATTTTTTTGTTATTGAAATAAAAAAAACACCACACAATCCTCATTAACTATTTTATTGAGAATAAAAAAAATGCGGTCATTGAAGTAGTCCTCGAATCCAAAGCAGTCCAACAAGTGAACCTGTAAAAAAACACAAACACACAAAAAAAAGCAAAGCAATTGTTATCGTACCTTTCTTGGGTCCAGTGCTGGAGCCGCAATGTCAGCGAGCTGGGCCCTATATCTAAGCCTATCATGTGTGATACTGTCTGCTGAGCCACTGTATCTAATCATATCCATAGCTATAGGGTCAGAGTGATACAGATATACTGTCTCCTATATATATATTTATATATTTGCACAAATGCACACATATGCATACACGCACACCCATTTTTTTTGGGGGGGGGGTGGACATGTGTTAGTACAAGGATACTTACTGCTTTACTGCTGGGTCCTGTATCTACGTCTATCATGTGTAATACTGTCTACTGGGCCATGTATCTAAGGTATCTAAGCCTATCATGTGTGATACTGTCTGCTGAGACAAGGTGGGTAAGTAGGACTACCTACAAGGGACTGCATGGCACTGTCTACAAGAGGGATGTATGGCAGGGGGACTGTGTGTGGAATTATACAGCAGGGTTGTGACACTGTATAGAGGGGCATTGTGTGTGGCACTCTCTACAGGTGTCTTTCATCAGAGCGCCGAGACATAACTTTGCTTGAGGCCCCAGAAATGCCAAATTTGCCCTTTAGGGTTAGTAAAAAGATACTTACTGCTGGGGCCCTGTATCTAAGTCTAGCATGTGTGATACTCTCTGCTGGGGCCATGTATCTAAGCCTATCAGTCTTATAGATATTCTATCTCCAATATGTATGTTACAAAAAAATATTTCAGAGGGGATATATGTCTCTGGGCTTTTGCCCCTGATCTTTTAAGACCCTAGCAACGCCTCTGCCAAACACTAGACCTAACTTCAGGGAATAGCTAGTGTTTGGTGCCTTTACAGCTACCCATTCCCACCCCGCATCTCCTGCCCACACCACGCTGGGACTGCTGTTGTTTATGTTCGCACAAGAGGGTCCGGGTGTCGGCCGTTAAAAACGGCCATCTTGGTCCGTTTTTTGACGGCCGTTTTGCATCTGTTTTGTATCCATCCCGTGTCTGTGCTTCAGTTTTTTTAACGACCGATTGTGACCCAATTTGCATCAGTTTTCACTGTCTGTTATAAAAACGGATGTATTTCATGTGTAAATAATGCCACAGTGCCCCCTGTAGATAATGCCACAGTGCCTTCTGTATATAGTGCCACACTGCTCTCTGTATATAGTGCCACACATCCCCTGTAGACAATGCCACAGTGCCCGCTTTATATAGTGCCACAGTGCCCTCTGTATATAGTGCCACACTGTCTCTGTATATAGTGCCACACACCCCCTGTAGATAATGCCACACACCCCCTGTAGATAATGCCACAGAGCCCCCAGTAGATAGCGCCACCCACGCCCCCTGTATATAGCACCCCCCACCCCCTGTAGATAGTGCCACCCACTGCCCCTCCTGGAGGAGCCCCTGACGTCAATATCCATATATGGACAGGAAAGTCAGGGGCTCCCTCTAGGAGCAGAATCCCCGGCCAGAACGTCCACATTGCCCTGGCCAGGGATTCCTTCCAGGAGGAGCCCCTGATGTCACTGTCCATATATGGACAGTGACGTCAGGGGTTACCTCTAGGAACGGAATCTCCGGCCATAATGTCGGCAACGCTGTGGCCGGGGATTCCACACCTAAAGGGAGCTAGATATATATACAATGCATTTGGAACGTCTTTAGACCCTTTAAATTTTTCCACATTTTGTCATGTTGAGGCCCTGTGCTAAAATTTAACAAAAAGTTTTTCCCCATCATTCTGAACTCAATACCCCATAATGACAAAGTGAAAAATAGAATGTTAGTAATCTTTGCTAATTTATTGAAAAGGAAAAACTAAAATGTTGCATTGACATAAAAGTATTCACACCCTTTACTCAGTACTTAGTTGAAGCACCTTTGGCAGCGATAACAGCCGTTGTTTCTTCCTCATGGCTTGGTATTTGCTCTGATATGCATTGTCAGCTGTGAGACCTCATATAGATAGTGGTGGGTCTTTCCAAATCATGTCCAATCAAATGAATTTACCACAGGTGGACTCCAATTAAGGTGTAGAAACAGTTCAAACATGATCTAGAGAGATAGGAGGCCCCAGAGCTTAATATCAAGGTCTTATATCAAATTTTTGCTTATATATAAAAAAGGTCTCTACAAATATTCCGTATGACAAGGATAGAATACTCAGGCATATAACTGATAACAGAAGTGTTTAGTCCCTTTTTTAGTTGAAATAAACAAAGAGGGTGGTGCTTTTAACAGACAATAAATACATGAGGTATATAGTAAGAGCCTTAAAGAGGCTCTGTCACCAGATTTTGCAACCCCTATCTGCTATTGCAGCAGATAGGCGCTGCAATGTAAATTACAGTAACGTTTTTATTTTTAAAAAACGAGCATTTTTGGCCAAGTTATGACCATTTTTGTAGTTATGCAAATGAGGCTTGCAAAAGTCCAAGTGGGTGTGATTAAAAGTAAAAGTCCAAGTGGGCGTGTATTATGTGCGTACATCGGGGCGTTTTTAATACTTTTACTAGCTGGGCGTTCTGATGAGAAGTATCATCCACTTCTCTTCAGAACGCCCAGCTTCTGCCAGATCACGCTGTGACGTCACTCACAGGTCCTGCATCGTGTCAGACGAGCAAGGACACATCAGCACCAGAGGCTACAGTTGATTCTGCAGCAGCATCGGCGTTTGCAGGTAAGTAGCTACATCGACTTACCTGCTAATGCCGATGCTGCTGCAGAATCAACTGTAGCCTCTGGTGCCGATGTGTCCTCGCTCGTCTGACACGATGCAGGACCTGTGAGTGACGTCACAGCGTGATCTGGCAGAAGCTGGGCGTTCTGAAGAGAAGAGGATGTTACTTCTCTTCAGAACGCCCAGCTAGTAAAAGTATTAAAAACGCCCCGATGTACGCACATAATACACGCCCACTTGGACTTTTACTTTTAAACACACCCACTTGGACTTTTGCAAGCCTCATTTGCATAACTACAAAAATGGTCATAACTTGCTCGTTTTTAACAAATAAAAACGTTACTGTAATCTACATTGCAGCGCCTATCTGCTGCAATAGCAGATAGGGGTTGCAAAATCTGGTGACAGAGCCTCTTTAATGCTTTTTATGACAGGAAGTCCTTAATGTTAATTTCATAAATATTTAAATAATTACTAATGAGTCTAAAGTTTTCCTAAGTACTATACAAGGCCTGACTGCAGTCAAAGAGGTAAGAGATTGTGAGGTAAACGACAGAATAAAGGCTGCCTTTATTTTCTCAATGGATTGCATACACAAGCTGCAGAAAACGTCAGCAGGTCACAGAATCCTATGTCTACAGGGCATTTGCAGACTATAGGCAGATACAACAAATATAGCAAAACAGCAGAAGCTAATGTAGAATAACGGAGAAGGTGAAGAAAGTCATGGTCCCCACAACTTCAGAGTCAATTCAAGAAATATATGCGGAGTACTACACCAGCCAAACGATTTCTAAAGCCAAGGCACTTCGTGGTCCGTGTTCACACGGGAAGACTCCAAACTTGTTTGCTCATTCGGAGTAGATATAACAGGTGAATTAGATGATGGTTGTGAGCAAAGGATTGTGCTGAGGCCAGTGGTTTGTCCTCCAAGCACGGTCAGCAGTTAGGATGTAACACAACTATTCTAGGCCAAATAGAGTGTGATAGTGTAATATTGCCACACAATTCTAAGAAACAAAGGGTGATTTATTATACTCACAACCAGGGGCGTAACTAGGAAAGACTGGGCCCCATAGCAAACTTTTGACTGGGGCCCCCCCTCCCCTGGGTGTCACACAACCCCCCCCTTGTAGATAGTACCTTTTTTACAGCCCCCCTGTAGATAACGCCATACAGCCCCCCCGTAGATAGCGCCATACAGCCCTCTCTGTAGATAACGCCATACAGCCCCCCCCTGTAGATAACGCCATACAGTCCCCTTTGTAGATATCTACAGGGGGGGGGCTGTATGGCGTTATCTACAGGGTGGACTGTATGGCGCTATCTACAAGGGGGGCTGTATGGCGTCATCTACAGGAGGGGCTGTATGGCGTTATCTACAGGGGGGGGCTGTATGGCGTTATCTACAGGGGGGTCTGTATGGCGTTATCTACAGGGGGCTGTATGGCGTTATCTACAGGGGGGACTGTATGGCGCTATCTACAGGGGGGGCTGTATGGTGTTCCCTGCAGGGGGGGCTGTATGGAGTTCCCTACAGGGGGGTCTGTATGGCGTTATCTACAGGGGGCTGTATGGCGTTATCTACAGGGGGGACTGTATGGCGCTATCTACAGGGGGGGCTGTATGGTGTTCCCTGCAGGGGGGGCTGTATGGAGTTCCCTACAGGGGGGGCTGTATGGCGTTCCCTACAGGGGGGGCTGTATGGCGTTATCTACAGGGAAGTCTGTGTGGCGTTATCTACAGGGGGGCTGTATGGCGTTCCCTACAGGGGGGGCTGTATGGCGTTCCCTACAGGGGGGGGCTGTATGGCGTTCCCTACAGGGGGGGGCTGTATGGCGTTCCCTACAGGGGGGGGGCTGTATGGCGTTCCCTACAGGTGGGGCTGTATGGCGTTCCCTACAGGGGGGGCGCTGTATGGCGTACCCTACAGGGGGGGCTGTATAGCGTTATCTACCGGGGGGCTGTATCGCGTACCCTACAGGGGGGGGCTGTATGGCGTTACCTACAGGGGGGGCTGTATGGCGTTAGCTACAGGGGGGACTGTATGGCGTTATCTACAGTGGGGGCTGTATGGCGTTCTCTACAGGGGGGGCTGTATCGCGTACCCTACAGGGGGGACTGTATGGCGTTCTCTACGGGGGGGCTGTATGGTGTTCCCTACAGGGGGGGCTGTATGGCGTTCTCTACAGTGGGGGCTGTATGGCGTTATCTACAGGGGGGCTGTATGGCATTATCTACAGAGGGGGACTGTATGGCGTTATCTACAGTCTACGCCATACATTCCCCCCTGTAGATAACGCCATACAGCCCCCCCTGTAGGGTACCCCATACAGCCCCCCCTGTAGGGAACGCCATACAGCCCCCCCTGTAGGGAATGCCATACAGCCCCCCCCTGTAGGGAACGCCATACAGCCCCCACCCTGCAAGGAACGCCATACAGCCCCCCCCCACAGGGAACACCATACAGCCCCCCATGTAGGGAACGCCATACAGCCCCCCTGTAAGGAACGCCATACAGCCCCCCCTGTAGGGAACGCCATACAGCCCCCCAGAACGCCATACAGCCCCCCCCCTTGTAGGGAACGCCATACAGCGTCCCCAACCCCCCAAAAAAATGTGACCTACAGTGTGTGCTACAAATAACATGCATCCCCTATCCACAGGATAGGGGATACATGTGTGATCGCTGGCAGCGATAGGAAGAACGGGGGACTGAAATTCCCCTGAAGTTCTCCATGACTAACCTCGGACTTCCGGCGTCTGTGTCGGCAGCTCAATAAAAATTAAAGGAGCGCGGGTCACGCATGCGCACAAGCGCGACCGGCGCTCCATTCATTTCTACGGAGCTGCCGACACAGACCCCGGAAGTCCGAGGTTTGTGATGGAGAACTTCAGGTGACTTTCAGTCCCCCGTTCTCCCTATCGCTGCCAGCGATCACACATGTATCCCCTATCCTGTGGATAGGGGATACATGTCTTTTGTTTAATGGCAGAGCGGGGAGATACCTCCCTGCTCTGCCGTAGTGTTCAGTGGCGTCCCGCTGTAGCAGCCATAGCAGCTGCTAGCGGAGCATCCGGCCATGGTGGGGGCCCGTGCCCGCGGGCGACACGGGCCCCGTCATGCCGCGGGCCCCGTAGCAGCCGCTACGGCGGTAGTTACGCCACTGCTCACAACTGGTATGATAAAATAACACACGTATCTGTAAAATTTTGTGCACAGCACGCCAAAGTATGAACCTGGGTTTCGCCCAATTTCGGATTCTCTCGGGGCATATTAGGCGTGTTTTCCCAACAGTTTAAATAGCTGGATTTTAATGGGGCATTATTATTATAGTTCATTAATTGTTTTAATCAAAAGTTTTTTCTATATCAATTAGGAATAAACATTTCCATGTATTAAAAAAGTACACAACCACTACAAGGTCTTATTAAATACTCATTACTACAAAAGAATCCATACACACAGACTATAAATCCTGGAGAAGGCGGGCTGTATTCCGGAGTCCTGCAGTCCTGTTTGAGATTAGCAGGGTTGCCAACCACCAATTTATTTTTTTCTGGACAAGTTTGCCCAAAATCACGGACTAACAGAAATTTTCACGGACAGTTTTTGAAAATTGAGAATAATATGTTTCTCGAACTTAAAACATTAATATAACCAAGTTAGCTATGTTAATTGTGTCTTAGAAAGTGATAATAATTAAAAATTATAATAATAGGTTCAGGTCAACTGTGCATTTTTACTTTTTGTAATGTTCTGGTGCAGTTCAAGACTGCGGCTCTAAAACTTGCAGACAATACGTACTTAGCTCTAGGAAGATCGGTGAAATTTATAAAGAGAGTGCGACATGGATCACCGGAGATACAATTACATACTACATACACCGTGTTCCAAATTATTATGCACATTGGATTTAAGTGTCATAAACATTAAATTATTAGTTTTTCAATTAAACTCATGGATGGTATTGTGTCTTAGGGCTCTTTGGATCATTGTAATCAATCTCAAACACCTGTGATAATTAGTTTGCCAGGTCTGCCCAATCAAAGGAAAACTACTTAAGAAGGACGTTCCACATTATTAAGCAGGCCACAGGTTTCAAGCAATATGGGAAAGAAAAAGGATCTCTCTGCTACCGAAAAGCGTGAAATAGTGCAATACCTTGGACAAGGTATGAAAATATTGGATATTTCAAGAAAACTTAAGCCCGCGAACTGGAGTCCCGCGAACCTCAAGGTGTAGGATCCTCCAGAGGTTTGCAAGTGTGCATAAAGCTATTATTCGGCCACCCCTAAACAATGCTCACAAACAGAAACGGATGCAGTGGGCTCAGAAATACATGAAGACTAATTTTCAAACCGTGTTGTTTACTGATGAGTGCCGTGCAACCCTGGATGGTCCAGATGGATGGAGTAGTGGATGGTTGGTGAATGGCCACCATGTCCCAACAAGGCTGCGACGTCAGTAAGGAGGTGGCGGAGTCATGTTTTGGGCTGGAATCATGGGGAGAGAGCTGGTAGGCCCCTTTAGGGTCCCTGACGGTGTGAAAATGACCTCTGCAAAGTACGTAGAGTTTATGACTGACCACTTTCTTCCGTGGTACAAAAAGAAGAACCGTGCCTTCCGTATCAAAATTATCTTCATGCATGACAATGCACCATCTCATGCTGCAAATAATACCTCTGTCTCATTGGCTGCTAAGGGCATAAAAGGAGAGAAACTCACGGTGTGGCCCCCATGTTCCCCTGACCTCAACCCTATTGAGAACCTTTGGAGCATCCTCAAGCAAAATATCTATGAGGGTGGGAGGCAGTTCACATCAAAACAGAAGCTCTGGGAGGTTATTCTGACATCCTGCAAAGATATTCACGCAGAAACTGTCCAAATACTCACAAATTCAATGGATGCAAGAATTGTGAAGGTGATATCAAAGAAGGGGTCCTATGTTAACATGTAACTTGGCCTGTTAAGTTTTTTTTGATTGAAAGAGCTTTTGATTTCTGTAAATATGACCTCCTGATGCTGCAAATTCAACAAATTAGTTCTCTTTACACCTTTAAAATGTTTTGATCTCTGTTGTGCATAATAATTTGAAACAGTGCATTTTGAGTTTTTTACTTCTAAAAGAAAATCTGTTATCATTAGGAGATTTGTTCCATAAAATTTGCATTATACTCCAACGGTTGATGGCTTGAAGATTATACTGACTGTCATTTGCATCGACTATTTAGGAAAATCAGCGAAAAATAACATTTGCATAATAATTTGGAATGCGGTGTTTATATGCACTAAAAACACACACACTACATATGCACACACTGCACAAATACATACATATACTACATATTAACACACTACACACATACATACATACAAACTTACTGCCCACACACGGCATACATATATACTGCACGCATACATACTGCACAAACATACATACTCCACACACATACATACTGCACACATACATACATACATACTGCACACATACATACATACATACATACATACATACATACATACATACTGCACACACATACATACTGCACACACATACATACTGCATCTGTCTTCAGGAGACGCATCTCACACCCTCTGCTGTCCATTGCTTGAACCAATAATGGATTCAGTGTTCCGTCCTTTCCACACAGTTCTTATTCCAAAGGAGTTTCCATTTTAGTCCACAAATCTGATGTAGTTCTGAAAGACCAAGAGGGCAGGTCGCTATTCATACATGCATGGATAGAGGGTCAACCATTTGTATTGATTGGACTTTATCTTCCGCCACCGGCTTCCATGTCTGTACTTTATGACGCGGCAAAGTTTTCATCTCAGTTTCTCATGGCCAGCGTGCTATGTATGGGTGATTTTAACCTTCTACTGGACCCTTCTATTGACAAGTTTTACCCTGGAGCTTTACCTGGACATCTACCTGCATCCACTCCTTTGGCTGGATCCTTGAGAGAGATGGGCTGGATCGACATGTGGAGACAACGTTATCCCGACGACCGGGAGTTTACCTGCATTCCCCTGGGAGAAACTCATTATCTTGGATTGATTATATGTGCAGTAACTCCAAAGTGTATAGTATGATGGAACTGATTTCACATTTACCCCGTGCAATGTCAGATCACTCACCTATGCTGGTTAAGCTTACCCTCCGCCCTCATGTAAATAGGGGACCTAGAAAGATACATCCATTTTGTCTCACAGTGTTCGGTGAGCAGGATCACATTCCTGATCAACTAATGACGTTCTTTGAAGATAATCTCCCCTTTGATAACCACTCAGCCCTCTGGGACGCCCTGAAGGCATACTTACATGGATGTTTACAGTCCTCGATTTCCTATCATAAGAGATAGTCCTCTAAGGTGGAACAGCTACTAGCTACTGAGTGCACCACCCTGGAAGCTGCATTCATTGCGGATCCATCCCCCCTCAATCAGCAGAGCTGGTTACAGAAAGGTAGAGGATGTGTATATCTCCTTCATGAAAATACTAAACGTCGCACCTTTTTTCCTCAACAGAGATACTTCAAACATGGTAATCAATCCAGTAGTCTGTTGGCACATCTCATCCATAGTAACTCTGCTTCCCCTGCTATATTACGTATTAACACGGCCGAAGCAACTATGCTACATGATAACGTGCAAATTCTCACGTGTTTTTCAGACTTCTACAAGGAACTATATAGCTTTAAATTGTAGGTATCCCTTCAGAACATCAGGGATTACCTATCGGAAATAAATACCCCTAAATTGACGGACTCACAAAGAGAGTTTATGGATGCTCCTATTACTCTAACCGAATTGACAGACGCATTGTCCTCAATGGCAAAGGGCAAGTCATCTGGCCCTGATGGAATACCGCTTGAAGTGTACACCCAATACCAAGACCATCTCTTGCCTCAGTTACTTGGTGTTTTGAATACGTCTTTTGAAAAAGGGACTCTGCCTGCTTCATTCTATGATGCTACTATAATTGTGCTTCTGAAGCCTGATAAGTCACCATTGGACTGTGGCTCCTATAGATCGTATTCCCTGCTCAATACCGATTATAAATTACTGACGAAAGTGTTTGCGATCCGATTGAACTCGGTCATAGCTACTCTCATCCATCCTCATCAATCGGGATTCATACCTGGGAAATGTTCTGTACATCTCATAATTTGCGGAGAGTCCAGGCAGTGGCACAGATAGGGGAGCGGGGCAATAACAACTGGGCCTTGGCCTCCTTGGATGCCGCCAAAGCATTCGACTCCATTGAATGGCCTTATCTCTCTGGCGTTCTTACCAACTTTGGCTTTGGACCTGCCTTTGTGTCATGGACACAGTTCATTTATAAACATCCGAAAGCTAATGTAGCTTTGAATGGATTAACATCTGCTTCATTTGAGCTTGGTCGAGGAACGCGACAGGGATGCCCCCTGTCACCTCTGCTATTTGCTATGGCAATGGAACCACTGGCGATAATCATTAGATCGAATACAGAGGTGCAGGGTGTCTCACATACAGCAAGTGAAGATCGTATTGCTCTACATGCTGATGACATCATGGTTTTGTCTCAAGTGTACAGTCCTCCCTACCTAGGGCATTGCACCTTATTAATAACTTTGGAGACTATTCGGGACTTTGTATCAATTGGACAAAGTCGGCCTTATTGTTTCTTCACCCAGATGACTCCCAGCCTGTGGGTTCCACGATGGAGGGTCTTGCAGTTGTTGAACACTTTAAATATTTGGTAGTTCATATCACTAGGAGGGCAGCACTCTCCCTTCCACTCAATGTTCACCCTGTTCTGGCTATCTTCAGAGAGAAATTCAAGGTGTGGGCAGCTCTTCCATTGTCAGTCATGGGCCGAATCAATTTGATAAAGATGGTGGTACTACTGAAGAGTCTGTATATTCTGCAACATGTCTTCACTCCTATACCAAAATCCTTCTTCAAACAGTTGGACTCATTAATCATTTCCTTTATATGGGGACGGTCTAGAGCTAAACTGGCCATACAAAAATTGCAACGACCGAAAGAAATGGCTGGTATTGCTCTTCCAGATATTTACCTCTACTATTTAGCTGGCCAACTTAAATATTTGGGCTCCTGGACTCAAGCAAGTTGTCCCCCTGGTACTGAGGGAATATTACTGGAATACTCCGTACATGAATCCTTACGGCCTGCTTTGTTTAACCACGGAGTTCCGGGGACTTCTTTGTTGCCTATTTGTCGATCGGCCAGGGGAGTGTGGAAAGCGGCTATGGGTATCACAAGTTCATCTGACATTTATGCGGAAACTCCACTATGGCACAACGACATCTTGGGGTCCTTACACACCTATCCGGATGCCACGTATTGGATTACTGCGGGTATACTGGTGCTTAACAATGTATATGATAACAACGTCTTCTTATTCTTCGAACAAATGCAGGAAAGATTTCACATTCCGAGACAGTATTTCTTCAAATACTTACAATTGCGCCATCTACTTGCTACAAAGTTTCCGGAACCTCGCCAGCCCATCTCCTCATATCCTCTCATCGGGGTGGTCAGATCTCAGGGACCTAAGGGTCTGATCTCCACTATCTATGCCCACCTGCTTGACAAAAAGGCTTCGGCAACCCCGCTGCCAACCACTTCTAAATGGTCCCAACTGATCCCATCACTTACAGAAGAGAATATTGTGGAGCTATTGCAATCTCACTTACATGCGTCTCCGGCAGCCAACAACAAGCTCATCCAGCTATACTATATTCATCAGGCATACCTGACACCTTTACGATTATTTAAAATGAATTGTATCTCTGAACTTTCCTGCCCTAAATGCTCTTACGCTCCTGCAGACTTTTGGCATATGGCGTGGATGTGCCCTCACATCAAATACTATTGGGCAGAAGTTGTTGGATTCCTTAACTTGATATTACCTTCGCCTCTTGTGGGATCTCCAGAACTTTGTCTGTTTGGAATAATGGAGGAAGAACAGTGGCCATACTATACCAGAATCTTTATACAAGAGACTTTATTTTTGGCTCGTAAAGGCGTCTCAATGCGATGGATGGACAGGCGACCTCCTACAGTTACAGTTTGGAAAAACATGGTTAACTCTACTGTATCATATGAACGTGTCATCTTCAAACACAGAAATCGTCATGATAAATTTCATAAAATTTGGGACTTGTGGTGCAGATCTTCAGATACCACTTATTCTTCCAGGGAACTGGGACTGGTGGTAGATGCATTGGTGGGGGGTGTGGGACAATAGCTGCGGATCAGTCTGGTAGTAGTGGATGTCCCGGGCCTCTTACATAATTTACATACTTGTAAATGTCTTTTGTTGTGTATACTCAGATTGTTACTTTCTCTGTCTTTTGTACCTTGCTTACATAGTACTGTTTGTAAGTTGTGATCATATTGTAACTATATCTGAATTTATAGCACTTTTTTGTCTTACAACTTTTTGCACAATAAAATTACTTTTGTAAAAAGAATGTCTTTTTTCTGTCGCCATGTTCTGAGAACCATTACTTTTTAATTTTTTCATTGACGGAGCTGTGTAAGGGCTCGTTTTTTGTGAGACGAGCTATAGTTTTTATGTGTACTAGCTTTGGATACATGCGACTTTTTGATCACTTTTTATTCCAATTTTTGTAGGGCAAAGTGACCAAAAAAAAAGAAATTCTGGCAGTTTTTTAAGTTTTTTTATACGCCGTTCACCACGTGGAATAAATAACATCAACTTTTTATAATTTAGGCCGTTACAGACGCGGTGATACCAAATATATATGGTTTATTATTTTTTTTCAATAATAAAGGACTTGATAAGTGAAAAAGGGCGATTGTGCTTTATTTTATTATTTGAAACTTTATATTCCACCTTTTTTTCCCACTATTTTCCCACTTTTCTTTAGTCCCACTAAGGGACTTGAAGGTCCAACTGTCACATTTTTTTTATAATACATTGCACTACCTATGTAGTGCAATGTAGTAGATCTGTCAGTCATTCACCGACAGCAAGCCGATTAGGCTTCGCCTCCGGGCGGGGCCTAATCGGCTTCCATAATGGCAGAGCAGGATGCCAATGTTAGGCCTCTTGTTGCCATAGCAGCAGTCGGCAGCCCTGCGATTACATGGTAGGGCTACTAACATCTAAGATGTTGTGATTGATTTTGATTTGAGCTAGCTCCGGTTCCTGCCGTTACAGGTGGATGTCAGTAGTAACATACAGCTGACATCCACCACTGATAACGCCGGCTCATGCTCCTGAGCTGGCGCCATCTTGCCCGCGGCTACAGAAGCCTTTTAGGCCCTGCCTCCGGGCAGGGTCTGAAAGGCTTCCATACTAGGCATACCGGGAGGCTAGTGTTAGGCCTCCGGTTGCCTTTGCAGGCACCAGCACCCCGGCAATTTCATTGCTGGGGTGCCGATGAGCTGCAAACCCCTTAAATTCAGCGATCGCTTTTGACCACTGCATTTAAGGGGTTAATGGCAGGGATCAGAGCTAACCTTGGTCCCCGTCATTACCCCAGGGTGTCAGCTGTAACATACAGTCGACAGCTGGGGATGGTGGCACCGACTCAGCTTCTGAGCCAGTGTCCACCATTTGTCGTATGGATACGGCAAAATGCGGGAAGCACTAGCTCTCCATAATGTATTCATACGACAAATGTTGGGAAGCGGTCAAAGGGGTTTACTTTTATAACTAGATTGCACATGTTTATAATATGTTAATATACTTACCATTGAAATCTTGCTTCGGTTCTCAGCGCTGCCTGCTCCTTCCTGCTCATCACATGACCTCCGACGTCACATTTTGAGCCTCCACCACTGACGTGTTGTATACCTATAATAATAATAATATTAATCTTTATTATAGCGCCAACATATTACACAGCACTTTACAATTTAGAGGGACCATAAACAGACATTATCAGACATTACAAATTGACAAAGCTAATTTACAATTCAAACAAGAGGACTGAGAACTCTGCTTGCAAGAGCTTACAATCTATGAGGAAATAAGGGAGACACAAAGTGTAAAAGTATTTGTTAAGAACAATGGTCCAGCCATCTTTTATCCACATGGGGTGGAACACATAAAGCTGCATGAGCCGGTCACCAGCCAGTATCCATGTATGACGGACATGAAGTGCATTAGAGTGCAAGGAGTGTGAGGGAATCCTATTCTGATGACTAATGTGGCCAAGGAAAGAAGTCAGATTAGGGAATGTTATAAACCTGTCTAAAAAGATGTGTTTTCAGGGCACGTTTAAAACTGTGGATATTGGAAATTAATCTGATTGTCTGTGGTAGCGCATTCCAGAGGACTGGTGCAGCATGAGAAAAATCTTGGAGATGGGAGTGGGAAGTTTGGATTATGGAGGATTTTAATCTAAGGTCGTTGGCAGAACGTAGAGCGCGAATAGGCTGGTAGACAGAGATGAGGGAGGAGAGGTAAGGAGGTGCAGCACTGTGGAGAGCTTTGTAGGTAAGAGTAATAAGTTTGAACTTAATTCTGAAGGGGATGGGCAACCAGTAAAGTGACTGGC
This sequence comes from Rhinoderma darwinii, assembly GCF_050947455.1. Classification (NCBI taxonomy): domain Eukaryota; kingdom Metazoa; phylum Chordata; class Amphibia; order Anura; family Rhinodermatidae; genus Rhinoderma; species Rhinoderma darwinii. Next base: position 174,587,937 of record NC_134689.1, on the reverse strand, counting down.
ACAGGGTAGAGGCATTGATGTAGCAGTTGGTCAGAAAGATGAGCCTGTCTGCTGCACTGAGGATAGATTGGGGAGGGGAGAGTTTAGTGAGGAGAAGACCGACTAATAATGAGTGACAGTAGTCAAGACGAGACTAAATCAGAGCAACAATGAGAGTTTTGGCTGTGTCCTCAGTAAGAAAAGGGCGGATTCTGGAGATGTTTTTAAGGTGAAAATGACAGGAGCGTGTAAGTGGTTGAATGTGAGGAGTAAAGGTAAGATCGGAGTCAAAAATAACCCCGAGACAGATGGCGTGCTGCCTAGGAGTTATGGTAGTGCCACACACTGAGATGGAGACATCAGGTTTAGGTAGTTTAGTAGATGGTGGGAATACAAGGAGCTCAGTTTTAGAAAGATTCAGTTTCAGATAGAGAGAGGACATGATGTTAGAGACAGCGGACAGACAATCACTGGTGTTTTGTATTAGAGCAGGGGTGATGTCATGGGAAGAGGCATATACTTGGGTGTCATCAGCATAGAGATGGTACTGGAAGCCAAATCTGCTGTTAGTTTGTCCAATAGGGGCTGTGTAGAGAGAAAAGAGGAGCGGACCTAGGACTGATCCCTGAGAAAACCCGATAGCAAGGGGAAGAGGAGAAGAAGTAGAACCAGCAAATGACACACTGAATAAGCAGTTAGATAGGAGGAAAACCAAGAGAGAGCTGTGTCCTTGAGGCCAATACAGTGGAGAATGTTAAGTAGGAGTTTGTGGTCTACAGTATCAAAGGCTGCAGAGAGATCCAGAAGAATCAGGAGAGAGGATTTACCGTCCGATATAGCTGCCAAGATATCATTTGATACTTTAGTAAGGGCAGTCTCTGTTGAGTGTAGAGTGTGGAAACCAGATTGTAAGGGGTCTAGAATGGAGTTAGCAGAGAGATAGCGGATAAGGCGAGAGTAGACCAAGCATTCCAGGAGTTAGGAGATGAAGTGCAGATTAGAGACTGGTCAGTAGTTAGCAGCGCTGGATGGGTCAAGAGTTTTTTTTTTTTTTCAGTAATGGGTTTATAATGGCATGTTTAAAAGAGGAGGGAAAGATACCAGAAGAAAGAGAGAGGTTAAATATTTTAGTCAGCTGACTAGTGAGAGCCGGGGGGAGAGGGACTGGATGAGGTTCGAGGGGACAGGCTCACTAGGTCAGGTAGTAGGATGTAGGATGAGAAGAAGAGAGGAGCCTAGAGACTGCTTCTGTTATTGAGTCAAATGCTGAAAGTGAAGAGGGAGTGCGGGAGGGAAGGGGATCGATGTTACTAGGGGACTGCGAGATAATATCATCTCGGATGTTGTCAATTTTAACTTTAAAATAAGAGGCCAGGTCTTCAGCACTGAGATCTCTGATCGGTGTCTGCACTTTAGGACTGAGGATGGAGTGAAAAGTATCAAAGAGGTGTTTTGTATTATTAGATAGTGTGGAAATCAGAGGGGTGAAATATACTTTTTTGGCTCTGTGAAGGGTAGAGTTGTAAGATTTGAACATAAAATTGTACTGAGGAAATCTGCAGCCAAATGCGATTTTCTCCACAGACGTTCAGCACATCTCAAGCACCGCTGAAGAAAGCGGGATTGAGAAGTGTGCCAAGGTTGTCGTCATCTTTGTCGGGTGGTTCGGAGTTCAGGGGGGGCTGCTGCATCCAATGCATTTTTGAGAGTGTTATTGTAATGCTTGGAGGCCAGATTGGGACAGAAGAGGGAAGAGATAGGGGACAATGAGGACTGTAGACTGTCCATGAGTTGCTGAGTGTTAATGGCATGTAGATGTCTGTATGTCTGATACATAGGCATGACCTGAGGAGGCAGAGAATATTTGATAATAAAGGAGAGAAGGTTGTGGTCAGAGTGTGGGAGAGGAGAGTTAATAAAGTCAGAAACTGAGCAGACCCGGAAGAAGACCAGGTCAAGCGAATGCCCGTCTTCATGTGTAGAAGAGTTAGTAATTTGTGACAGACCTAGGGAGGAGGTTAAAGATAGAAACTGGGAGGCAGATGGGGAGATTGGGTTATTAATGGGGATGTTGAAGTCACCCATGATGAGAGTGGGTGTTTCAGAGGATAGAAATTGTGGAAGCTAGACAGCAAAATGATCCAGTAATTGGTGGGGTGAGACCGGGGGATGGTAGACAACTGCCACTCGGAGGGAGAAAGTGTAAAAGAGTCTGAGGATGTGGACTTCAAAGGAGGGAAGGGAAATCCTATGGTTCTGGTGCTGTATGGAAATCCTATGGTTCTGGTGTTGGTCCTGGTACTGGGGCTGTATATATGTACTGAGGTTTGTTCTGGTACTGTATAGATGTACTGGGCTTGGTTCTGGTGTTTATATATGTAATGAGCTTGGTTCTGGTGTTGTATATACACTACCGTTCAAAAGTTTAGGGCCACTTAGAAATTTCCTTATTTTTGAAAGAAAAGCACAGTTTTTTTCAATGAAGATAACATTAAATTAATCAAAAATACACTCTATACATTGTTAATGTGCTAAATGACTATTCTAGCTGCAAACGTCTGGTTTTTAATGCAATATCTACATAGGTGTATAGAGGCCCATTTCCAGCAACCATCACTCCAGTGTTCTAATGGTACATTGTGTTTACTAACTGTGTTAGAAGGCTAATGGATGATTAGAAAACACTTGAAAACCCTTGTGCAATTATGTTAGCACCGCTGTAAACACTTTTGCTGTTTAAAGGAGCTATAAAACTGACCTTCCTTTGAGCTAGTTGAGAATCTGGAGCATTACATTTGTGGGTTTGATTAAACTCTTAAAATGGCTAGAAAAAGAGAGCTTTCATGTGAAACTCGACAGTCTATTCTTGTTCTTAGAAATGAAGGCTATTCCATGCGAGAAATTGCAGAGAAACTGAAGATTTCCTACAACGGTGTGTACTCCCTTCAGAGGACAGCACAAACAGGCTCTAACCAGAGTAGAAAGAGAAGTGGGAGGCCCCGCTGCACAACTGAGCAACAAGACAAGTACATTAGAGTCTCTAGTTTGAGAAATAGACGCCTCACAGGTCCTCAACTGGCAGCTTCATTAAATAGTTCCCGCAAAACGCCAGTGTCAACGTCTACAGTGAAGAGGCAACTCCGGGATGCTGGCCTTCAGGGCAGAGTGGCAAAGAAAAAGCCATATCTGAGACTGGCTAATAAAAGGAAAAGATTAATATGGGCAAAAGCACACAGACATTGGACAGAGGAAGATTGGAAAAAAGTGTTACGAATCGAAGTTTGAGGTGTTTGGATCACACAGAAGAACATTTGTGAGACGCAGAACAACTGAAAAGATGCTGGAAGAGTGCCTGACGCCATCTGTCAAGCATGGTGGAGGTAATGTGATGGTCTGGGGTTGCTTTGGTGCTGGTAAAGTGGGAGATTTGTACAAGGTAAAAGGGATTTTGAATAAGGAAGGCTATCACTCCATTTTGCAACGCCATGCCATACCCAGTGGACAGCGCTTGATTGGAGCCAATTTCATCCTACAACAGGCCAATGACCCAAAGCACACCTCCAAATTATGCAAGAACTATTTAGGGAAGAAGCAGGAAGCTGGTATTCTATCTGTAATGGAGTGGCCACCGCAGTCACCAGATCTCAACCCCATAGAGCTGTTGTGGTAGCAGCTTGACCGTATGGTACGCAAAAAGATGTGCCCATGAAGCCAATCCAACTTGTGGGAGGGGCTTCTGGAAGCATGGGGTGAAATTTCTCCCGATTACCTCAGCAAATTGACAGCTAGAATGCCAAAGGTCTGCAATGCTGTAATTGCTGCAAATGGAGCATTCTTTGACGAAAGCAAAGTTTGATGGAGAAAATTATTATTTTAAATAAAAATCATTGTTTCTTACCTTGTCAATGTCTTGACTATATTTTCTAGTCATTTTGCAACTCATTTGATAAATATAAGTGTGAGTTTTCACGCAAAAACACAAAATTGTCTGGGTGACCCCAAACTTTTGAACGGTAGTGTATGTACTGATCTTGGTTCTGGTGCTGTATATATGTACTGAGGTTGGTTCTGGTGCTGTATTTATGTATGAGCTTTGTTCTGGTGCTGTAATTATGTAGGATATATTTATAATAACAAAATTGCAGGGTAGATGGAATTGTTTTGAATTCATTATATATTTGATGGGAACCTGTCCGGTACTTTTAACCCCTTGAACCGCCACTATGCACTAATACATGACCTGACAATTTTTCCAAACATTCCCCTGTATGTTTTTTTTCAGATGCAGCTAAATATATAAAATCAAGTTTTAAAACAGTGCACACTATATGCTAATTACTCATTAAAGAGTCATGGGGCTACACTGAAAAGTCACCTACAAACCCACCTTTCCATGCTTGATTGACATCCCCCTGGCTTTTATAAATCACTAATAGACCCCTCAGACTTTCTCAGATGTGCCATTGCCTTGTACTACTTGGGCATGCACTTTGTAGCGAGGTGTACTCTGCCCGGCTGCACCGCGCATGCCAGTACAAGGCAACGGCGCATCTGCAAGAGTTGGAGGAGGCTGCTAGTTATGTAGAACAGACAGGGGGATGTCAATCAAAATCTGGGGGGTGCCATTTACATTTTAGCCTCAGGCAGCAGAAAAGCTAGAATGGGCCCTGAGTGCTGCTCCTTATGTACACACATGGTAGCTTGTTCTGAGAAGTGAAATTAAACAAAAGGTGCCCTTTAAACAATTCTTTACCTACGTGCATACATGGTCCCCCTTATATTCAGTCAAACCCAGACATACATTACATTTCAAATGCATTATTATAATTCTTCATTGAATGCTTACGTCAGTTAACACCTGGTCTACTTCTCTGGTAGGAATATAATATCAATGTTCTTCTAGATATGTGGGAGTTTTACGGTAAGTTCACACTGAGTTTTTTTACAAGTTTTTTTGGCACGGAAACCGCGCCACAAAGCACGCCACAAAACTGCCAAAAATGCCTCCCATTAATTTCAATGGGAGGCGGAGGCGTTTTTTCCTACGGGCGGGAAAACCGGCTCGTGGGAGAAAGAAGGGACATGCCCTATCTTCGGGTGTTTACGCCTTTGACCTCCCATTGACCTCAATGGGAGGCAGAGAAAGCGTATTTCACTGCAATTTATGCCCGCGGCGCGCAATGGTCGCAAAAAACACCGCAAAAATCGGCGTGCAGGCAGAGGAAAATCTGCCTCAAACTTCCAAATGGAATTTTGAGGCAGATTTTCCTCCTGCAATAAACATCCGTGTGAAACCAGCCTTAGGCTATGTTCACACGGAGTATTTTGGGGGAGGAATATCTGCCTCAAAGTTCCAAACGGAATTTTGAGGCAGATATTCCTCTCCCAAAATACTCAGTGTGAACAGCAATTATCGCGCCGTTTTTCGCCCGCGGCCATTGAGCGCCGCGGGCATAAAACACGCTTTCTCCTGCCTCCCATTGAAGTCAATGGGAGGTCGGAGGCGGAAGCGCCCGAAGATAGGGCATGTCGCTTCTTTTTCCCGCGAGGCAGTTTTACTGCTCGCGGGAAAAAGACGCCGACGCCTCCCATTGAAATCAATGGGAGGCGTTCTCGGGCCGTTTCTGCCGAGTTTTGCGACGCGGTTTCCGCGTCAAAAAACTCGGCAAAGACCCCGTGTGAACATAGCCTTAGGGAGTTTTATTCACATACATAAGGAATGTTGCGATAAAGAGAAATAATTGTAAATGTGATAGCTTTATGTCTGGGTGTTCAGACAGGCTTCTTTTTGCGAGGTTACAGGAGAAACATTCAAAGATTACATATATTTCTGAAATAGAAGGGGGGGGGGGTTCATTCCATGTGGAATACAACATCCTGCTTGATAATTCACAATGTAATTTAATACAGAGAATATAAGCAAATTGATCATACATCACAACCTTTACTGTAATATGTATACATTGTATGCATTAATCTTGTGTGCATTTCCCTGTACTGTAAGTTGTATACATTTTATGCATTAATCATCTCAAGTGACATCAAGGGCCAGACAGGCCCACCAAGAGAAGCAAAGGTTCCTCCAATTGGCCAAGACTCTGACACAATAGGGGGCCCCACTATGGTCCAGCAGAAGGAAACCTCATTTAGAGCTAACTTTGGAACCAATAGGATCTATTAGATTTCATGATGGTCTATTTTTAAAAGCTGATACACAAATAACCCTTTAGACCAGGGGTCTCAAGCACACGGCCCCTAAGGCTGTCATCTGCGGCCCGTGGGACACAGAGCCACTAGTATCGGCCCTGCTTCGGTACTCTGTGAAATCCCTGACATCGCTGTCCATATATGGACAGTTTTATCAGGGTTTCCCCAGGGCGGAGTTCCGGGCAGAGCGCTAGCATAGGCTCTGCTCCAGGACTCTGTGGAATCCCTTGACATCGCTGTCCATGAATGGACTCGCGTTGTCTGGGGCTTCCCCAGAGCCTGAGTCTCGGGCAGAGCGCTAGTATAGGTTCTGCTCCGGGACGCTTTGGCATTCCCTGACATCACTGTCCATATATGGACAGTTTTGTCAAGGTCTTCCCCAGAGCAGAGTTTCGGGCAGAGCGCTAGTATCGACTCTGCTCCGGGACTATGTGGAATCCCCTGACATCGCTGTCCATGAATGGACATGCAATGTCTGGGGCTTCCCCAGAGCCTGAGTCCCAGGCAGAGCTCTAGCATAGGCTCTGCTCCGGGACTCTGTGGAAATCCCTGACATCGCTGTCCATTTATGGACAGTTTTGTCAGCGTCTTCCTTAGAGCGAAGTCTCGGGCAGAGCGCTAGAATAGGCTCTGCTCCGGGACTCTGTGGAATCCCCTGACATCACTGTCCACATATGGAAAGCGATGTCTAGGGCTTCCCCAGAGCTGGATAGTGATGTCAGGAGCACAGCTGGAGTCCCAGTCGGAGTGCTAGTAGCACTCTGCCCGGGACTCCAGCTCTAGGGTTGCCCCTGACATCTCTGTCCATATATGAACAGTGATGTCAGGAACAGAGCTGGAATCCCAGGCAGGGTGCTTCGGGACTCCAGCTCTGGGCAAGCCCCTGACATCACTGTCCATATATGGAAACTGATGTCAGTTGCTTCCCCAGAGTTCCGGAGCAGAGCCTATACTAGTGCTCCGCTTTGGGACACCGGCTTTGGGGTTGCCCCTGACATCACATTCCAGTCCAGGAGGATCCCATGACGTCACTGTGTATGAACAGTGACATTAGGGGCTCCTCCAGCAGAGGAATCCCTGGCCAAAGTGTCGGCAACGCTCTGGCTGGGGATTCCACTCCTAGAGGGAGCCCCAATGGAGCTATCTACTGGGGGTGTCTGTGGCACTATCCACAAGGGGTGTGTGTGGAATTATCTACAGAGGTCACTGTGGCAGCATCTACAGAGGGCACTGTGGCAGCATCTACAGAGGGCAATGTGCCAGCATCTACAGAGGGCACTGTGGCAGCATCTACAGAGGGCACTGTGGCAGCATCTACCGAGGGCACTGTGGCAGCATCTACAGAGGGCACTGTGGCAGCATCTACAGAGGGTACTGTGGCAGCATCTACAGAGGGCACTGTGGCAGTATCTATAGAGGGCTCTGTAGCACGATCTAAAAAGGGGCTGCCTAATTTTGACATTTGTGTGTCTGCCAAACGCTGCCAACTGAGCTGCCGGACTGCATTTAGCAACACTTAAACTGTAAAACTGGATTATTGAAATAAGCACGTGGAGAACTCTCGCAAATTTCTGGTAAGTTTAAACCTAGCGCTATTATTATAGTAATGTAGTATTGTTATAGTAGTTCAAATAACTAATTAATTGACAATAATTATGTAATGTATCAAATTTGAAAGTAATGCAGCCCGTCAACTTCACATTTTTTCTGTATGTGGCCCACTTACCCGGCCGAGTTTGAGACCCCTGCTTTAGACCTTACAGATGATTAAGGCTGTGTTCACATCAGCGTTGCTTTCAGTTGAGGGCTTCCGTCTGAGCTTTCCGTCTGGGGAACCCCTCAACGAAAAGGCAAACTGAAACCTTAGATTCCATTTCTATCACCAGTGATCTCCATGGTGACGGACACTTTGCTAATGGTTTCCATTTGTCACCGTTGTGAAAGGGTTCTGTTGTTTTGACGGAATCAATAGTGCAGTCGACTGAAATTAATAACATCTATTATCTTGTTACAATGTCACCTGTCAAGGGGTGGGATATATTAGGCAGCAAATGAACCGTCAGTTCAGCAGTGAAAATGGGCAAGTGCAAAGATTTTGGTAAGGGTATGTGCACACACACTAATTACGTCCGTAATTGACGGACGTATTTCGGCCGCAAGTCCCGGACCGAACACAGTGCAAGGAGCCGGGCTCCTAGCATCATACTTATGTACGATGCTAGGAGTCCCTGCCTTGCTGCAGGACAACTGTCCCGTAGTATAATCATGTTTACAGTACGGGACAGTTGTCCTGCAGCGAGGCAGGGACTTCTAGCATCGTACATAAGTATGATGCTAGGAGCCCAGCTCCTTGCACTGTGTACGGTCCGGGACTTGCGGCCGAAATACGTCCGTCAATTACGGACGTAATTAGTGTGTGTGCACATACCCTAACATTGACAAGGGCCCCATTGTGAGGGCTTGATGGTGAGGGTTTTGTGTTGTGTTCCCGGTATGCAGTGGTTAGTACAGTATCTACCAAAAGTGGTTCAAGGAAGGACAACTGGTGAACCCATGACAGAGTCACGGGCGCCCAAGGCTCATTAATGCACGTCAGGAGCGAAGACTAGTCCATCTGGTCCGATCCCACAAAATAGCTACTGTAGTACAAACTAGTCAAACACTTAACGCTGTCTAATAAAAAAAATGTGTCAGAACATACAGTGTATCTGTCACGGCGCGGGGTGTGGACCCACTGGGCCGTACCGCGTAGTGGGGTAGCAGCTGGCCAACAAGGTACAAAACAATGTCTATAGTTCAGAACGGGTACCCGAGGCAATGTAGACAGTAGTGGAAGCACGACTTGACTTTCACAGCAGGTGGCACCGTGGATGCAGCGGAAGACACGACTTGACTTTCACAGCAGGTGGCACCGTGGATGCAGCGGAAGACACGACTTGACTTTCTCAGTAGATACGATAGCACGGGATACAGGGTACAAGCAGCAGGAACGGGTAACACTGGTAACTAGGAAACACTGGGAGACCATTTGCAAGACAAACTTAGGTATACAACAATGCTCAGGTGAGGAACAAGTGGGCAGAGCCCCTTTTTATAGTCCAGCAGCCATTTGGGATAATTATTAGTTGGTGACGTGTACTGGCCCTTTAAGGCCGTGCACGCACGGGCGTGCGCGCCCAGCGCGAAACAGTCTGAGGACCCGGAAGTGAGTGCCGGCGTCTCCGTGGAGGGAGATGACGCAGAGATGACAGATGTCCATGGCCGGGGCTGTCAGAGGGTAAGTCTGAACGACGGCCCCCGACCATAGACGTTACAGTATCACAGCTTGCTGTGGATGGGGCTGCATAGACACAGACCAGTCAGAGTGCCCATGCTAACCTCTGTCCACTGCGGAGAGCACCTACAATGGGCACGTGAGCATCCAAACTAGACCATGGAGTAATGGAAGTAGGCCTGGTCTGATGAATCTTACATCGTGTGGATGGCTGGGTGCTTGTGCATTGCTTATCTGGGGAAGAGATGGCAGCACAATGTCCTATGGGAAGCAGGCAAGTTGGTGGTGGCAGTGTGATGCTCTGGGAAATGTTCTGCTGGAAAACCTTGGGTACTGGCATTTATGTGAATATTACTTTGACGCGTACCACCTACCTAAACATTGTTGTAGACCAAGTACCCCCTTGGCAACAATATTCCCACACTGCGAAAATTGTTCAGGAATGGTTTGAGTAACATGATAAAGAGTTCAAGGTGTTGAGCAAAGTATGTGTTGTATAAAGTCTGTAATTCAAGAGGCCTCACCTCTTAAATTACAAGATCTAAAAGATCTGCTGCTAATGTCTTGGTGCCAGATACCACAGGAATCCATCAGAGGTCTTGTGGGGTCCATGCCTCAACAGGCCAGAGATGTGTGGGGGCATGAAAGGGACCTACTCAATGTTAGGCAGCTAGTTTTAATGGTATGGCTGATCAGTGTAGATCTTATAGGGGATTGGCACTCAGAATATATTCCAATGGTGTGCCCAAGTAACTCTCTCTGTCGACATCACTTGACACATTATCCCTTTATTGAAAAATCACCTTGTGCAAAATTATTGCACTTTGACATCACTTTAATTACTCTTTTGTACAGTGACATTACTATGTGCATTATTCCTGTACTGTGAATACCCATAAATACCATACATACAAACACACGTCATTTCACACACACACACACACACACACACACACACACACACACACACACACACACACACACACACACACACACACACACACACACACACACACACACATATATATATTATACACTCACAGATAGACATGTATACTCATAGATACATTGGTCACTCAATGTGGTAGAGCTGCTAAGAATGTGATTCTGCTAGTTGGCACTCTGAGAGGAACATTCGAAAACAGGCAGCTGGTGGGTTGGCTGCATAATACTGACAGCTACAATGCCATTTCTATGCACATGGTTGAAGCTAGTGTGCACATTCAACCAAACTATACCAAACTACCCACTAACGTCTTTACAGAGCAGCATATCTGGGAACTGAGAGACTGAGCTACCTGCGAGTCTGGGCCTGGTTTGGAAGGAAAATGTGGGTTCTACACAGTGCTTTAGAGTGCTTTCTTGTAAGTTTGCCAGTGGGTATATAATTATTGCTGTATTCAAGCCCTATTCCTAAACTAAATATGAAGTTATTTTAACCTGCCTTCTAATTTTATACAATAGTTAATTTCCTTTTAATAAATAATTACAGATCTTCCTTGCCATGTGGTTTTAGTAAGTTGCACTAATGTCATTTTTGTCACATCTTAATTATAATACAGCTTGTCCTTAATTACCTAGTCTTATAATCTTGTTTTCCTTTTTACACACGGTTAGGTCATGGTGCTCTTCAATCAACAAGTGATTAAATAATGAATAGTAAATCAGTAGCTGCTAGTATATTAAGAAATACACTATATGGACAAAAGAATTGTCCTAATCATTGAGTTCAGTTGTGTCATTCCGTCCAATTTCCACAGGTGTATAAAAATCAAACATTTGTGACAGAATGGGTCATTCTAAAGAGTTCACTGAATTCCAGCATGTTACTGTAATAGGATATCAATATTGCAACAAGTCAGTTCTCGAAATTTCTTCCCTCCTAGATATTCCACAATCAACTGTGAATGGTGTTATTACAAAGAGGAAGCATTTAGAAACTACATCAACTTGTAAAGTTACAGAGTGGGGTCGCTGAGTGCTGAGGCGCATAGTGCATAAAAGCCACGCTCTGATAACTCAATAACTGCAAAGTTCTAAACCTTCTCTGGCATTAACAGCCACGCAAAAACTGTGCACCAGGAGCTTCATGGCTTGGGTTTCCATGGCTGAACAGCTGAATTCAAGTCTTACATCACCAAGAGTCAGATGGAGTGGTGTAAAAAACACCGCCACTGGACTCTGGAACAGTGAAAATGTGTTCTGTGGAGTGACAAATCACCTTCTCTACCTGGCAGTCTGATGGATGAGTCTTGGTTTAGCGAATGCCAGGAGAACATTACTTGCCTGACTGCATTGTGCCAACTCGAACGTTTGGTGGAGGAGGGATAATCCGATGGGGTTCTTTATTTCAGGGGTTGGCATTGGCCCCTTATTTCCAGTGAAGGGAAATCTTAATGCTTCAGCATACGAAGACATTTTGGACAATTGTATGCCTCCAACTTTGTGGGAACAGTTTTGTGAAGGCACTTTTATGTTGCAGGATGACTGTGCCCAAGTGCACAAAGCAAGGTCCATAAAGGCATGGTTGGGTGAGTTTTGTATGGAAGAACTTGACTGGCCCACACAGAGTTCTGACCTCAACCCCATCAAGAAGATTGCAAGCCTATTCCAACAACAGTATCTGTCCTCACAAATGCTCTTCAGGATGAATGGGCAAAAATTCCCACAGACACACTCCAAAATCATGTATAAAGCCTTCACAAAAGAGTGGAAGCTGTTTTAGCTCCAAAGGGGAAACCAACTCCATATTAATGCCTATCGATTTAGAATTGGGTCTTAAAACCTCCTGTAGGTGTAATGTGTCGGTGTCCCAATACTGTTGTCCATATAATGTATAATATACCACATTCAAAATAAAGGATGGAACTATTAAGACCGACGCTTTATACGCCAGTCTTAGGCCTTCCTCTCACAGCACAGATGTGTGTGTTTTTAAGTCAAAACCAGAAACGAAACGGCATCAAATCTGCACTGTGTTAACAAAGCATTAATATAAGGAAAGTTGGAGTAAAATGCGCCTAATTTATTAGGTTTGGGAACACCTCTTAACCGCTTAACGACCGGCGTATAGTGTTTCTACGTCGACCGTTAAGGGTAGTTCTTGTGAAGCGCTGCCTTTTCATGTCGGCGCTCCAGAAGAAGATTTCCTGCATCGGGCGGGGATCTCCTGAAGCGCGGGCTGTTGCTAACAGCCTCGGGCTTCAGGGCAATGATCGTAAACCACTAGCAGTGGCCTCCGATCATGTTTAACCCCTCAGATGTGGCGTTCAATAGCTCCCTCTCTCACCCCACCGACATCCCGATATGAAATTCCCGGGTGCGGATGGTTTCTATGTTAGCCTGAAGGCCTAACAAAGGCCCCCAGGTCTGCCTTTAGTAAATTAATGTTAGGCCATGCCAGAGGCACAGCCTAACAGATGCCCGTCAGTTTTACACTGACAGGCATAATATACTGCAATACAGAAGTATTTCAGTGTGTTATAAAAGCAATCAAAAGATCGCACAGTAAAGTCCCCTAGTGAGACTAAAAAAAGTTTAAAAAACGTTTCATAAAATTTGTAATAAATAAAAAAAGTCCCAAGTAAAAAAACACACCTTTTCCCCTTACAAAATGCTTTATTATGAAAAAAAGTGAAAAGTTCCACATATTTGGTATCACCGCATCCGTAACTACCTCAACTATAAAACAATTGCATTATTTAACACACATGGTGAACACCGAAAAAAACTAGAATAAAAAATAATGCCAGAATTGTTGTTTTCTGTTTATTCTGCCTTCAAAAAAAATTGATGAAAAGTTATCAAAATGTCACATTTACTCCAAAATGGTACCAATAAAAACTACAAGTTGTCCCGTAAATAAAAAGCCCTCATACAGCTATGTCAGCAGAAAAATAATAAAGTTATGGATCTTAAAATGTGGTAAAACATAAAAAAATCTATATAAATTTGGTATCACCGTAATTGTAACGACCTGCTGAATATAGTTATTATGTTATTTATACCACACGGCAAACAGCGTATATTTAAGACACAAAAAAGCGGTGAAATGTCTGTATTTTTTCCTATTACCCCAGCAAAAAAGTTAATAAAAGTTAATTAATAAATTATATTTACCACAAAATGGTGCTTTTAAAAAATACAACTTGTCCCACAAAAAAAACAAGTCCTTATACAGCTGTGTCGAAGCAAAAATAAAAAAAGTTATAGCTCTTTGAATCCGACGATGGAAAAACTTAAAAAATTGATTGGTCACTAAGGTTTAAAATACCTTCGGTATTAAGGGATTAATAAATGAGGCCCATCTCTGGCTGTCTGTGCTCCCGAAAGTGAAATCAAACAATATGATAGTGGTTTGGTCAGGGGTGTAACTAGGAAAGACTGGCAATAGCAATGTTTTGACTGGACCCCCCTCTTCTAGGTGCCACACACAGCCCCCCCTTGTAGATAGTGACCCCCGTAGATTGTGCCATACCCCCCCCCTGTAGATTCTGCCATACAGCCCCCCTGTAGATGGTGCCATACAGCCCCCCTGTAAATGGTGCCATACAGTCCCCCTTTAGACAGTGCTATACTGCACCCCTGTAGATAGCGTCACACCCCCTTGTAGATAGTGCCACCCTTCCCCCTGTAGATAGTGCCACCCTTCCTCCTGTAGTTAGTACTCCCTCTCCCCTGTAGATAGTGCCCCCTTGTAGATAGTGCCATACAGCCCCCTGTAGATAGTGCCATTCAGCCCACCTGTAGATAGTGCCCCCCACCTCCCCCTTGTCGATAGTGCCATACAGCCAATGCTGTATAATAGTGGCCCCACCTCCCCCTTGTAGATAGAGCCATACAACCCACTCTTGTAGATAGCCCCCCATCTCCCCCTTGTAGATAGCGCCCCACCTCCCCCTTGTAGATAGTGCCATACAGCCCTCATTGTAGATAGCTCCCCCACCTCCCTCTTGTATATAGCGCCCCCCACCTTCCCCTTGTAGATAGTGCCATACAGCCCTCCTTGTAGATAGTGCCCACCTCAGCCTTGTAGATAGTGCCATACACCTGAAGATATTGTCTCCCTTGTAGATAGTGCCATACAGCCCCCTGTAGATAGTGCGCCCACCTTCCCCTTGTAGATAGACATAAAAACCCACCTTGTAGATAGCGCCCCCCAAACAAAATAATTATACTCACATAGGCCCTGTTCCTGCGACGAACGGAGCTGCTCCATAGCATCCTCAACACTGATGGGATCCTTGCGTAGCCCAGCGTGATCCAGTAACGTCATCACGCCGTCCTGCGCAAGGATCCTGTCCCTGCGCCTGATAGGCTGCAGGCCGAATGTGGCCTGTACCCTAGTAAATGGCAGAGCAGGGAGATACCTCTCATGCTGCGGGCCCCATAGCAGCCGCTATGGCTGCTACGGCGGTAGTTACGCCACGGGGTTTGGTCAAGAACTGCATTAGTATTAACCAAATAAAACTACAACGAAACAACATTTGTGTAAGAAAAACTGCACATTATATGGCATGTATAAATTTCACTACATGAAAGAAGCTACGGCGAAACGGGCGTCGCGAGCGCGGCGGTGGTGTGTGACCGGTCCTGTCTGGGTTTCTTTTATATCCCGGCTCACCTGCATCTGCAGGTAATATATGCACCAGGTTTCTCTAAACTTACCATGTTCTGAGTGTTATATTTAAGATATTTATCTTCATGGCCTAGCATATCAACTGACTTACATTGTTACTTTGATTCATGTTATATCCTGTTGTACTGTGCTGGCTCTTTGTCTTGTTTGACTATATGTCTCAAATAACTGACTTAATACTGTATTCCATTGCGTACTGATTTCTGTATAGGACCTTGACACTGTCTATATCGTTGTTATGCCCATCGCACTTTTTCTTTCTCTGTTCTATTGTGAAGGCTACATATCGGATTTTATAACCTATATAAATATATTTCTTACTAGTTCATTATACTCAAGATACCACAATATTCACATAGTAAACCAAAAAAGGAAATCTTGATATCATGCAATTATATTTGTCAAAAATACAATTTTATTAAACAAATTTACAATTTATTACACATCAGTACAAAAAGTACAAAAATAACCCCCCTCCCAAGTATATACTATAGACTTTTAAAATATATTAAAAGAAAGCCAGGTGACTCCTAATATGATATCGTAGATCATGAGTGATACTCAATCTTCACAAAATGCATATAATCCTCAGGTGAAATATGAATTAAATACCATGTGTGTTATTACAATCGGAATAAGGGATCCAAAAAATTGCATAACTATTTAGGATAGTAATCCTATTTCAAAACAGTGTAAGAAAAAGATGAAAATACGATTGGTAACACACACTAATTTAAAGTTGATGGTGGTGATAGTTCAGCATACCTGAGGAGGACATGATAGGAGTGTGATAAGGCACCTGGACACCGAGCACCTCGACGCGCATTTCGCAACCTTCGTCAGGAAGTGTGATTGCTACTCTGACAGTTCCAGCCTAAATACCGTGTGAGAGAACCCTGATGACCAATGGTGCATCACGCACCACTCACGCCCACCGACGTCCCACCGTCAGCGTCATGACGAACACCACTGAATGCAAAGCATCAGCGATGTCCGTCATTATCCTGACTACTTCCGGTATGAGAGTGGTGAGTGCCGCAGCGCGCAAGCGCACCATGATCAAACATCATGATTGTATAAATGCATCATTGATAGCGTAATAGCAACCATATATCTACAAAAGATTACCAAACTAGCATTGACATGGACATTTTTAGATATTCAAATATATACCAATGCTCCAACACAGTGCAATCATCAGTATGCATAACTGGTTACATAATGCATATAACTAGATTGCAGACAATATTATCTTAACTGGATTTAAAACCATACAATAACAGTATACGAACAGATGATAATCACTGTGTGGATGATTTACTTGTGACAAAGAATGTATCACCATGTGCACATAAAAAAAAAAAAATATATATATATATATATATATATATATATATATATAAAAGATAATAATAATATAAAATAAGTAAGAAGTATGGAATATAGAGAAAAGAAAAAAGAGAAAAATATACAAGATACAACTTGGTCAAAAATAAGTAAATAATTACGTGAGAAAAATAAAAATATATTTTTTATTCTTTGTTTTTTATTTATTATTAATGTGCAAGAAATCATATGTATATATGTATATACACAGAAAGTGTAGTAATACACAATTGTATATACACAACATAATTGTGTTACGAAAATCAGCTATAAATAATATAGTCAATTCAAATTAATAACTAGTGTATGAAAAAAGATATATTTATATATAAAATATAAGTTAGTTTAATAGTGTGAAAGCATAAATATGCAGTAATTTCCTGGTGAGATTACGAATGCCGCAGCAAAAGCCACGAAAGTCCCACAAGGGGTGGACCCCCGGGATATCCACCAAGCGGAGGCCCTCCGCTCAGGAACACACACAGGGACCAACCCCACGTCAGACAGTCAAGCCATCACCGAAACAATCATATCCAAACCAAGAAGTAGTATACATACAAAAAAAATAAATATATATATATATATATATATATATAAAAGAAACATATAGAAAATATATATAAAATATATATATATTATATATAATATATAATAATCCATATTGTTGTGTTAAGTGAAAAATGTGCATCAAACAATACATACAAAAAATTATGGCTGTGTATAATCCAAACAAATAGCATACACATATACCCCTGTGAAATTAGTTCAAATATATTTACACAAATTACATAATCAATATACCTCATTAAAAATAGAATAATACATACAAAAAATTATTTAATAATATTATTTTATATTGTGTATAATAATAAATACCCACACATACGTACACATATTTTAGGCACAAGATCCAAGTTGATATTACAACTAGTTCATGTGTACAAGAACTACATGTATACACCATGTATATACATTCATAATTATAAAAATACAGATCATGACATTACAAGCACAATACATTATGAACAGATACAGCATAACATCATTAAGGTAAATACATATGAAAACCAAATGCCAATCCAATATGAAACTTAATGCATTAGTTGTTACAAATAACACAACGGGTATCAATCCTATCAAACAACAGGTACCGTACATAAATGAAATTGCATAACGACAGACTTATGGTATAGCTTAATGATACTGATTCTTCCATCGTCCACTTTATCTTCCATCGTGTAGTCACAGAGTTATATAGGTTAACGGTAGCTGACTTCATGACAGAATCAATCAAACGGGATCTAATCAGAGTAGCAAAAATATATCAATTAAAAAATATAAATATAACACAATACTTACAAGAAGGATGCAAAGCTTTGAGATTCGTTAAGGCCTTTAGGAGACATAGTATCCAAGATCACAATCCATTTAGTCTCCTTCCGCAAAAGGTCCCTAAAGATATCACCCCCACGATTCCCCTGGTAAATCCGATCAATCCCCTTAATTTTGAGCTGTCTCCAATTCCTGTCATGGTGGTCCCTGAAATGTCTAGCCAATGGCTTATTCCGATCACCAAAACCTTGATCAAATTCTCCACTGGTGATTCCCTTAATGTCCCGAATGTGCTCCATCACGCGCACTTTTAACTCCCTCGTGGTCATCCCCACATAGATTTTATTGCACGGACATTGCGCGTGATAGATCACATTCCGCACATTACAATTTATAAAGTGCACTATACTGAAGGACCGTCCAGGATCTGACCCCAAAAAGGAGTTAGTTCTCTCCATTATTGGGCAAGCACCACAAGATCCACAGGGCACATTGCCCCATCTAGGTCCCTTAGATCCGAATAGATATTTGTTCATAGGAGGGACATAATGGCTCCGAACCAACATATCCCTTAAATTCGGGCTTCGACGCGGTGTCATTGCTGGACTATCAGTCAATATCTTACCTAATCTTTTGTCCGTGAGCAATATGGACCAATGTTTCTCAAAGATATTACGGATAGAATTCCAATTTTTATTAAACCTGGATATAAATCTCACAGTGGTATCATTCAGTTGTTTTTTTGTTATTGTTTTGGGTTTCAAAAGGTCATTTCTTTTCAGGGTCCTTGCATACTCATATTCCCTTTGGACATGAATATTATCATAACCTCTTTTGAGGAATCTTTCAGTTAGGTCTTTGGATCTTTTCTCAAAACATCTGTCTGAGGAACAAATACGTCTTGCACGTATAAATTGTCCCCTGGGGATAGCTTTAATAATATGTTTTGGATGTGAGGAGTCAGCCTTCAAATAAGAGTTTACGGAGGTGTCTTTCCTAAATATATCGGTCACCACCCGACCATCTGGTTCAATCAGAATTTTGAGATCCAAAAATTCTATTTCCGTTTGACTATACTTACTGACAAGTTTGACATTCATGTCATTATCATTCAAATAGTCAAGAAATGATGTCAAGTGCCGCTCGCAGCCCTGCCATACAAACAAAATATCATCTATAAATCGCCTCCATGAAATAACGGAGGATTCATACGGGTTGTGGTCACCCAAAATCATTTGGCGTTCCCAAAAACCCATGAAAAGATTAGCGTATGATGGGGCGCAAGTGGCCCCCATGGCCGTGCCGCGACTCTGGAGATAATATTTGTCCTTGAAAACGAAAAAATTGTGACAGAGCACAAATTCCAGTAACTCAAGGACAAGTTCAGTGAGATCAGGTGCCAGATTCCAAGCCTGTAAAAAGAATTTACATGCTCGCAGGCCATGGTTGTGATGGATACAAGTATACAGGGACTCAACATCACTTGTGACTATATACATGTCATGTTCAAATTTCAAGCCTTCCAAAGATAGCAAAATATCCGTAGAATCACGGGTATAGGAAGGGAGAGTCTCAACATGGGGTCTAAGGTAATGGTCAAAAAATCTACACGAGGCTTCACATAGACTTCCTATCCCGGAAATGATTGGACGACCCGGGGGGCATTTGACATCCTTGTGAACCTTTGGCAAAAGATATAAGGTGGGAACCTTTGGCTCCTTCACCATCAATCCATTATACACATCCTTGGTAATGATTCCTTTGATGACAGCCCTATTCAGGACTGCTTCAAGTTTATTCTTAAATAAAGACGTAGGATTGTGATCAAGGATCCTATAAGTTTGAACATCATTCAATTGCCTTTTAGCCTCATGTTCATACATGTCACAAGGCCATGCTACAATATTACCCCCTTTGTCCGCAGGTTTAAATACAATATCATTCATATGTTTCAGATCATTCAAAGCCTTACGTTCACCTGGGCTTAAATTATCATTAAAGTTGTTTTTTAGGTCTCTCAATTCATTAGTAACCAACCGAACGAAAATATCAACCTGCGGACAAAGGGATAATGGTGGAAAAGTGGTAGATTTTTTATTTACACATACCGTTTAATTCACTCTTCAATCTCTCTTGGAGAATCTCTATTTCTGTTTCTACAGACTTCAGAGTTGCTACATCCAACCCAATCAATAACTCCAAGAAATTTCTAGAACACACTCTACACGTTTCTTCCCATTTTTGTTTAAAAGTCAAATCCTCAATTGGAAAAGAAGGGAAAATTTGGACCCTGAGGCCCCGTGGGATTAAATCCTTGGATAAGTAACTTTCGAGTGTGGCCTTGTTCCACCACACCTTTGTGTGCTTTTTCAACAGGTGTTTAAGTGATACCTTAACCCCTTCCCGCTCCTGGACGTACTATTAGGTCATGGTAGCTGTATCGTTCGCACTCCATGACCTAATAGTACGTCTCGGGAGTAACGGCCGTTTCGGCCGTCCTCCCGACACATACAGGAGCAGTGACAGCTGCTGTCTCTACAGCAGCTGTCACAGCTCCTACAGTGGGGACCGATTGCTGTGTCCCCGCTGATTAACCCCTTAAAAGCCGCGTTCAATAGAGATCGCGGCTTTTTAGGGGTTAAGCTGCCATCGCCGGCCTATGGCAACCGGACACCAAACTATGGCAACCGGACACCAAACAATGGCGCCCGGCTATGCTTGCTGTCAGTGAGTAGCTGACAGCTCTAATACACTGCACTACGCATGTAGTGCAGTGTATTAGAATAGCGATCAGGGCCTCCTGCCCTCAAGTCCCCTAGTGGGACAAAGTAATAAAGTAAAAAAAAGATGTGTAAAAATAAGAAAATAAAAGTTTTAAAAGTATTAAAAGTAAAAATCCCCCTTTTTACCTTATCAGTTCTTTATTATTAATAAAAATATATAAACAAACAAACAAATAAACTATACATAATTGTATCGCCGCGTCCGTAACGGCCTGAACTACAAAACTATTTCGTTATTTATCCCGCACGGTGAACGCCGTAAAACAAAATAATAATAAACCGTACCACAATCACAATTGTTTGGTCACTTCACCTCCCAAAAAATGGAATAAAAAGAGATCAAAAAGTCGCATGTGCCTAAAAATGGTAATGATCGAAACTACAGTTCGTTACGCAAAAAATAAGTCCTCACACGGCTTTATTGATGGAAAAATAAAAAAGTTCTGGCTCTTAGAATAAGGTAACACAAAAAGTGAATGATTTTTTACAAAACGTATTTTATTGTGCAAACGCCATAAGACATAAAAAAAACTATAAACATATGGTATCGCCATAATCGTATCGCCCCGCAGATTAAAGTGAATATGTCATTTATAGCGCACGGTGAACGCTATAAAAAAAATTGAATAAAAAAACAATAGTAGAATTGCTGTTTTTTAGTCACCACGCCACCTAAAAATAGAATAAAAACTGATCAAAAAGCCGCATGTACCCCAAGAAAACTACAATGAATTCCTCAAGGGGTCTAGTTTCCAAAATGGGGTCACTTTTGGGGGGTTTCCACTGTTTTGGCACCACAAGACCTCTTCAAACCGGACATGGTGCCTAATAAAAAAGAGGCCTCAAAATCCACTAAGTGCTCCTTTGCTTCAGAGGCCGGGGCTTCAGTCCATTACCGCACTAGGGCCACATGTGGGATATTTCTCAAAACTGCAGAATCTGGGCAATACGTATTAAGTTGCGTTTCTCTGATAAAAGCTTTTGTGTTATAAAAAAAATGGTATAAAAAGGATTTTCTGACAA
Organism: Rhinoderma darwinii; assembly: GCF_050947455.1. Taxonomy (NCBI): domain Eukaryota; kingdom Metazoa; phylum Chordata; class Amphibia; order Anura; family Rhinodermatidae; genus Rhinoderma; species Rhinoderma darwinii. The sequence goes on along the minus strand of NC_134689.1, from coordinate 174,566,315 downwards.
AAAAAATAATTTAAATTTCACCTCTACTTTGCTCTAAATTTCTGTGAAACACCTAAAGCATTCATAAACGTTCTAAATGCTGTTGTGAATACTTTGAGGGGTCTAGTTTCTAAAATGGGGTGTTTGATAGGGGTTTCTAATATATGGGCCCCTCAAAGCAACTTCAGAACTGAACTGAAACCTAAAAAAAATAAAATAAATTAGGCAATACTTCGCTTCTTACATTATACTGATAATGAGCCGTGATCACCCCGAGATGGCCAAAGTTTTGACCGTTTGTATAAACGGAGACCCCTATTAGACCGTTTCAGTGTCTGGTTTTCCCAAGCATACACCACCGAGAATTGTGTTTCTATTGATGAGTCCTTGGTACGTTTTAGAGAGAGAGGGTTCAATTCCGCGAGTACCTGCCGGGTAAGAGGGCAAGGTATGGCGTGAAGATGTATAAGCTGTGTGAGAGTGCATCAGGGTATACCTACAGATTTAGGATATATGAAGGGAAGGACAGCAGTATTCAGCCCCCAGAATGCCCCCCCTTACTGGGAGTTAATGCAAAAATTGTGTGGGATTTGGTGCACCCACTGCTGGACCAGGGTTACCGCCTCTACCTGGATAATTTTTATACCAGCGTCCCACTCTTCAACTGCCTCGCTTCCAGAAGTCCTGCGGCATGCGGCACTGCTAGAAGAAATATGAGAGGCCTCCCTAAGACTCTGCTTGGGCAAACAAGAAGGGGTGAGAGCAGGGCACATTCTAGCAGCAACATATTGTGTGTCAAGTACAAGACAAGAGAGATGCCACACCAGTACCCATGTACCAGTACGAGGTACCAGTACAGAGACCCCCAAACCAGACTGCATCCTGGACTACAATAGATACATGGGAGGGGTGGACTTGTCAGATCAAGCCCTGAAGCCCTACAGCGCCATGCGGTGTGGTATAAGAACCTGCCCGTGCACGTCATACAGATGGCATTGTACAATGTGTATGTGTTATGTCGATGTACAGGCCAGACGGGAACTTTCCTGGAATTTCAAGAGGTGATTATCTGGAACCTAATCTTTAGGGACCAAGAAGGGGGGGGCACCCAGTACTTCTGGAAGCGAGGCCACACGCATCGTGCCAGGGCAACACTTTCCAGGAGAAGTTCCACAAACTGGCAAGAAGGGAAAAAGTCAAAAGAGGTGCAGAGTCTGCTATAAGAGGGGGATAAGGAAGGACACAATATATCAATGTGACACGCGTCCCGAAAAACCAGAGCTCTGTATGAAAGAGCGTTTTAAAATTTATCATACATCCCTTGGTTTATAATTTACCCCAATTTTACTTACCCTGATGTACTCCGCACAGCTTATCCCCGCTCGTTTTTCCCCTCTGGGCCCCGCTGTGTGCCCAGGCAGCTGATAACACCCACATGTACGGTATTGCCGTACCCAGGAGAACCCACATTACAGTTTATGGGGTGTATATCTCCGGTCAAAATGCTCACTACACCTCTAGATAAATGCCTTAAAGGTGTAGTTTTTAAAACAGGGTCACTTCTTGCGTGTTTCAACTGTACTGGTACCTCAGGGGCTTCTGCATACATGACTTCGCACCAGAAAATCCCCAGTAGGCCAAATGGTGGTCCTTTCCTTCTGAGCCCTCCCATGGCCCCAAACGGCAGTTTATCACCACAAATGGGGTATTGCCGCACTCAGGACAAATTGGGCAACAAAATTGAGTATTTTATTTCTTGTGAAAATAAGAAATTTTGAGCTAAAACTACATATTATTGGAAAAAATTTATTTTGTTTTAATTCCCAGCCCAATTCAAATAAGTTCTGTGAAAAAACTATGGGGTCAAAATGGTCACAACACCCATAAATGAATTCCTTCAGGGATGTAGTTTCCAAAATGGGGTCACTTCTGGTGGGTTTTCATTGCTTTGATACCTCTGGGGCTCTGCAAATGCGACATGGCACCCGAAAACCAAACCAGCAAAATCTGCACTCCAAAGAACACACAGCGCTCCTTCCCTTCTGAGGCCTCCCATGGGCCCAAACAGCAGTTTATCGCCACAAATGGGGTATTGCTGCACTCAGGAGAAATTGTGCAACAAAATGGGTATTTTGTTCCCTGTGAAAATAAGAAATTTTGATTAAAAAAATGACATCTTATTAGAAAAAATGAAATTTGTTTCATTTCACAGCCCAATTCAAATAGGTGTTGTGAAAAAACTGTGCGGTCAAAATTGTAACAAAAACCATATTTGAATTCCTTGAGGGGTGTAGTTTCCAAAATGGGGTCACTTCTGGTGGGTTTCCATTGCTTTGATACCTCTGGGGCTCTGCAAATGCGACATGGCACCCGAAAATCAATCCAGCAAAATCTGGACTCCAACAAACACATAGCGCTCCTTTCCTTCTGAGCCCTCCCATGGGCCCAAACAGCAGTTTATCACCACAAATGGAGTATTGCCACACTAAGGACAAATTGGGCAACAAAATGGGGTATTTTCTTCTTTGTGAAAATAAGAAATTTTGATCACAAATGACATTTTATTGGAAAAAAATGACATTTTTTAAATTTCACAGCCCAATTTAAATAGGTGCTGTGAAAAAACTGTGCGGTCAAAATGGTAACAACAACCATAAATGAATTCCTTGAGGGGTGTAGTTTCCAAAATGGGGTCACTATTTGGGGATTCCTACTCTTTTGGCACCTCAACACCTTTTCAAACCTGGCATGCTGCCTAAAATATACTCTAATAAAAAAGAGGCCTCAAATGCACTAGGTGCTTCTTTGCTTCTAGGGCTTGTGTTTTAGTCCACGAGCGCAGTAGAGCCACATGTGGGACATTTCTAAAAACTGCAGAATCTGGACAATACATATTTAGTAGTGTTTCTCTGGTAAAACCTTCTGTGTTACAGAAAAAAAATTGAATAAAATTGAAATTCAGCAAGAAAAATGAAATTTGCAAATTTCACCTCCACTTTGCTTTAATTCCTGTGAAATGCTTGAAGGGTTAAAAAACTTTCTAAATTCTGTTTTCAATACTTTGAGGGGTCTAGTTTTTAAAATGGGGTGTTTTATCAGGGTTTCTAATACATAGGCCCCTCAGAGCCACTTCAGAACTGAAGAGGTACCTTAAAAAAAGGGCTTTTGACATTTTCTTAAAAATATGAGAAATTGCTGTTTATGTTCTAAGCCTTGTAACGTCCAAGAAAAATAAAAGAATGTTCAAAAAACGATGCCAATCTAAAGTAGACATATGGGAAATGTGAACTAGTAACTATTTTGGGTGGTATAATCGTCTGTTTTACAAGCAGATGCGTTTAAATTCTGAAAAATGCTATTTTTTCAAATTTTTCTCTAAATTTTGCAATTTTTCACCAATAAACACTGAATATATCGACCAAATTTTACCACGAACATGAAGCCCAATGTGTCACGAGAAAACAATCTCAGAATCGCTTGGATAGGTTTAAGCATTCTGATGTTATTACCACATAAAGTTAAATATGTCAGATTTGAAAAATGGGCTCTGAGCCTTAAGGCCAAAACTAGGCTGCGTCCTTAAGGGGTTAATCTCCTTCACATCGCCATTTGCATCCTCATGGGTTAAATTAGTACTATCAAAAATGGTTACCAGTTGTGTGACCCAAGCCTGGTCACGTACTTTATAATCCATATATAGTTTTTCTGCTCAGAAATATACAACAACAAAAACGTATTATAACCTATATAAATATATTTCTTACTAGTTCATTATACTCAAGATACCGCAATATTCACATAGTAAACCAAAAAAGGAAATCTTGATATCATGCAATTATATTTGTCAAAAACACAATTTTATTAAACAAATTTACAATTTATTACACATCAGTACAAAAAGTACAAAAATAACCCCCCTCCCAAGTATATACTATAGACGTTTAAAATATATTAAAAGAAAGCCAGGTGACTCCTAATATGATATCGTAGATCATGAGTGATACTCAATCTTCACAAAATGCATATAATCCTCAGGTGAAATATGAATTAAATACCATGTGTGTTATTACAATCGGAATAAGGGATCCAAAAAATGGCATAACCATTTAGGATAGTAATCCTATTTCAAAACAGTGTAAGAAAAAGATGAAAATATGATTGGTAACACACACTAATTTAAAGTTGATGGTGGTGATAGTTCAGCATACCTGAGGAGGACATGATAGGAGTGTGATAAGGCACCTGGACACCGAGCACCTCGACGCGCGTTTCGCAACCTTCGTCAGGAGGTGTGATTGCTACTCTGACAGTTCCAGCCTAAATACCGTGTGACGAAGGTTGCGAAACGCGCGTCGAGGTGCTCGGTGTCCAGGTGCCTTATCACACTCCTATCATGTCCTCCTCAGGTATGCTGAACTATCACCACCATCAACTTTAAATTAGTGTGTGTTACCAATCGTATTTTCATCTTTTTCTTACACTGTTTTGAAATAGGATTACTATCCTAAATGGTTATGCCATTTTTTGGATCCCTTATTCCGATTGTAATAACACACATGGTATTTAATTCATATTTCACCTGAGGATTATATGCATTTTGTGAAGATTGAGTATCACTCATGATCTACGATATCATATTAGGAGTCACCTGGCTTTCTTTTAATATATTTTAAACGTCTATAGTATATACTTGGGAGGGGGGTTATTTTTGTACTTTTTGTACTGATGTGTAATAAATTGTAAATTTGTTTAATAAAATTGTATTTTTGACAAATATAATTGCATGATATCAAGATTACATATCGGATTTTACCTATTTGTACATGTTTGTATATTTTAATTGGATCAATTAATAAAATACTTACTTTTTATTGATCATTGAAGGTCATGTCTTGTCCTCAATAGGTTCTAGATATTTCCCTCTGACAATAAGAGCACTCCCATAGTGCCCCCTCAAAACCTCAGTGCCACCCATAGTGCCCTGTAAAAATATTGGTTCCATGCATACTGCCTCCTGATAATAAGGTGTTGCCCATAGTACTTCATGAAAACCTCAGTGCCACCAATCGTGCCCCTTAAAAATAAATGTGCCACACATATTGCCCTTTATAATAAGAGTGCTGCCCATAGTGCCCCATGAAAAACAAATCAGACATATAGTACCCCTGACACACATAAGGTGGAAAATAATTTTGCAGCTGATCCCCACAGTTAATAATACTCACAAGTCCTTGTTTCCATGCTGTCTACTACGGATGAAGAGCAGGCCTAGCGCCTTTTGGCCAGGTTCCTCTGGAACGCAAATGCCGAGGTGACGTTATTGTGACGCCTATGTTACACAGAAGAGCTCCCTTGTACCTGTCAGCATACTCAATTTTATCCATGTCCTAAAGATGTGGATACAATTGAATGCGGCATCCCTGTTCTCCTTGGTTCTGTTGTTTTAACAACTGGTTCAGGTGAACCGGCTGATTTGCACCCCTGGTTTGGCACTCTACTAAGCAACATAAAAATAAAAGAAAAAATAAATAGCCAGAAGATTCAAGCACAAATAATATATTATACTGTGAGTATCATCAGGTACTGCACAATTTATCAAACAAAGCAAACATTCTGAAATTATATCAGCCAATAGACAAAACTACAGGAGATCTATTTACCGTATGAGAAAATTGATTGTCACTGTGAGTTTTTTTTTGTTGCAGGTTTCATTTTTTCCATGTAGAATGAATGATCTATTTGTATTTCTTACTTAATTTTGTGTGCTATTACATATGATTATGACCCTCCCTGAATTGTGAAATTCCAGCTAATTTAACAACCTCAAAGCATACAAATAAATGTAACCAAATTTTGTCTTCCATTTATAAATATGCAACCGATTTTTAAAAATATGCATCAATAACAAGTAAACAGCAACACAAAATACCTAAATAACTACATTACAAATATATGTTTACTGTCTGAAAATTATAGCCAAAATGTGAAGATACTTAAAACAGCTCTTACAGCAAATGTTCAGTTGAGGTCTTAAAATTATACATAATGATGAATGGGAAATGTTTGACTGCTACTTATTTTCAATGTCTTTTGTTGAACTTATTTTTAGCTCTGTTCCATTAGGAAAGAGGTATAATCAGTGACTCCAACTTAAAGTCTTTTTATCGGCCGTTAAAACTAGCTCCGATCGATGATACAAAACAATGATCGGCACTCGTTTGCTCCATTCACAAGGAGCAATCATCGGTAATGTATGGGGACAAACAATTGTTACTACAATGGTTCCTCTCCATGCATTTGTGTCATGTCAGCAGAGCATCTGACTGTGAACACAGGGAGATGTGCTGCTAACCAGCGACCATTTTTTGGTTTGCTTAAAAGATGTGATCAGCCAATGAATAAGCGTTTGCTCGTTCATCGGCTGATCTTTGACCTGTTTACACTGGACAATGATCGGAAAAGAACCTTCGTACGAGCGCTCAATGAGGTACTGCCGTTTATGATAGTCTGAAAATCAGCTCATGTGTCTGATATTGCAGCTCGGGCCCATTCTAATGTATGGGGCTTAGCTCCTATATCACTTATAGCCTAAGAACAAAACTGGTGCTGTTTCTAGAAAAAAACAGCCATGTTTTTCTAATCTCATACAACCCGTTTAAAGGGGTGTAATGGCGGAGTAGGGAGACAGACAGGTGAGCCCTAATCTACCCGCCACTCAGTCCCTGCCTACTTGCAACGGCCCGTCCTAGGCGACGGCGGACAACTGGGCGACGGTCCCTACGCTCACTAAGTGCATGACAGACAAACAGACAAGGGTACACAGAAGCTAAGGGAAATGGGGCTGTTGCCCACGTCAAACCCGTGAGCAACAAGAATAGTTGAGCCGAGTCAAACCAGGAGTGGACGAGGTACAAAACGCAGAGCAGGAGAATAGTGAACGAGCCGAGTCAAACCAGGAGTGGACGAGGTACAAAACGCAGAGCAGGAGAATAGTCAGTCAAGCCAGGGTCAATATGAAGCAGAAGACAAGTAGTAAGCAGCAGCAGCAGAGCCAGGAAACAGACTGAAAGAATCACAGGCAAAGGAGGAGCAGGAAGTGAAGGTATAAATAGACAGAGGGCGGGAGGTAGCTCCGTCTGGCCAGGCTGTGATAGGCTCTCCCACTCCTCAGCCTCCCAGGCTGATTGGTGGAAGAAGGGGACACTCGACAAGACTTAGGAGCAGGTACAGAGTGAGTAACCACGGGTGTCGACACAGAAGCTGTGTCTGGCAGATCCTTTACAGTACCCCCCCTTTTATGAGGGGCCATTGGACCCTTTCTAGGTGGACCTGGCTTATAGGGGAACCGAAGATGGAACCTCCTGAGCAATACTGCAGCGTGAACATCCCGGGCGGGTACCCAAGTCCTCTCCTCAGGCCCGTATCCTCTCCAATGGACCAGGTACTGGAGAGAGCCTTGGACCATCCTGCTGTCCACCATCTTGGCCATCTCGAATTCTACCCCTTCAGGGGTGAGAACAGGCCCCGGAGGTTTCCTCGAGGGAGCCAAGGACGGGGAGCAGCGTTTCAGGAGGGAGGCATGAAACACGTCGTGTATTCGAAAAGACGGGGTAACTCCAGTCGGAAGGAGACAGGGTTAAGGACTTCAATGACCTTGTACGGCCCTATATACCTGGGAGCAAATTTTTGGGACGGGACTTTAAGGCGCAAACTTCTTGAAGACAGCCACACCAGATCCCCGATCGGAAACAAGGGGTTAGCAGAACGTCTTCTATCTGCCTGGGTCTTTTGTATGCTCTGGGACACCTCTAGGTTCTTCTGAACCTGGGCCCAGACTGTGCACAGTTCCCGATGAACGACATCTACCTCAGGATTGTTGGAACCACCAGGTGAAACGGAGGAGAACCGTGGATTGAACCCAAAATTACAGAAAAAGGGGAGACCCCTGACGAGTTACTGACCCAGTTATTAAGGGAAAATTCAGCGAGGGAAAAGAAGGAGACCCAATCATATTGACAGTCAGAGATAAAACACCTTAAATATTGTTCTAGAGACTGATTAGTCCTCTCAGTTTGGTCATTAGTTTCAGGATGGAAGGCCGAGGAGAAGGACAGATCAATCTCCAACTTTTTACAGAAGGCTCTCCAAAACAATGAAACAAATTGTACCCCTCTGTCAGAAACAATATTGACAGGAACCCCATGGAGACGCAGGATGTGTTTGATAAACAAGGTAGCTAACGTCTTAGCATTGGGTAGTTTCTTGAGGGGCACAAAGTGGCACATCTTACTGAAGTGGTCTACTACAACCCACACCACCGACTTGCCTTGAGATGGAGGCAAATCGGTGATAAAATCCATGGAGATATGGGTCCAAGGTCTCTGGGGAATGGGCAAAGAACATAGTAAGCCCGCTGGTCGGGACCTGGGAGTCTAGGACCTAGCATAAATTTCACAAGCGGCGACGTAGGCCTTAACGTCTTTAAGCAACCCAGGCCACCAATAGTCTCTGGCAATGAGGTGCTTGGTACCCAGAATGCCTGGATGGCCAGATAGTGCAGAGTCATGATTTTCCCTGAGTACCCTTAGCCGGAATTGCAGGGGAACAAACAGCTTGTTCTCAGGAAGGTTCCCGGGAGCTGAACCTTGATCAGCCGCAATTTCGGAGACTAAGTCAGAATCAACAGAGGAAATGATTATACCTGGGGGCAAAACACAAGCAGGATCTTCCTCCGAAGGAGGGCTGGCCATGAAGCTACGCGACAGTGCATCAGCCTTAATATTTTTAGACCCAGCCCTATAGGTGACCAAAAAGTTGAATATAGTAAAAAAATAACGCCCATCGAGCTTGTCTCGGGTTTAGCCTCCGGGCAGATTCTAGGAAAACCAGATTCTTGTGGTCGGTAAGGACCGTAACCTGGTGCCTAGCTCCCTCCAGGAAGTGGCGCCACTCTTCAAATGGCCATTTAATGGCTAAGAGTTCGCGGTTGCCAATGTCGTAGTTACTCTCAGTGGGTGAGAACTTCCTGGAGAAGTAGGCACAGGGACGGAGATGGGTGAGGGACCTGGTACCCTGGGACAAGACAGCACCCACTCCCACCTCGGAGGCGTCAACCTCCACGATAAATGGCTCCATTTGGTTAGGCTGATTCAGCACTGGGGCCGAGATAAAGCACTTCTTAAGGATCTCAAAAGCCTGGAACGCCTCTGGAGGCCAATGGAGGAGATCAGCACCTTTGCGAGTGAGATCCGTAAGAGGCTTAGCGATGACCGAGAAGTTAGCAATAAATCTCCTGTAATAATTAGCAAACCCCAGGAAGCACTGTAACGCCTTCAGGGAGGCAGGTTGGACCTATTCCGCCACAGCCTGAACCTTGGCAGGGTCCATGCGGAATTCATGAGGAGTGAGGATTTGACCCAAAAATGGTATCTCCTGCACCCCAAACACACATTTTTCGGTTTTAGCAAACAGTTTGTTTTCCCGAAGGGCCTGGAGCACCTTCCTGACATGCTCAATGTGGGAGGACCAGTCCTTGGAAAACACTAGGATGTCATCAAGGTACACTACAAGAAATACCCCCAGGTAGTCTCTTAAAATCTCATTTATGAAATTCTGGAAGACCGCGGGAGCATTACACAACCCAAAGGGCATGACGAGGTTTTCGAAATGACCTTCGGGCGTGTTAAACGCAGTCTTCCACTCATCCCCCTCTTTGATGCGGATAAGGTTATAAGCCCCCCGTAGATCAAACTTAGAGAACCATTGGGCCCCCTGAACCTGATTGAAGGGATCAGGAATCAATGGAAGGGGATACTGGTTCCTTACAGTGACCTTATTCAAGTTTCGGTAATCAATGCACGGCCTAAGACCACCATCTTTCTTCCCTACGAAGAAGAAGCCAGCACCTACCAGCGAAGTAGAGGGGCGAATGTAACCCTTGGCCAGGCATTCCTGGATATACTCTCTCATGGCTTCACGTTCGGGACAAGAGAGATTAAATATCCTACCCTTAGGGAGCTTAGCTCCTGGTACCAAATCGATTGCGCAATCGTATTCTCTATGAGGAGGTAACGCTTCAGAGGCCTTTTTAGAAAAAACATCAGCAAAGTCCTGTATAAACTCAGGTAGAGTGTTCACCTCCTCAGGGGGAGAAATAAAATTAACAGAAAAACATGACGTCATGCATTCATTACCCCATTTGGTAAGATCCCCAGTATTCCAGTTAAACGTGGGATTATGCAACTGCAACCAGGGAAGGCCTAAAACCAAATCGGACGATAATCCCTGCATCAACAGTACAGAGCACTGCTCCAAATGCATGGAGCCAACAAGGAGTTAAAAAACAGGGGTATGCTGCGTAAAATAGCCATTAGCAAGAGGAGTGGAGTCGATACCCACTACCGGAAAAGGTTTAGGCAAATCAATCAATGGCATAGCTAGAGACGTAGCAAATTCCACAGACATAATATTAGCAGAAGACCCTGAATCCACGAAGGCACTGCCGGTAGCAGACCTACCACCAAAAGAGACCTGAAAGGGAAGCAAGATCTTATTAGGTTTCATATTTACGGGAAATACTTGTGCGCCCAAGTGACCTCCCCGATGATCACTTAGGCGCGGAAGTTCTTCCGGCTGCTTATTCTTACGCCTAGGACAGTTGTTCACTTGATGCTTGTTATCCCCACAGTAGAAGCAGAGACCATTCTTCCTGGGGAAGTCTCTACGTTGTTGGGGAGACACGGAGGCCCCGAGTTGCATTGGTTCATCCGAGTTTTCTGTGGAACAACGAAGCAACGGAACTTCGGGAGCCATCATGGGGGAGCCAGAGGAGAAGGCACAAAAACGTTCAAGTCGTCGTTCCCTGAGACGTCGGTCAAGTCGTACCGCTAAAGCCATAACCTGATCTAGAGAGTCAGAAGAGGGGTAGCTAACTAACAGGTCCTTCAGGGCGTTCGACAGACCCAATCTAAACTGGCACCTCAAGGCAGGGTCATTCCACCGAGAAGCTACACACCACTTCCTAAAGTCCTCCAGTACTCCTCAACGGGTCTCTTACCCTGACGTAAGGTCACCAGCTGACTCTCGGCAAAGGCAGTCTTGTCAGTCTCGTCATATATGAGCCCGAGAGCAGAAAAAAAAGGTCAACAGAGGAAAGTTTAGGGGCGTCGGGAGCCAAGGAGAAGGCCCATTCTTGGGGCCCGTCCTGGAGCCGGGAAATAATTATACCCACTCGCTGGCTCTCGGAACCTGAGGAGTGGGGCTTTAGACGGAAATAGAGCCTACAACTCTCCCGAAAGGAGAAAAAAGTCTTCCGGTCCCCTGAGAACCGGTCAGGCAACTTGAGATGGGGTTCAAGAGGTGAGGTGGGGGCACTACCAGGGTAGCATCTTGCTGGTTGCCGCTCTGAGCCAGGGCTTGGACCTGTAGGGAGAGGCCCTGCATTTCCTGAGCCAGGGTCTCAAGGGGGTCCATAGTTGTGACAGGGACCACGGTAGAAAAGGTATATGTGCCTGTGATTATGTAATGGCGGAGTAGGGAGACAGACAGGTGAGCCCTAATCTACCCGCCACTCAGTCCCTGCCTACTTGCAACGGCCCGTCCTAAGCGACGGCCTACAACTGGGCGACGGTCCCTACGCTCACTAAGTGCACGACAGACAAACAGACAAGGGTACACAGAAGCTAAGGGAAATGGGGCTGTTGCCCACAGCAACCCCGTGAGCAACAAGAATAGTGAACGAGTCGAGTCAAACCAGGAGTGGACGAGGTACAAAACGCAGAGCAGGAGAATAGTGAACGAGCCGAGTCAAACCAGGAGTGGACGAGGTACAAAACGCAGAGCAGGAGAATAGTCAGTCAAGCCAGGGTCAATATGAAGCAGAAGACAAGTAGGAAGCAGCAGCAGAGTCAGGAAACAGACTGAAAGAATCACAGGCAAAGGAGGAGCAGGAAGTGAAGGTATAAATAGACAGAGGGCGGGAGCTAGCTCCGTCTGGCCAGGCTGTGATAGTCTCTCCCACTCCTCAGCCTCCGAGGCTGATTGGTGGAAGAAGGGGTCACTCGACCAGACTTAGGAGCAGGTGCAGATTGAGTAACCACGGGCGTCGACACAGAAGCTGTGTCTGGCAGATCGTTTACAAGGGGTTTTCCAGCCAATAGCCTTTATCTCCTATCGACTGGATAGGAGATAAATGTTAGATTGATGGGAGTCCAACCGCTGTGACCCCCACAGATTGCTAGAAAGGGGACCCCTGTTCCCGGTTGATTCAGCCTGTTTACCTCAGTGCCATAGATTTTGAATAGAGCAGCAGGGCGCATGCTAAACCTCTGCTTAAGTCAAATTCCTCCCAGCCAAATGATAAACTGAGGCTGGTTCAATTGGTACGTTTTTAGAAAACAAAATAAAATGTAACTGTTAAGGATCTGCCAGGCACAGCTTCTGTATCCACGCCCATAACTCCTCATTTCTTTCTTTTTTCACCATTTTTGTTTATGCTTGAAGCATTACACACATTTATTGTGTCCCTTTATTTTTAATATTTACACTCACACATGCAGTAATTTATTATATATCTCTTCTGCATATGTTAATATTCACTTTTTCCTTTATTTCTTTCACTCCATCGGTCTTCCAACCTTCCTATCACCGTTTCACACTATTCGCACGCATTCTATTACATTTGTTTATTTCACTTACACTTTCATTTCTTTCTGCATTCATTACTCTCTTGCATCAACAATATCTTATCCCATATTTTCACTCACAACATATCACCACATTTTTCACCATGCCGTTCTTCCTATTCTAGTTGCGTTTTACATCACATTCTTTTCAGTTCACACATCATGCATTCAAACACTGAGGTATCCCACTTTACCATATCACAAATATCGCTCTTCCCTCAGTTAGATATACTGTCTTGCAATTATTATTTTTACTGTGACCACCCCTCTTCTTGTTTCTTCTCTGGCACGTACTGATGTCCGGTTGTGCGCTCATGTTCCTTACACCCCGATCAGATGTTTTTCGGGGGGGGGGGGAGTGGCCCTGACCTCTTCCGACCGCCGTCTGCAATTGGAGTAGGTTGTGGGAGGCGTGGTTAGTCCACGCCGCCTCACACCCTCTCTGATGACGCGTCACCGTAAGTGGGGCAGCGCCATCTCTGTACCCCGCATCAGACGCCGATTCCCTTCATCCGGTCCTGCCTCCTCCTCTTTTTCCTCCAATTTCACAACTTTGTAAACACCTGGGCTATGTACTATATATGGGCGGACATTAGTAGTTTGACCCTAACCCCGGACGAAGGCAGTTGCCGAAACGCGCGTCGGGTACAGACATCTCTTCCACGTCTCCACTATGTCTACCGGTATGTTTCACATTTTTTTCTTGCTAGATAGCTGCAATTGATTTCCACCTGTCTGCTCTCTGTCTTTTTGAGCCCATGCACACTTTACATCTGACATTCCAGTGTTTATCTTGCAGCATCCACATTATGGGTTGCGGTTTTTGTTAACCCCTTATGTCCACTCAGATAACTACTCCGCTCATACGCCTATATGTAAATTTTGTCATATACCTTCACATAGGTGTGTTGGATTGCATACATCTGTTGGATTTCATTGGATGCTCTTTTGTCATAAATTTACTTTGGCTCTATCAGACACAGCGTTGCATGAGAACATATACAATTCTCTTCTGCTGCTTCAATAACATGTATACTACTTATATACTTACGTAATATTCATACCTGGTTTCTGATCGATTTGATGTCTTTTTATTGAGTGACTCATTCCCTGTTCCAGTTTTTTATTGTTTCATGTTTTTATTCTAATAAAATTTTGTACATTTCTCTATAAACTTCATGTGCTTGAGTCGATCATATTTTCTTGGATTTATCTTGTGATAGGCTCTCCCACTCCTAAGCCTGCCATGCTGAGTGGTGGAAGATGGAGTCAGTCTCACAGACATAGAAGCAGGTGCAGACTGATTACCTATGGGCGTTGACACAGAAGCTGTGCCTGGTAGATCCTTTACAGTACCCCCCCTTTTTTGAGGGGCCACCGGACCCTTTCTAGGTGGACCTGGTTTATTGGGGAATCTAAGGAGGAACCTCCTGACCAATACCCCAGCGTGAACATCCCGGGTGGGTACCCAAGTCCTCTCCTCAGGCCCGTATCCTCTCCAATGGACCAGGTACTGGAGGGAGCCTTGGACCATCTTGCTGTCCACAATCTTGGCCACCTCGAATTCCACCCCCTCAGGGGTGAGAACGGGGACAGGAGGTTTCCTCGAGGGAGCCAAGGACGGGGAGCAGCGTTTAAGGAGGGAGGCATGAAACACGTCGTGTACTCGAAAAGATGGGGGCAACTCCAGTCGGAAGGATTGAGGACTTCAATGACCTTGTACGGCCCTATAAACCGGGGAGCAAACTTCTTGGACGGGACCTTAAGGCGCAAGTTCTTAGACGATAGCCACACCAGATCCCCGATCATAAGCAAGGGGTTAGCAGAACGTCTCCCATCTGCCTGAGTTTTTTGTATGCTCTGGGACGCCTCTAGGTTCTTCTGAACCTGGGCCCAGACTGTGCACAGTTCCCGATGAACGACCTCTACCTCGGGTTGTTGGAACTACCAGGTGAAACGGAGGAGAACCGTGGATTAAACCCAAAATTATAGAAAAAGGGGGAGACCCCTGACGAGTTACTGACCCGGTTATTAAGGGAAAATTCAGCGAGGGGAATGAATGAGACCCAATCATATTGACTGTCAGAGATAAAACACCTTAAATATTGTTCTAGAGACTGATTAGTCATCTCAGTTTGGCCATTAGTTTCAGGATGGAAGGCAGAGGAGAAGGACAGATCAATCTCCAACTTTTTACAGAAGGCTCTCCAAAACAATGAAACAAATTGTACCCCTCTGTCAGAAACAATATTGACAGGGACCCCATGGAGACGCAGGATGTGTTTGACAAACAAGGTAGCTAACGTCTTAGCATTGGGTAGTTTCTTGAGGGGCACAAAGTGGCACATCTTACTGAAGCGGTCTACTACAACCCACACCACCGACTTGCCTTGAGATGGAGGCAAATCGGTGATAAAATCCATGGAGATATGGGTCCAAGGTCTCTGGGGAATGGGCAAAGAACGTAGTAAGCCCGCTGGTCGGGACCTGGGAGTCTTGGACCTAGCACAAACCTCACAAGCGGCGACGTAGGCCTTAACGTCTTTAGGCAACCCAGGCCACCAATAGTTTCTGGGTCGTTGGTTCCGCTCTCCATTATGTCTCAGGGTACGTGCTGGCATTAGGGTTTCTGTATGATACATTTACTGATTTTCTATCTATCACTTTAGTTTTACCTTGCCTGACTATTTTTGCCCAGGTATTCTGTTGGGATTTTCCCAAGCCTGTTCATACATATTGTATGTGTAGATAGACAGTACTTCTCTATATATCTGGGCTTAGTCATTCTATATGCACGATTCTTTCCCTGTGGGTTACAAGAGCGTTTCCCGGCTTCCCTTGGTTGGCTGACTCTGTATGTTTATGGTCTTTTACATCTGACCGCACTGTCTTTATCTCCATATGTGGTTCATTCGTTTTTATATTCCGTGTTATCTGTTGTATCATTTCTAATAAAGATTTTGTACTTTTGTATATTACATAGTTTATTATTATTATTTTTAGGGCTACGTCCCTTTTTTGTTCGCTTTAGGTTGTCTGCTTGGTACCCAGGATGCCTGGATGACCAGATAGTGCGGAGTCATGATTTTCCCTAAGTACCCTTAGCCGTAATTGCAGGGGAACAAACAGCTTGTTCTCAGGAAGGTTCCCGGGAGCTGAACCTTGATCAGCCGCAATTTCAGAGACTAAATCAGAATCAATAGAGGAAATGATTATACCTGGAGGCAAAATACAAGCAGGATCTTCCTCCGAAGGAGGGCTGGCCATGAAGCTACGCGACAGTGCATCAGCCTTAATATTTTTAGACCCAGCCCTATAGGTAACCAAAAAGTTGAATCTGGTAAAAAATAACGCCCATCGAGCTTGTCTCGGGTTTAGCCTCCGGGCAGATTCTAGGAAAACCAGATTCTTGTGGTCGGTAAGGACCGTTATCTGGTGCCTAGCCCCCTCCAGGAAGTGGCGCCACTCTTCAAATGCCCATTTAATGGCTAAGAGTTTGCGGTTGCCAATATCATAGTTACTCTCAGTGGGCGAAAACTTCCTGGAGAAGTAGGCACAGGGATGGAGATGGGTGAGGGACCTGGTACCCTGGGACAAGACAGCCCCCACTCCCACCTCGGATGCGTCAACCTCCACGATAAATAGCTCCCTTTGGTTGGGCTGAACCAGCACAGGGGCCGAGATAAAGCACTTCTTAAGGACCTCAAAAGCCTGGACAGCCTCAGGAGGCCAGTGGAGGAGATCAGCACCTTTGTGAGTGAGGTCCGTAAGAGGCTTAGCGATGACCGAGAAGTTGGCAATAAATCTCCTGTAATAATTAGCGAACCCCAAGAAGCACTGTAATGCCTTCAGGGAGGCAGGTTGGACCCATTCCGCCACAGCGTGGACCTTGGCGGGGTCCATGCGGAATTCATGAGGAGTGAGGATTTGACCCAAAAATGGTATCTCCTGCACCCCAAACACACATTTTTCGGTCTTCGCAAACAGTTTGTTTTCCCGAAGAACCTGGAGCACCTTCCTGACATGCTCAATGTGTGAGGACCAGTCCTTGGAAAACACAAGTATGTCATCAAGGTACACTACAAGAAATACCCCCAGGTAATCTGTTAAAATCTCATTTATGAAATTCTGGAAGACCGCGGGAGCATTACACAACCCAAAGGGCATGATGAGGTATTCGAAATGACCTTCGGGCGTGTTAAACGCAGTCTTCCACTCATCCCCC